>NW_027526335.1:39824189-40144969 GCF_048455015.1 Haemaphysalis longicornis | reverse complement strand
CCAGCATGATAGGAGCCCCGTGCACAAAGCACGCAGTGTGAGCGCACTCCTGGAGCGCTGTGGCGTGCCTCAGCTGCCATGGCCCCCTAACGGGGCTGATCTCAACCCCATCTAAAACATATGGGGACTGCTGAAGAAGACGCTTGCCTCACGACGCCTTTGCGGTGGCACAGCGGAGCAGCTGTGGCTCGCCGTGAAGGAAAAGTGGGAAGCGCTGCGCGGGCGTCCCGAGATAGTGGCGGCGCTGTACGACTCCATGCCCAGGCGAGTCGGCCAAGTCGTCGCTGTAGCCGGCAACTTTTCGCCCCACTGAGGACCGCTGAATGCCAGTACTGTCAGATTTCATGAATAAAGTTTCAGGAAGATCTGATGTTTTGCGATTCGTCTTCGAAATCATTCATCCTGGCGGTACGCCTGTAAAGAAAATTCGTCACCGAAAGAATATCCTACTAGCTAATTAAATCGGTCTTCAGAGGTCTCCCTGTAAGTAGTATTAAACCCACGTCCGGACATGATGCCGAAAAGGCAATTTCGACACTATAACATCGCTCCGGCGTGGAAAAACGAACGTCACGGTAGCCTTCGGTACGGTGCATTGTGCCGTCTTATCCAAAATCCAGCGGCGGTGGACGCATCCTACAGACACTGATAGGCAGCAAGAGGCGAACATAAACCGCGTACAAAAAGCAGAGCGGGTTTTCGTTCCTTCCTAGCGCCGCGGTTTGTGGCCCTGCGGCCGTGCGCTGCAGCGCGACTGCGCCATGTGCTGGATTAAAGGCGAACGCTGCACTAGAAGTTTATCAAGCGTGGCAAGCACCCGCACGAGGGCGAGGGGAAGTTTGGCGTCAAGCGTGCCACTCTCGTCGTGAGCGAGCACAGCGAGATAACAGCGTCGCGGTGCGCCGCAGCAGCCGCTCCGGCTGCGTGAGCGGTGGTCCGGTTACTTTTCCGGCCGACTGTACGTTATCACCCTCTTGGAAAACAGCCCGGTGTATATGGGCACGGGCAGCGGCTTGTGCTGACTCAGTTCCTTTGGGTAATTCGTGGACAGATGACCAGACAATCTGTAGTCCTGGAAGCAGTTTAATTTGTTGCAGTATAGCCAATGCTGGTAGGGATATTCCCCCGATCAGGAAATCGTGGCATGCAGCTCCGGAGTATGCCAACATAACTGTGTAGTCTTCGCAAGTGGTATCGGCTAGGGCGATAACATCTTCTTCAGCTGTTTCTATTGATTGTGTAATGGTCGTGCCTGCGGTTAATTCTTTTTCGTCGGCATCCGTCACACTGGCAGCGCGGGCAGATTTGTTGGGGGGTATGGAGAGGCGCCTGCATAGCGAGTGAATGGGAGGTGATCATACTGCACATAGATTGCTCGTGCCCTTGCTGCTCGTCGTATCTTGTGATAGGTCGGATGCATGTTACAGGGGATTGGATCCACTTTGATGTATTGTCGAGTAGGGCTGGAACAGCGTGTCTTCTCGTCTTGCTGTCGTGTGGTCGAATACCCCAGTCGGCGGAAGGTCGCTCTCCCGGTGGTGTTGAGTTGGAGGCGTGTAAATTAAAAAATTCAATGCACTTCTTAAACTTGTTCACACATATTGTGGACGCCCAGTTGTAGTAATTTTTTTGTTGTGGTTTTGGGGGAAAGCCTAGTGCCATTTTGTAGGCTTGCCGTATCGAAGTGTTCAGTTTGTTTTATTCGGAGGGTTTTAGGGCTAGGTACAGAGCACTGTATGCAATCCGGCTGATAAGGATAACTTGGATTATGCGCCGAGTATCTGATTCCTGGAGGTGAAATCTTCGGTGAGAAACTGGATGGATAAGGTGCATTATTTTCAGACAGTAAGTTGGAGCGGTCGGATTGTTTGGGCACCCGACCCACCTTTCGGAACGGGGAGCCCCAGAATTCGGAGGTGGGGGACGTTAGGAATGGGTTGATTACTAATGCTGAGTTCGGGATCCCGTATAGAGCTGGCGCGCCATTTAGGTGTTTAGGATGGCACCTTGAAGGGCGTCTTGTTGGTCACCTGTTGAGCCCATAGTAGTCGACAGTGTGAGAGTATTGAGGTATAGGTGTGTCACAGGTTGGGGTAGTTGTTAAGAGAGGAGGTAGGTCTTCTATGCCGATGTTGAATAGTAGCAGATATCACTAAGCCTTGTGGGATTCCAGTAGGTATAGTTTGGAAAGTGTCGGACCGGAGGTGCCCAATTCGCATCGTTGTAGTGCGATTAGTTAGGAATGAGGCAAATTCGTAGAGACATTGGCCGCAGTTAGTGCAGGCGAGACTTTGAAGGATTGCGTGATGAAAGAAATGTAATTTCATAAAGAGAGGCAAGTTTCGATGCTGGCGTAGGACTGTTAGACAGCAATGAATGATGCAGTAGTTAACCCTAATTTAGAAAAAGTGAAACAACACGAAGCAGAAGAAGAGGAGGAGGCCATTCTCTTAAAAATTGTTGTTTTACAATTGTAAAGTGCGTATTTTCGCTCATGAGATCACTCTTAGGTCCTCGCCAACCACCCTCAGTGCGTATGCGCTTTTACCCTTAAAAGGAGAAGGAGGAACAAGACGAGAATAATAATAATAATAATAATAATAATAATAATAATAATAATAATAATAATAGGAAGAAGATTGGTTTAGTCTTGATTATACTATCTATGCCAAGAGGCTAACTCGATCTCTTTTAGATTTAACAAAGTGTTCTCGGCTTATTAAAGTATCTTCCTGGTCTACTGTTGACTGCCCGACTATTAGTCACCAGATTCCTTCTTGCCGGCATAAAAGTGGCTAGCTTGGAGCGCGCAGCTTACTGTGACTGGGATATTCACGCCATTTTTCCCGGTTCCTACTTTTCAAAAAATTATAGCGACGTTTTACTCCGTCAATACGGTTATGCGCAGACTTCGTGGGAACAGAGAGCATGCGCCTTTTGCCAGCCTTGTTCAGGTAGCGCCCGCCTATCACCGCGGTGTGGGCAGACTGGCGATGTATACGTGCTTGGCAGGCGGCTGTTCACGTGACATTGAACATGCTGGATTGAGAGTCGAAAATGTCGCAAGAGAAAACATTTACAACCGTTTGCCAAAGAGCTGAAAGAATATACTCGGGCGACCGCCATGCTCGTCAGAGATAGGAAAAAAATTTGGGGCTTGGAATTCACCAACAGTTGTTTTGTAATCAAAAACCGCACTTCCTCGACACGTGGTTCGAGCGGAAATGCGAACACTGAAGCCACAGGGACATATTACTTGCGCAACGAGTTCAATATCTTGCAGACGTGCAAGGCACAGTAGTTGCACAAGAAACAATCGGTTTACACGGAAACAGAGGTTGTGTACCAGTATAGTGTTATGGACTTTATCAGCCATGTCGAACATAACGGAGTGCATGAACTGTACACTATGGCACTGGTTTTTGACGTTTCGAATACTTATGACTGTGTCCTGAGGCAAACAATAGTAGACAAACTGGATGTATTGAGGGTCTCCGAAAACCGCCCCCGCTTTGTTTAGGTCTTTCTCACAGACCGGTACATGCAAGTACGGTTGTGAGTGTGCGAAGCAAAAAAAGAAGAATCTCAAGGGCGGTACCCCACTGTAGCGTTTTATCCCTTATTCTTTTCAATATGGCTATGGCTTGGCTACCTGGGGCACTAAAAGAAGTTCGACAGCCAACGCACGTATCCGTGTACGCTGACGATGTTTGCATCTCGTTGCCCAGATATCATCATAGGCGACTGGCATTGATGGCTCAACGGAGTGTTCACAGCGTGCTGAAATATTTGTCCTCAGTCGGACGCGCTCGGCCGAGAAGTCCTGTTTTGTTTTTCCCTGGGGACCGGCGATGGACCACCGGTGTTAATTTAACATTGGGCCACCTGTCTGTCCGTCAAGCCTTTCACGTGCGGTTCCTTGGTGTCATCCTGGACAGCAGACTGTATTGGCGACGGGCAGTCGATATGACTATTTCGGCTCTGCTTCTCCGTGTGAACATTTTGAGAATTGCTTGAGCTAAGTGTGGGAATCACGCGGCGTCCACGATTAGGCTGCACTCAGCGCTGATTTTGAGTCGTATTCTATACCAGTTGCCTTTGATCTCCCCTTCAGAATGCTAGTATGAGTGCCTCGAAGCGTTGCAAAGGAAAGGGCTGAGGACAGCAATTGGAGTTCCTCAGGGAGCGGCAAACGAGCAGGTCATACGGGAGAGCCAGTCTGCTACACCCGCTAGATGGCGTCACAGAGGTTACTGGAACAGGTAATGCATCCAGGGAAACCAGTGCTGGAAAAGCACTGCGGCGGCTTCGAACAAGGACGGCCCCTCAGGCGCACACTGCTTTTAACACTCTAAAAATATTATGCCATCAGTGGCCGGAGAAACTTCCAACCTCATAGCCCCTATGGTCTCACGAGAGCCTTCAGTGTCAGCAACATGTTCCTCACATGAGAGACAAGTGAAACACGCCAGTAGAAGCAGCCAGATTTTTGGTTCATGAACATTTTGAGAACTCGTATCCCAATCACCTTCCAATTTTTAGGGATTGCTCAGTAAATCCGCCCAGAGGGGTAAATCCACACAGTAAATCCGCACAGAAGGAGCACTTTTATTACCTTACGCAAGAATGTGCCATCCTGCATTAGAAAAGTATGTCTTCTGCTGCGTGCACACCCCACTTCACCAAGAATGTACCGATTTCAGGTTTCGTGATTGGCGTGATTTGCGATCCGTCCGGCCGAGATGTTCCATGCACCGTGTGAGCTTAACGTTATGAGATCAATTTGACAAGTGCGACAAAAAACCCGCGTGGCTTAGCGGAACTCTGTTGTCGGAGGCTCTGTTGCCGTGGTCCGACTGGGCAAACTTATTTATCTCGGATACAAAGAAGGCTACACTAAGAAGGTTCAACCATGCTAGGAAGGCTCTTGGGACACAAACAGCACTCCATCGCAGGGAAGGATCTGGCGACTTTGGTGTGTAGATGGCCGCCAATTCCCATTACTGACCAACTCAACCCTCGGCCATCAGTCCTCAGCAGCTGTAGAGCACCTGTCTACGGCGGTGGTCAGAACAGCGATACAGTGGAGGTTGCTTATAATCTCTGGGTCCGGACAGGCCATTACTGGAACTTGACCCTGGCACCATTAAACGCAAGCACTCTGTCTAACGAGGGAAGTTTAGCTGTATTACTAGAGAAGCTCTTGGACATTAAGTGGGATATTATGAGTTAAGCGAAGTTAAAAAATTAGTGTCCTTCCACTCCGTAAAAACGGATGATCTACAAAGCTACACAAGCTCCACGAAGTGCACAAAACAAAGCACGTCTGTTTGTAATTTACGACTGACTATACTTCCTAGCTGATTACCTGAATGAAAATTGGAAAGACCCGATCTTTACCCTAGCGGACAAACGTAGACCTTTCTCATTCCCTCCCGCGTCGTGGGCATGCTTGTGTTCGTGTAACACACCAACCCAATCCACTCTACCACTGAGGACACTGGACTGATTGCATTGGGCTGTTGGACGGCCACGCTTAAACCTCACGCAAACACAACGAACATGTCATCAGTACGGGCATAAAACCCTTAGCTGTGCGTGTCACCCCCCCTCCCTCCCCTCCCGACCCGTGCATGCATAAACCGGCGACCGGTCATTAGCAGGTGCTTAAAAATGAAAGATACTGTCGAACATGTCGCTCTGAAAGCTCTGTAAGCTGAGCAAGTGATATTGGCCCACGTGGGCATTTCGAGCGGGCCAGTTGCTGTTCATCCGGGAGGGATTCACAGCGACTCGACCAGCTCGAACTTGAGGCGGCAATGCGGCGGCCGTGGCTTTACGTTGACGTTCTTTTTGCGGCCATTGACGCTTCTGTTCGGGTTGACGCTCATTGAGTTTTTCCTCTTCTTCCTCCAAGCGAACGACATGCGTCCGTCCCATAGCGAAGGCCTCTGCTTACATTCTTACGGACACACACGTGGGTGTCCCTTCGGCCGCCCAGTCGTAGGCATCGTATTGTTTTTGCAACACACCAATCCAGACCTAAACCATTCAATTGCGGAAGACAGCTGACAGAGAGGATTGAGCCATGAGACTCCCACGTTTATATTTCCCAACACCACAACAGGGGTCATCTGTAGCGGTATTAAGCCCTGCTGTGCGTGCATTACCCCTCCCTCCACGGCAAGCCGTGCACGATTAAACCGGCAACCTGGGATGGGGGAATATTTAGACGTGAAATAAAGCAGCGCCGGAAGAAATAAAGAAATGTGGCCAGACTAAGATTTATTATTATTCATCTGCCAGAATAACTACGACGAGCTGGTCGAGGAGGGCTGCCGATGCAACAATGTCGTTGGGAATGGCTTTCAAGCTAAAGAAGAATGATGTGCTCACGCCAGTGTTTCAACGGAGCCAGTTGTTTTAACCGGCACGGTCCTGCAGCCAGTGGACGAGGAGGAATTTGCGGCGGTAGCCATAGAGCTTCTTAGCAAGTATACCAGAGAGGAAGCTGCTCCTGGGAATCCATGTCACCGGGGGGGGGGGGGGGGGGGGGGGAGAAGGGGGTATGGAAAGACCACAGCTTCTGGCTTAGGCTTGGCATGACAATTGTTTTCTTAGGCGGTTTCTTGGATTTGGTTTTTTCACTATACATCAACACGTCTACGAGCTATGAGGTAGCCGAAATGCTCCCTGTTCTGTGGTAGCCATGAGCAGTGGCAACTGCATGCTTTATGAAAGACCAAGGAGTGCGTAATCGTACCTAACGTTGGTCATGCCGCAGTCGAAGGAACGTATAACTCAAGCGAGTAATATGGCACCGCGAAAGTTGTAGCTGACCAAAAAAAGAAACGAAATGTACTTCGACAAAGACCAGATACACGAGATACGGATGCGTGCGGCCATCCATATCATGCCTTCGACCCCGACTGTTTAACGCCACGTTTACCTTTTTATTCAAGTATGAACCAACTCGGTCAGCAACAAGTTTTGTTAAACTGTCACTGACGGTCAGTGCACCGGTTCGCCACGAAAGCGACGTTCTCAAAGGCACGCTCAAAAATACTTCCATGTTCTCCAAGCAACGCATTTGAAATAATCGTAAAATTAATAAAATAGGTGTCTCTAATAAGTTTCCCACAAAATATTAACATTGTTGCTTGGTACAAGCTTGGTCTGCAGAATAGTAGGCACAAACGTTCCGGCAAAACTACGCTTTACTTCCTTTTCTCTTAGCTTTAAAAGAGCCTGTTTTTTGTTTTCCACCTATATAATACCATACCATCCCTTGCGTTTTTGTGGCACTGTGTTCGAATATGCGGCCACTAAAACGTTTTAATCCAACCCAATGATGAAACGAAGGGAGTGCATGGTATAATGGCAGCCCATGACGACACTGTTGAGTTTCATACTAATATACGCTAGAGGGGATACTGCCGCTGCAATCGTTCAACCACCATGGGGTTGATTGTAAGACGTAGATTCGCGATTTTCGAATTTTCCTTAACTTGAGCCTTGGAAGTTGTTATGTGCACTTGGCTTCGGATTTTTCTGCTTCAGCCGCACGCCATCGCCGACTAGCACGCAGAAAAAAAGAACGCTTAGCCGACTAACCGGCCTAATCGTTGACCGCGCTAAGCTCAGACGTGTATACACTTTACAAATATAATCCCGGTCTGATAGAAGAATCTTTCTAAACCTCAATATAAAAATAACAGGAAGAGCAAATTGTTTTCACGGTTAATAATTTATACACTGATGAAAATTAGTTACAGCTTTTGTATTTAAAAACAAGTACGTTGAGTCAAGTCAAGATAATGGCTGGGTCAAGCCAAGTCCCAAAATCACGCATCCTCCAGGCATGGTCGCCTCCTGGGGGGTTTTAAGCCGCCATTCGGTGGCTCGCATATATACTAGCGCCAATGTCCTCTCTAGCGTACATTAGTATGAAACTCTGTGGAACACAGAGACGGCATTGATTAGAGCCGCATAAGCCGCACCAGATTCCTCTCAGGTGTATACAGTAAAAAACTCCATGGCGCGACGGCCGCGTCTACATCCTCGGGGGCGGTGGTGGCGGTGGCTCCGGGCGTTTTTGCACCCGTTCACGCCAGTGCTGATTCTCCGCAACCATCTGATAACAGCGCTACTGCCGCTCTCCAACGACTGCGCAACTTGTGAAAGAGGCATCGGTGGATGCGAGGGGAATAACCTTTGTCATAACCGTTGTAAACGAGGGGTCGGTGGTGGCGGGGAGGACCCCCCCAGGAGCGGCGCCGAGTAAATCACCTTCACCGGAATGAAAACCGGCGGGGCGGGGGGGATGGGGGAAGGGGGGGGGGGGTGGAGTGAGACATTTACTGCTTTGCAGTAATAGAACAACAGAAGTCTTCATGTAGCTTACGAGCGGGCATATTCTGTGCTACAGTGGACCAAAAGGATTGAACAATAGGTGTCATTTTTCTATGCCCAACCCCAAGGTTAAGTCCGCACCAAGGTTACCAAGCTCAACTGCTGTGAAAGCAGCAGCAAAATAAGAGGGCGCAGAAGAAGAGGAAGAGGCCACTTTCAACACCTTCTTTGGGTCCCTGGGCATGCGGGAATCACCTTTAATGAAACCGCAGATTTACTGGCAAGGGTAGCACTCTCCGGGCCTGTTGTCGATGTCATTGAGACAACGCCTTTATTAGCCGCCGTAAGATTCAGTAGATTGTTGAAGCTGCAAGGGCAGCACGATTTTTCTCATCTAAAATTCTCCTGGAATCCGAATTGGTGCTCCTCACGCGACCTGGAGGCGATTGTAACGAGCCTTCGATGTCGTGTGCCCCAGTTGAATAGATACCTCCACAGGCGCAGTCTGATACCTCGTCTGGCGCAGTCTGCCACGTGCAGTTACTGTAATGAAGAAGAGTCTGTCGACCATTTCCTTTTGTCATGTCGACGATTTTCAAGCCTCAGACGTCAGCTCCTTGAAGTGCCGCTTCATCGCCTGGGGTTGGCATTATCAGTGCCGGCTCTTTTATCATTTGGGGCTTCAGAAACGGGATATGGCCGCCGGGATGTTTGTTCTGCTGTTCTGCGCTTCATAGAAAATTCCAAAAGATTTACAACCTAATTCGCATCTTATTCTGGCACCTCACCTGAGCCCTCCAAAAGCATCCATTTCTGAATATTTTTATTATTCTCCTCATCCTCCTCCGCTCCCTCCTCCTAATCCTTCTTCTTCTTCAACTTCTTCTTCGTCTTCTTCCTCTTCTTCTTCCTATTCTTATTTTTCTTTATTTAGTTATTTATTATTTATTTCCTTTTTTTTAGTATTGACCAAATTCCAAAATCAATTCCTCCAACACAAGAAAAAAAAAATAAGCTTCCAAATTTTTCTAATTTTCTTTGAATCTCATTCGAATTAACGACTGATGTTTGGCCGATCCCCTGATTGGGTATGCGCCAAAAATATCAAGGAACAACAACAGCAACAACAGCTTGCGCTCTTCCGTTTTTCAGAGACGCTCCCAGCCCAGTTTTGCCTTGTCCGCTGCTGAGTGTGCGGAAATCAGCAAAAGCGAAGGCTAAGGGCTGTAGGTGAGTCTGAATTGGTGCACGGTAGCGGCAACCCACCTCGGCTTATTTGTTACGCGGTGCCTGGAGTTCCATCCGGTGGCGTTCGAATTTCAAGACTAAGCTGGCAGAGGGCATAGCGCTTCCCGTTGTGCTAAGAAGGATGGGTCTTAGCTTCCTTGTTGCAGGGGCGTCGGTTGTAGTCCGGATATACTGTTAGATCAGATAAAGTTACATTACGTTAGTAAGAGTGAAGTAGTGCCAGACGCCACCTTGTTTTTATGAAATGTCGGCGAACTCTGCTTTAGTGTTCTGCTTTTAATACCGTAGGACGCCACTCTTGACACAACGTATTCTTTATGTCAAAACAAATTGCTGTGGGTAATTGACAGCAATATGCAGTCGCCGGCTATGACTGCGTAGCAACAGAAACGTGTAAGGGGTTAAAGAGCCGACAGACGCGAACGCAGCCACAAAGAACCAGCGATCCGACGCTATCTGTGTTACTGGTTTATCAGAGCCTACTTTTCACGCGGCACACTTCTCTTACAGCGGGGCTCTTGTTTGCGCAATCCGACACGGTTAAAAGCGCTTAAGTTATTGCAGCACAAAGCTGCGGTGATACGTATAACAAGTCCACTCAAAGTGTACACAGAACAATTTAGAAATCCGTTCAAACACTCCGTGAACACACGAGTTCGTACAATTTTGCACTCTCCTTTAAGGTTGTTTTTTCAATAAACAAAACAACTGTGGTTGATTCCTCTCTGACAGGAATCGGTAAAACACGAACGTGCAGTAAAATCTGCTGCGAAATTGGCATGATTTGCGGGTCGGTGGCTGTCTTGTGAGCGTGCTTGGCGAAAGACTTTTCTGCTGGTAAACTCCAGGATTGTGATATTTGCCATAAAGCAAGAAGTCAACGTGGAGATACAAACTCTAGAAGTAGTTTCCCAAATTCTTAATATTTCTTGTGCAATTCGCTGTCAAATCGTACTCCCCATGCATTTGTAAGGGATAGTTTCCATGGCTCTGGAGCTTAGTCACGCAATGTGCTAGACTTGAAACTGTGCACAAAGCAAGTTTCCACCTCCAATATTAGCTGCGCGAAACTATTTCACATTTCGCTAAATAACTACAGAGTAATCACTGTTGAACGGACTGTCATGAGCGGGAAAGTTGCACAGGGGCGTAATTTCCGTGGCGGATATGACGTCAGTGAAATATTCGTGTATCCCGACATAAAACACTTTTGGGTTAAAATATAAAACCTTAAAACGAACAACCCTAAGCATAACGTACTCTTTAGTACCAATGCTTGCTTCCCCTGAAGAAGACCATGCGTGGAGGGGTGCACCCTTTAGAGGCCACTTGCTTCATTGTACTGGCGGCAGTTTCGTTACGGATATGACGTGTGAAATCTTCGTGTATCCTGGCGCAAAACACTTTCGTGTTAAAAAGCATCAAATCAGATTTCAAACAAGCTGGACGTAATGGCGGAGGCCGCAACGCTGCCGCGAATGGATTTTATCATCTTGCGGGCTGTGCACGCTAACTGAGGCTCTGGACTTCTACGGAAAAGTAAAATAAGGGATCACAATTGGATTAAAATATGCCGTAAAACCATAAACAAATCCTGAATAATTTAAATTTTTTGCTCTTTAAGTGTGCTTTTTCCACAACTGGTGATCTGTGTTGCATCGCTTGTGCAGGATTTGCTGCAGCCGGTTAACGGACTAACACCCGCAGTTCCTGTTAACAGCAGGCAACCATGGTAGCCGAGCAGGAGCCGGACCCCGACGCCGCATCCCCGCCTGCTGCCGCAGAGGTACTCCCCGACGGCTTGTCCGCGTTTGAGAAGCTGTTTATAGTAGAAACCTCAATAGGCCCGTGAATACGGAAAGAAGCAAACGATCGACAGGGATAAGTAAACAAACTTGAACGAGTAAGTTCACTGACTTGGTTAAACATTTGCCAGGAAAGCAAACATGCGGATCTATTACTCATTGTGAATAAGAAGATATGACAAGGCGTGACATTTTTATTGCGGAATTTTAAAATGAATAATAAACCTTCCTGTGCTGGGCTTCGTAGATTGTACCAGGATACGTCAACTACACTCAGACAGGAACATTTATTACGCCATAGTAAGATGTTTCAAAGCGTTCGTGTGTTTGTCTTTCGGAGATGCCCCCAAAGATGTCTACATGTGAAGAAAATAGACTAAAGTTCGGCCCAACCGCTGTCAAGTACAGTCAGCTGCGGGTCAATTAGTTCTCAGGGTGCACATTCGAATGCTTGTAAATTGCGCGCGACCGCTAACGCGTGGTGCCTTTTGTGGGAGAGGGAGGTTCTGCAAAACATGTTTCTTCTTTCTTCTAAAATTTATTTTTAACGGGACACTGAAGTTAAAACACAAGTTGCTCTTGATCGATAGGCTAGCTCACCGAGCAAACGAATATACTACTCTTACGTCTTGCTTTTTTTAAAATAGGGCAGAAAATAGCGGAAATGTGATCACGGGTGCTGCCGCCACTGGCTCTACGACGCAACTTGCACCGGAAAAGGTTAAATCGTCCGGCGTGCGAAACGCTTTTTTCTGGTGGCCGCTGGATGGCTCTAACTGCCCGTAGTGATCCATAGAAAGCAATAGCAAAATGAAAACCTGGAAATCTGGCAGTGAAACGGTAGCATCAGGAAGAAAGGACACAGTCTAGAGCTATAAATCGAAGCGTCGATAGTAAAGCCACATACCATATGCTTGCAAGAAGCGGGAAGGAAAACTAATATAAAGGGCTACACAGCGATAAACGCAACGCCTCACCTTAGAGTAGCGACCTATGTTAACAAGGACGTCACGGCAATTTACCACACCCTACTCACGGTACAACCATCAGCACACGTATAGAAGTGGTACCAAACAAAAGGGTAAAACAGCATCTTTGTCTCAAATGTGTACAGCTCCCCATCAGAAAAGGAAAATGGCTTCGAAGATCTACTCTGGGAATCTAGCAAAGTTCTTAGAAACAGCAAAACATACATCACGGGAAATTGCAATGCTCCACACAGGGAAGAAGATGGACTTCTCAGGGCAATTGAATAGATGGGAGTAATCTACATAAATCACCCAACGTATCGCACCAGGTCCGGCAATGAACACGCTAGAGACACATGCCAGTACTTGACCTTCACAAAAGAAACCGAGAATGATATCACCTGGACTAGCACAAAAGAAACACTCGGACGTGATCACAACATCATACCTATAAAGGTCACCGCAACCAAATTTTCGAAGCCACTAGGTGTGGCAAAACTAACCGCCCAGAAAAAATACAGACTTCATGAAAATAGAAAAAAACAAAACGACAATTGAGGAAATTAGCCCCTGGTGTGACAACGTTCAAAATAAACACAATAACTTCACAAAGATTATACAGAGAACTGAACACTCCGCTAACACAGACAACCATTTAGCTCACCTGTGGGATGCAAGAGAAGCCTCAAGAAAAAATGCAGGAATAAAAAACGGCAAACTCAGACAACGATTTAAGGAAATCATGAGGCAAGCAAAGGAATACGAGACCAACTAGCCCGACAAAACTAGAATAATTTCTGCGAGTCGCTTAAAGGAATGAGGAGCACGTCTAGAACATGGGCTATACTCAAAAGCATGCTAGACCCAACTTCCACGAGACGTGAAAACAGCCAGAAAGAGTAGCGCACACCTTCCTTAGGAGTGACGAAGACCTTATCGAGGCCCTCAAAAATAATCACTGCACAGCACAAAAGAGGGAGACCCACCCAAACACGTACAAGGAAAGTAAGAATGACTGTATGGGCAGGGAAATATCCAAAAAGTCCTCAATGCAATGATGTCGGCTAAGAAAAACAGTGCCCCAAAAGAAGATGGAGTCACAAATGCCGTGCTAAGAAATATGGGAGATAGCAGGTGGAAGACAACACAATACATATATCCAAAACTTTGGATACGGTACATTTTACCAGCTGAATTGCGACAATTAGATATTGTATCTATTCCCAACCGGGCAAGTCGCCTACAATAGAAAATCTTAGTCCTATTTCTCCTAGGTCATGCGTAACAAAACTCTAAGAGGGAATTATCACCAATTGGCTAACAAACTACATAGAAAATGTCGGAATCTTCCCAAATAGCATCATAGGCTTTCGTGCAGGACTGTCAACACAGGGCGCCTTCCTACTCCTAAAGGAAGAAGTAATGAAGAAGATTGCGCAGGGAGAACACTCTATCTAAACCCTAGAAATGAAGGTAGAATTTGGTAACGTATCCCACAAAGCCCTTTTAGAAACTGTCAGCCAAATGAGCTGCGGCGAAGGAACCTTCAAGTTCGCCACAGCGTTCCTATCCAACAGAAAAGCAACGGTAGGAATCGGCGACCTCTGATAGGAGCCCTTTCAAATGTGAAATGCAGGCACGCCAAAGGGATCCATCATATCCTATCTCCTCTTTATCCTCTTTAACAATTCGATGATAAAGATAACCAACAAGCTGAGAGAACTCCCAAACGTTTGACAGTCATCTATTCAGATGATATAACGATTTGGGTGACGCAAAGGTCAACTACAGGAAAAGAAAGGCGTTGTTAGAACGCCGTAAACTGGGTAGTAACGCTGGCAGGCCAAAACAGACTCCAGTACGCCCCGGAAAAATCAGATAGTATGAACCACGCGCACCAAAACAGCGACAAGAAAAAGAAGATAGCTGTGAAGATTGGCCAATCCGTAATCTCAGAAAGAGACCACATTCGCGTCCTGGAATTGACCATACAGAGAAACGGAAGAGCCGATCTCACAATTGTCAAAATTAGTAAATCTTCAACCCAGCTAGCCCGAATAGTGAAGAGAATCACTAAAGGCAGAGCCGAATTGAGGAAAGAGGAAACATAAGGAATCATGCAAACCCTCATTCTGAGTAGGCTGGTGTACAGCTTACGGTATCACAACCTAAACAAGCAAGAAGAAGAACGAAGAAACATTATCATCAGGGCGGCATGTAAAGCAGCACAGGGCCTACCATTGTACACGTCCACGCAAAACGTGTTTCAATTAGGAGTGTACACCTTCAAAGAGATCAAGAAGTCATTACTAATCGCCCAGAAGGAAATACTTGCCACCAATAAAATTGGAAGATCGATCTTTTGGAAGATAGGTAGTCCCCAGAAAGAACGCGACGGGACGCCATGACGGACTTAAAACCTGAACAGCACGGTCACACCAAAAGTCTTCCCCTACTGAAAAACACGAACCCCACTGCACACAAATACAGAAGGCAAGCGAGAGTTAAATACCTCAGAAATAAATTCTAGGATCATGAAAACACAGTCTATACGGATGCCGGAAGATCTGACAAAACCAACGCCACACTACTGGTCACTAATTTCAATGGAATTCTGCAGGACTGTATGACAGACAGTCAAACACAGAAGAAACGGAGAGTGGCGCCATTAAAGAATATCAAAACGCCTCAAAAACTTTCTTCCACCTAAACAGAAGAAAAAATATATCACATGGTGTGCTCTGGACGAAGGACTGGAGGGTAATGAAGCAGCTGACCAGGCAGTGCGTGAACTCACACACCGCACATCTGACGATCACGCCTATCACACACCCCCTCACCGAAAAATAGGGAGAAAGACTCTTGCTTATTAGGCAGAAGAGAATCACTTTTCCTCCTCCACATAAGGAATTAAATGTTATAGAAGCTCAAATGCTGAGGCAAATACAAACAAACACGTACCCAAACAAAGCACGACTGGCAGAAATGCTCCCCAATTCCTTCCAAGAAACGTGCACAAAATGCGGAGAGATAGCCACGCTATTTCTCACAACATGGGCGTGCCCTCGCATCTGGCGAAAGGAAAACACTATTTGCAAGATTAATCCTATCGAGACAGGGGAGGCAGCCCTTACCAGCTCATCTCTCGAAGATCAGCTACGTCTAATCCAGAGAGCCGAGATGGGAGCCGTTGCATCGGGAGCCCTGGACGTCGGGCACCAACCCACGAACTCCCTCTCAAGTTTGCACCCCTACCTCCTTCCATCCTTCTAACAATAAAAGTCCTACTACTACTACTAACAGGACGGCGGTACCGCTTTTCCAGGAAGCGTGCCAGCTATGCACGAGTGGTTCCTACGACGCCAACATTCTTGGGGCCTCATAAGAACAATGTTTTTTTTGAACAAAGTGTCAATACTGATCACGGATTTTATGAAGAAACATTTTGCTTAGCGTTGCAGAGCTGCGAAGGACATGGGAGTTCGGGAAAATACCACTGATGAAGCGAAACTGACCAAAATGCCAGTACGTGGCAGTGTTGTATTCGGTTGCTTCTATACCACTACACAGTACCGACGCCTCGCCTGCTTCCGGTTTTTCTCTACGCAAAGGTAGCAGCCGCTGTTTGCATCCCATTTGAGCAATTTAGGTATCTCTCGGCACCGAATCAACGCTAAATTAGTAGGGTAAGGTCAGACTTTCGTTCGAAACCAACTCGCAGGTTGGTGTCGCTATCTCTTTAATGGAGCAGTCCGCAGAGCTGCCATTGAGAGATGTGCGCGTACCATCGTACTCTTTCGCGACTAAACTCTTTTTATCAGCGCGCCCTTAAATCTTCAAGCAAGCCAAGTCGGGCCTGCTCGTGATGGAGCGGTCCCTGAGCTACCACGCTTTGCCTAAACTTTCGGAAATCTCCGCGCACCGTTGCAAATTAAAAATTTTTCCTAGGTAATTTCAGCTGCACTTCACACAAAAAACAGTGCTCAAGACGGGACACAAGGAAGGAGGCTACACACACAGCGCTGACAACAGCGTCTTGAGCGCTGTTTTTTGTGTGAAGTATGAACCAACAGGCCCAAACACTTCCATTGCTTAAATTTCAGCTGCGATGTACGTCTACACAAAACAACAATTCCTTCAAACAGCCAGGGGTGCTTTCGCTCAGAATTACCCTCCAATGAACTGAGATGCAGGAAAAGATGAGAGGAGCAGCCGAGGTTATGCTGTCTGTTTTCGAGCATAGCGTCACGGGCCCAGGGTGACATAAAAGCCGGCGTCGTCAGTGGCGTCGACCGTGAGCGACAAATCCCGTAGCGCCGCGTTGCGACAGCCACGGTAACCTCAGGGATTGTAAGGCGCCACCCAAGTGGAGGACGTACGACAAGAGGCGAGGATGATTGATTGATTGATTGTGGCGGGATTAACGCGCCGACGCTACACAGGTGATAAGGCGCGCCGTAGTGGAGGGTTCCAGATTACTTTTGACCACCTCGGGATCTTTAACGTGCGCCGAAATCTCGAACACACGGGCGTTACTCCTTTTCGCCTCCATCAGAAGGGCGGCCGCCGCGGCTAGGGAGTCGAACCCGCCTTTTTGCGCTCAGTAGTACAACGCCTTAGCCACTGAGCCACCGCGGCGGGTTAACAGGGGTGGATGACTGCAACGGCTGGGTGCAAGAATACAGACACTGCACGTCGCTAACGAACATTCTCCACGCAACTCTAAAACATGCCTACCTTCACCTGTGATTTTCGTACCCCCTGTCTTGCTTCCTCCTTTTTCCATGTTTAAAGCGCCCTTCACACGCCGCGTGACAAAAACACTGAGCCAAAGAAAAAAAGAACAGGGACCGGACCTGCCTGGCACACGGTAGGCCTTTACTCCTGTTTTGAGGCGAAAGCATTTTCTCTCATAAAACGCGAAGAGTGACCCCCGTCGACGTAGAAAATAAATGAAATAATTACATTCGAGCTAATTGGAAATTTGAGCCCGGGTCTCTGCAACGGCGGCCGAGTGCGCTGCCACGGCGCTAAAAGAGCCTCCTGCAAGAGGGGAAGCAAGGGTTAGACTAGTGCGTGTCGCTAGAGTATGAACGTGATGGCACATGGGCAGAACAGGTGCACACGAGGTACGGAGAGTTCGGATTTTGGGAGAGCTGTCGAGTGAAGTCCTGCCAGTCGGCCTGTTGAAGAAATTCGCGCCAAAGGACGAAGAAACGAAAATGAAGACAGATGCGCAAACACAGCGTATCAGTATAGAAGAAGTGTTTGATAACCGTTCCGCTTTCGCTCTAGGAATTTCCCCTACCTGCTTCTCACCTTCAAATAACATACGTAGGTATATGCGATGGTTGTCTTATATACGACGGTACTCTAATATGCGGTCACCGCCGCCATGATCATTAATGAGCTCGCACTACGTGACATTTGTTTACACCGCGACGGTTCATGGTTGGCGCCATTTTTTGTTAATGCATTATTATCTGTCAACTCTGGTAGGCTTTGCTTGTCCTCCCTGCTCTGCGGCTGTGTCCTTGCGAATGCTAATCAAAGATAACGCGTCCAATAGCATTTCAGCAGCAGAAGGGGGTCCAGAGATGCCATTTTGCTGCATCATCAGTAGTGTTGTTGAAAATGACCCGGTCGAAGTTAGCGGTGAGGCTCTAGATGTGGCAACCTCACAAAACTGAGGAGCGACAAATTACCCTCTGTTGCTCACCTAGGGGCCTGACTACCTTATCTACTGACCCCACGCTCGGCTTAACTGAAGGCAAATGCTGGCTCCTGCCTAACCTGGCGCATGCACTCAGCGCCTTCGGCAAGAACTGCTCTATTTAGTGACACTAGTCCTGTCTTGCCTTCAAAGATAACTTGCAAACATAACCTTTCCCATGAACACATGGTGGAAGGGTCCCATTGTTCACAAGCGCCTTATCGGCCACAATGCGGTTTCGAGGGTTGTTTTGTGGTTTATTCTTAAACAAATTCTGAGCTCTGTGCTGTATGCCGGATTAGCGTGACGAATGCGCTCGGTGCCTTTGGCGTTTTTGCCCATGGAGATGAAACTCTTGGCGGGTGGAGGTACACAGCTTTGCTCTAAAACATACACTCTAGCCACACGGGTATTCTTAACAACCTGCGCGATGTGTTCACATAGCTGCAGACACGTCCCGTCGAAGAAACGAGGTGCGGCTGGTTCGGCATGTTCCCGGCCGCGATGCAACGATTCGTGTCCCCCCAGTGGGTGCTGCTGTGGTTTTCGACGGCCGTCTTCATAAAGGGCATGCTGATCAACGGCTACATCAACGTGGCGCTGCCCACGCTCGAGCGGCGCTTCCACCTGCGCAGCTTCGAGTCTGGCATGATCGTCTCCTTCTTCAACATCGGCTCGCTGATTTTGTTGGCGCCCGTCACGTTCTTCGGCGGCGAGATGCACAAGCCCCGCCTCATGGCCATTGGTGCCGCCTGCATGGCCATCGGCTCCTTCATCTTTAGTACTCCCCACTTCATCGCGCCCCAGTACAGGTAAGCATTTGGATGAGAGACAGGCAAAGGTTTCTTAAGAAGAGTGACCGGGTTGGCTGTCCCGCCCCAAAGATTCTTGAACGAAGACCGGCCTATTGAGGCCTGAACACTTACAAAATTCATTCCTTGCCACATGTCAAGCCATTTATCGTACACTTTCATTCATGCATGTACAGTCGCGGCCACTCATACAGGGAACACGGCGCGCGTAGCTGCCCTTCTCGGACCACGAAGCGGGCGCCGCGCGAATTATTGCGGCGTAAGCGCAAGCGCAATCAGAGCCAGAGGCGGAGCCCGGCTGCGCGTCGTCTGTTACACCTCCTCCCACTTCGCCGCACGTGCTCTGGTACAAATAACTTTCTAGGTTTCGCCGCTCGCGGTGAACTGGGAGGAACCGTAGCAGTCTACGCTCACTTAGCTCCGCCGCTGGCCCTGATGTCGCTTGCACCGTAATACTTCTTGTGGCGCCCGTCGTAGCGCTCCGCGGAGCGAGGCCAGCCGCTCCGTGTTCCCTGTGTTAGTGGCCGCAACTGTACATTCGAAAACAGTTAGTCATGTGTTTGCGTATGCAGCTTCGTCACTGGGAATATTGATCATAGCGGCAAAGGCTAGCTCGGCTCATCGGATAGACCCAGAGCACCAAATGAGAACAGTTGCTTTTGTTGTTATTAAATTTTAATAGCGTTGTGCCCACGGGAAAACGATACATCAGGTATATTTATCAACGAAATATTTATCAATATTTAATGAATAAACCAATCATGTATTCTGCCCAGGAACAGCCGTGAGGCCTTGGTGCTGGCACACAGATGGATACAAGTGGAAAAAAAGGGGAAAAGTGAAAGGAAATAACACTTTGACAACGTAAAAGATAGAAGAGTAGAAAAAAATAACTTTTACAATGTATATTGCGAAGTATACCGTACAAACCACTTCTAAACGTAGATAGCGTATACACTACCTGCAATGAACACAAACAAAACTGTCAGGATACAACAGAATTCGTGAATACATCGTACAGATGAAACAGAACATCCGCACACTACAGATATTCGTGTAACGTTATAGCAGCAATCCATAAAATAGAAAACAACAAAGAAGTCATATAAAAAGCATACTATCCATATAGTAAGGCAAGCAGGCAAAAAGGAGTTACTATAACTAGAACAAGATCCATTCAATATGACGGAACAAAGAAATATTCTATATAGGTCCATGTAAGAGAATAAGAGGGAGTGTATTAGCGGATGAAAATTCTGCAAGTGTCTGAACTGAACTGAACCAGGAACACCCTGGGCCTTTGTGCTGTCGCACGAGAAAAAAAAACACAAAAAACAAAAAGAAAAGGAAAGATAACAATAATATTAAGAACAATAATAATAATATTATTAGTAATAATGCTTTATTGCGCAAGAACTGCAGAAATAGAGGGAGGCAGGCCTGCCAAAGCCGCATTGGGCTTGAGAACAGACGCAGCGAAAATTTGTGTGTGTGTGACGGGGGATTGCAGATCAGGGGCCAAGAATGTTCCTATTCAGCATTCTTACACCAACGGGAATACGCTCCCATCTACAGCTCCAATCCCTCACCCGTGTTCGAAACCTTACCCTTGCTTGTAGAAATGGGCGCTTCGTGTTCATTTCTTACGTCGATTGCGGGCAACAATGCTATAGCTGTAGCGTGGATGACGTTCTCCCGTAGCATGGCCGGTTTTATCTGGTGGGCGGTCACAAGTTACAATGAGCAGAGCTGTTTTCTAGCACCCCAAGGTCAGAGACGGGTTGGCCTCTTGCTTTTCCTTTCCTGCTGTATAACCAATGTCTCGTCGTGTAATCAAACATTCTGGGAGCATAGGGAGGGTAGGGCGGCAAAGCATCGGGACTGTGTGAGGACTGTGGAGACATTTGAAGAACTGTATCTGCTTGAGCTTGTTATAATGCCACTGATGTAACCCAGTACATGCCGGTGACATCCATTTTCGTCAGTGTCAGTCTCTCTCGGATACCGAAAACGCAACTGTACTCGCATACATAGCTGAAGTTTAAGTCATCGTGATGTCGAACTTATATATGCAGTATTTGTCAGACGATGGGATGACTTTGAGAGCGTAAATTTTCTTGCACACCCGTCGCTTTTAGCCTTCTCTGACATTAAGCCACGGCCCACGTAAAGCTTCAATCACTGGATGCTACCTGTGAGGTTTTTTGGCACTTTTTGCTGAACGGAAAAGCTTCATACCGTACGAATAACTATTGACTATACTGTTCACGCAGCTCGCTCATTGATGTCAACTTGGTCGTGGTGGCCTAAACTTCTTTTAAATCGTGTTCAACCGCGAAGAGAGCCTACAGGCCAGTATGTGCCTCCCGACACCAATGAAATGCTCTTTTGGGTTAGAACGCGTACTCTCCTCTTGACGTAAATTAATGTGTCGCAATTGACTGCACTGCTTCCCAAGCGGGTGTTCGGTGTGAAGCGATGTCAAAAAGATTACACAACCCTTGCATTTGGAATGTCAGCTGTATGCGACTCGTTTGATCCAGCCCTTGCTGTGGTAGTGTTCTATTTGCAACTTTTGCAATTAGCATACTAAATTTACTCCACAAGTCCTCAATACATGTCTGCAACACGGGTTTCTAAGTGGATGGCCACAACGCACTTACGCCTATTTAAAGTGGTGTTGTAGGGGATGCCTGCCCGTCTGGGAGCCCGGAGGTCTCTGGTCCAAAGCCCACGGAGACCAAAAATTATGTGACTTTATTTTCAACTCTACTATACCATTTTTTATCTTTGTTGAGTCGCAGTCGGCCGCCGTTGCGCGGCTCATCTGTGTGCCAGATACACCACATTTGGGGCCTCCCTGCCTAGTTAATTGCTTTGAGAATAAAACAAAAAATGGCGAATCAAGCCGCAAGAACGAAAAAAGAAATGGTCCCACCAGATGGCACGCGAGCTACGCTAATGGCGGCAAAATAAAACTGAATGCACCAAACCTCCACTGTATTTATCGTGTGAGTTGGAAGAGCATAAGAGAATAGCGTGAGGGCTGGGAGGCAGGAAGAGGCGGGGATTCCACGTGGCAGGGCGGCAGCAGACTGCCGCCTTTCGACAATATTTGCAGCAAAGCAGACACGTCGGGCAATTTGTCCAGGAAGCAGTTTCCTCGGACATCGCTCGCTGAGCTATCGGAGCGGAAACACTGAATGCTACGCTTCGTTTCGTGTGCAGGTTCAGCGTGGCAGCGACCGACCTGTGTCCGCATTCGGCCACTGCTGAAAACACTCTGGATCCAGAGCAGCACACCGAGCCTCTGCGCGTGTACCGCTTCGTCTTCATGCTTGCCAACCTGATACACGGCTCCTCCACTATCCCTTTCCATACGCTGGCCGTCGCATACCTGGACGACAACCTGTCAGCCTCAATGTCGCCGCGTTACATCGGTAAGCTCTTTGCGGCCTCTGTGTTTGAGGTATTGATTACGCCACCAATCGCGTCCACATGATGTGTGTCGGGACAGAGCGGAAGTCGGCCGCGGGTGGTCGAAAAGAATCATTTGTGGCTGTTAAACGCCGTATTTTTGTGTGTTTGGGGAGTACAAACTGGGGCAAAATGAACAAATGGAGGACAAAATGGATGGTTCAGACGGCTGAGAATGCCTACACAAAGTAGCGAACTTTGAAGAAAAAAATGGGTGGCACACTGGTTGGTGGCAATTTAAAGTACCATTGTAATTGTTGCGCCTAATATCCCAGGAATCTATCACATGGCATCAATTCTCGGCCCTGCCTTCGGTTTCATCAGCGGTGGCATGCTTCTGAACATTTACACTGACATCTCCGTGGACCCGAAAAAGTAAGCTGCCCTCTCCTACTGGCGCTTTTCCCCTTCTTTGGGTGCGAGCGAGCTAGCCACGAATTGCCATCCGGAGGCATACAGGCCTAAGTAATGGAGAAGTGCAAGGGAGGAGAACGGCGGAATGAATGGGTGTGATGCTGACAACCAGTGAGTAAAAAAACGGTAGAACGTCATGGCGAAAATATCGGATTTTGCGTTTTTGGAATCTGCCATAGTAGTAACCACTGGCTGTTTTTTCCAAAAACGAACATCGGCACCAGCTATAAATTTCATGTGAAGAATGCGTTGTAAAGAATTTGGAAAGCACAGGGTCCGTATCTTACGAAAGTTTTCGGGCCGAACTAAACGCCTCTGTTGATGGGGAGTCATTTTCTACGGAAAAATATACCGAACTTTCACCACGTCGGAAGTAATCTTAAAAAGGTCGTTTCTTTTCGTACTAATGGCACATCTCTTTCTTACTGCAGTCATTTAACCAAAGTATTAACCAAGATGCCACTCAAGTGTTTTTTTGTTACTCTACAAGCATTGTGTGCACATGGATAATAAAAGTGGGCTTTGATATTGAGAAAAAGAAATAATGAAGGACTACTTAATATTTATTCTGCAAAATATTTTATTGACCTGTAGCATAATGCCTTCCTGGTTTGATTTTGGGCCAGAATATCACCATTTTGATCCACCATGCATATATTTTTTTTATTTCTTTGATTTGATTTTTATTTCTTGGCAAAAACCAAGGGGAGTTTAAGGTGCGGTGTTGCTGCACTGGCGTTTGATTCAACCCAGTCATCAAAGGCATTTTGAGAGGCGATCTGGATTTGCTAAATAAACTCGCGAAATCTGCCTGTTGCGCGCTCAGGGACACATAAACACACTAAATTAGAGACAGCGCTCCTACGCCAGGTCTCTCAAGGTCACTCATCTCGTCGAAATGAACTTGAACCGATGGAGGGCAAGTGTGGCATGTGTGACAGGGAGGCGTCGAAGCTATTTCGCCGTGGAGTCAGGCCGCTGTACTACCACGCGACTAGGTGAAGCTTGAGCGGCTGGTTTTTGTGAGCTTGGTCATTGTTTCATTATGGACGGCGGTCCGGCTGTGCCGTCTGTCCGTGTGCTTTAGCTTCCGCTCATGATAACTTGGTTTAGAAGCGTTAAACGCGAGCGTTAAACGTTAAAGCTCACTATGACGACACAAAGGTTGCCCCGTTTTTAATAGGTTTATTTTGCATGCTGTCGTCTTTTACCGTAATAACGCGTCATCAGTCATCGCAGCGCAAATATTCAATAAAAATTCTTCATAGAATTGGCCTAACACCATCAAGCAACGTGTGGATCGGTGCCTGGTGGATTGGCTTCATCATAGCCGGCGGTCTGGCGCTTCTCGTGAGCCTGCCAATCTCCGGCTTCCCCAAAGCGCTCCCAGGTCAGCTTCCCTTTTCATTATTACGAGAGGACGATAGATTCCCTTGGATATGATAGTAAAGGTTGTTTAGCAGTTATTTAGCTACAGCAAAGGGATTATCACGAGGGGAAAATAACGCTTAACAACAACCATCCTACCACTAATGTTACACAACCGAATTGATTGCTTTTTTTTTGTTTGTTTATGTCATCAAGATGTGTGAGCAGGGTATACAGGCTTTGGTCCCGATGGCAAGCGTTATCCTCAAAGGAGCCATGAAGAGAAAACAAAAGTTTGTTTTATTCGAAAGACTAGGTGTTTCATAGTACCCCACGCACTTTCCCGGAAGCAAATGGTGCGTTATTCACTGAGAAATAAGGCAATTTAAGCCAAAATTTTTAATCTCCCGCTACATTGCACATTTCGTAACGTGAACAATGGCGTCATACAAGCCGATCCATGAAACAGATACTTAGTATGGCGACTCCATATAGCATCCACACGCGGGAGTCAGACAGGAACCGGAACTTGTGACGAAACCGAGACGGCGGCCATTTTAAAAATACTAGTAAAACCTAGTGCACCCGCAGCCCTAGTCATGCAATCGCCTGATCCGGAGGACAAAACTCTCGCCGAGGAGCTCGGGCTTGCATTTAACAACCTCACACCACTTGAACACTCAATGCTTCTAAGTGCACGAGCGGCAGGGGTTGTGGGATACGCGGATGAACCGGAAAGCGACCATTCCGCTATAGCCACAACAGACGAACGCCCTGCCGTCGCCACGGCTGCCTCGTCATCCCCGTCGCGACGGACGAATACAGGCTGGTACGTATGTGCCGTATTTTTATTACGGTTAATAATAGTTCAATTTCAGTAGCAGTATCGCTTATGCCAGTTGGCCGGTGTCGTGTATGGAAAGCCGTTCGCGCAAGCTCTCTGCTCCGACCAGAAAGATACGAGCGTCAATGCGCGGTGTGTACAGTATTTTTTTTTCCAAGCTCAGAGCGCTTTGACGAAGTCGGCGACGAGCGCCAGCAGATCCCAGGAGTGAGCTTACGTAAGGGTGCCTGCCGTAATCACTTCATCGGAAATGAAGCGAGCACACTCGTACGTCCTTTAGCTCCCTTTCTTCTCCGTTTGCAAAGTTCACGAAACGTAGCCACTTGCTTCGCCGAGGTTCGTCGTTGGGCAGCATGCATGAAAGGAGATCTCCTCACCGGCGGGGATGTCGCACTCCCTCGACGATTTGCCCGAACTACATTGGCATTTCACAACGCAACAACGAAATTTCATTGTAAAGTACTCGAACAAACTGAGGTTTTCAGTGGTTGTAAACTGGAAACGAGCTCGTAACGACAGCAGCAAGCCAACACCATTCCGAAACTTTTGCGACGACTGGCACTATCTCGTCGCTGCTTGCTGTTCCTTACTCCCCTCGTTTCTATTTTTACCTTTGCTGGTTGGCGATATGACGGCCAACCTCCTGTCAAGGGATTAAGATACCAAGCAAGGTCGCGGCTGTACGTGCTGGTTCGGTTCGTTGGCTTCGAAGAGCCTCGAATCCGAAAATTCGTCTACGCGACAGTGAGATGTCGAGATCGGCTGGCGGCAGTTTCGTACGCATTGGCGTACACAGTTGCGTGCTTGTTAGGAACTTCAACCATTTACTCCACCGTTCTTAGTGTCATAAAAGGAATATGCAGTATGTTTAACGGGCATATAGCTCACTATGCAAACTGATAAGCCCTGCCTAACTGCGTTTGCTTTTGCCGGCCTCCGCCAATCGCAGAGCATTCTCGTGTGACATCATAGGTTCTGTTGCGGGAAATGAGCTGGTGGGTCACATGGTCATTCCCTTTTTTCCTAATTATGTAGCTTATTTGAGCGAAGTTTGTGTTAAAAGTGGTGTCAGTATGGTTCTAACGAGGCAATCTTTCGAATGAACCAAACTTGTGTTTCCTCTTCATGGCTCCTTTAAGGATTTATTGGTGGTCTGTTGCGAGGTGATGGTAATAGAGGGGAAAATCAGCACCAAAAATTTGTGCAACGTTACGCCAATCTCCGCCCTCCCAATTGATACCATGAACGGCATGCATAGCTTACGTGTAAACGTTTTTTTATTTTTATCCAGATGTATGCAAAACGGTGAGGAATAGAAGTATAAGTCAAGTTTACAATTTTTCACGAAGGCACTGGCTCAGATGATGTAAAAGAAATGCGACACTATCACGAGAAAGTTAACTCGATCAGTAGAAGTTTGCGATTTAGCATACTCTTCAACGCATCAAGCTAATTCGTTATGCTATCAGAATATATCCTAGCAGCAAACATGGAGCCGTTACAGTGTGTTTTGTGGTGGTTTGTCGAACCTGGGGCGGCTGCTCGAATGGTTTTGGAAGCGGTGGCTTCATCTCATTCGTATCAAAATTGTGATTGTGACTTATCCATTATGTTGAATGAGATATCGTTACTCAAGTTAATCGACAGTCTGGCATTCAAATGTCGTGTCATTCGTTTTGGAATAGCGGTCGAAGAACACACGCACGTTACGAGTTTCAAGTCACAGGCCATGAAATATTACTCTACCCTTAACGCTCATGTATTTACACCGCCGAAATTTCCGGGAGCTTAACGCTTCCCTCTTAATTAGTGTGCATAACAAGGTTGTTCAACTCAGCACGCATACATAGTCATTTCGGGGTGATGTACGGTGTGTTATTTTTTTATGTTTTCACATTAGGACACGAGTTGCATAGCTAGCTGCGTAAGGTTGGCTCAGCCGCAGAGCGAATTACGCTTCCGGACGATGACGGCACGAAAACCAAAGTTCCGCCCAAACTTGGGAACAAGAGCCGCAAAAGCTGCTGCACGATTCTCCCTGCTCGCCTTGAGCGTGGTGACCGCAATGGTGACATCAAATTGACGCGATTTTATGTTCGTAAGTTCAGAATTTTCAGAAACGGCTGCATTCATTGGTGATCAGATTAGACCTTTGCCACTTGGCCGGCAGGCTCTGCCGCGTTGCAGGCACAGAAGCCCATCGAGGTGCACAGGCGTTCGCTGTCGGCGGAGGCCGACCACCAGATCGAGCCAAAGTTGTCCCACATGCCCAGGGCCGTCTGCAATCTGGTGCGAAACCCCACCTTCCTCTTTATGAGCCTGACCGCCACTCTCGAAAGTGAGTTCCACCAAGTTTATTTTTCCCGAGTGGTGCTTTGCATCTGCTGGTGGTATACACCGTTGATATGTTCAGAAGGAGGACTTACTTTGATAATGCTAGTTAATTGGATAGACGGAGGAGGAGAGTGAGGCTTTTAACCGTCCATCGTGGCAGAGTTTACTATTCCGCATACAATGGCAACAAGGTTACGAACAGTAAAAGGGTAAAAGAGAAGAAAAGTATGAAGTTTTTGTCCGGAGCAATTCATTCTCCTTTCCCACATACCGTATTTGCACAATTTTAACGTGTACCTTTCCTTTTTTCACCAAAAGTTTGCTTCCAATTCGTGCGAGCGTGATAATTGAATTCTAAAGCAAAATAATTTTTATAGTGACTGGCAGCATCACCAGAGACACGAACATCTCTCTAAGAGCAAATATATCCAATCTGGAACATCAAACATTGCGCGAGTAAATTTTGGTGTACCTATGAAGGAATGAAAGGTTCCGTCGAAATGCGTAACGTAGCCAGCTGTTACACATACTTCAGCTGTTCCATGTTGCACCTTGTTTCAGTCGTTGTGGTTTCAAAAACGTACCTCTATTAGGCGTCCTTTCAGCGCAACCTAGTTTTACTTGCCTAGACTAAGGAGACAGGGAGGGAGAAACCAGTCTATTTTGCGATCACGTTGGCTAAGAACGCGTGGTGCGGATGGCGGCGACGGTGGCGGCTCGGCCAACGAGAAGCAGCTGCACCCGCTCTTGCGAGCTGCCGACCCCGTCCTCCCACTGCTGGGCGCTGGAGATGAGGGGGGTGGGAGTGGGTTAACGGGAGCGGCCCAGATGGCGTGGGTTGGTGTGTCTAGGGAGTCAAGGAGGGGACATTTACGTGAAGGGAACTAAGATGGATAGATGTTGTGGAGGAGGGAACGACTTGCGAAGGAGTTGGCCTGAAGGAGTCTCCATAGGCGCTCCTGAGCGTTGGTGAGATGTCTGGGCAGAGGTATAGCAGCGGCGAGATAGGCGGCAATGCTCCGTGACTTCTTGGTACGAGAGCAGCCGATCGCGGGCCGACCGTGCACCGTGGTAGGGAGCAGGAGCGAGCCCAGCATGGCTGGGGAGCACTCGTGCTGGTTTGTGGGCCACCTTGTTGCTTCCCGCCCCAGTGTGAACCAGCTTCTAGACGATGTCGACTGGTTGAGTAGGAGGATTTTTTAGGAGAATTTTGAGTGCCGTAGCTGAAATCTTACCGCGAATAAAGCTTTTAACAGCCGTCTTCGAATCAGGGATTATGATGTGCGGTTGCGGCCTGGTGATAAGGGAGAGGGCTATTGCCGCCTCTTCCGCTGTTGCAGGGTAAGATGTCCGTAAAGGGAGGGAAGTGACCGGGGAAGAGTTGGGGTGACTGACTACTGCCAGAGCAAATCCCTCCGCGTGTCGGTACTCCAAGGCGTCTACGCACGCGGTGGTGGGTGAGATGGGGTATTTATCTGTAAGGGCACGGGCGCGCTGGCACCTACGCTCCGCGTGATCTACTGTGTGCATGTTGCGCGGGGGTGGACGTATGTGGAGGCAGAATCGGATGCATCGAGTCAACGAAGCTTCGTTTGTAATGCTGGAATTTGTAACGCTGCCTTGTATGCCTTTCTGATGAGGCAGTCAATTTTGTCTATGCCGGAGGCGATAAGCTTTAGGTAGGGGAGTGAGAGAGCACGTGATCCTACTGATCATTTAAGCCTGAACTAGATGGATTCCTTCTCTTTCTTTGATCCCATGGTTAGTGGTAGTGATTCGTGGAATAAGGCCAATTGTTTGATTGACTTCAGAGTTAAGGAGGGAGGGGAATTTGCCGTTGCTTCGATTGCGCTGCATAATGAGCCCTAGCACCTTAACGGTTTGCACCTCTGGGATGATCCGGTTGCCGAGGGATGTTCGGCGAATCACGGCAAGACCGGGCAGCAAGAATTAGAAGGGCAGGCTTTTCTGGAGAACAGGATAACCCAGGGAGCTGCGCCTCTGTCTCGCCGATATTAGCACCCTGTTGAAGAATGGTTTCTTTCTGAGCACCGCTAGCTCCAGGTACCCACATCGTAATATCGTCGGCATGTAGATTGTACGGGAGGCCAGGTACAGAATCTAGCTTTTTGGGGATGTTCAGGATTGCCAAATTGGACAGAAGAGGAGACAATACTGAACCCTGGGTGTGCCTATCTATGGAAGGAGGTCGGATACAATCAGAGTGGAGCTCGCCTACCTGGCTTGCGGCGGTGCGTGCGGTGAGAAAATCACGTACGTAGCTGTAAGTGCGCTCTCCTGGGTAGATAGACTCTAAGCCTCTGGGGATGGCACTATGGGAAACTCTGTTAGAATGCTTTTATCAAATCGAGCGCAAATAATCGCCGCTGCATCTTGTTTAGGTGGTAGAGAAATTATCTCTTATTATCTCTTAATGTAGCTGCAGAAGGACATCCTGGGTGGACAGTTTTGGGTCTAAACTCCAGAGCTGGGGGGAGAAGGAATCCGTGTTCGTGATGTGTGTGGTTAGCCTCTTAAGATTTACATGTTCTAGTACCTTGCCCATACACTGTGACAGATATGGAGCGAAGGTGTTCGACGGTAAAAGGTTTGCCTGGCTTAGGAATTAAGGTTATGGAGGCATGGTTCCATGCTGGGGAAAGGGTGCCTTGAGTCCAGTAATATATTAATTAGGAGCTTAGGACCATAATAGAAGGATCGTATAGGTTGCGAAGAAGATTGTTGATCACGCCATCTGCACCGGGTGCGGATCCTGGGCGAATTAGCCGGAGGATGCTTCTCACTTCTGCTTCCCTGATGGGTGCGTCCGGTGTTTCGTTAGGCGAGCCGGGGTAGGACGCGAGGGGAATCGAAGGACCGGTGGGGATGTAATGCGTGTACAATAGGCGCAGTTGTTGTTCTATATCTCCCAAGAATTTGTGTAACCGTGAGGGGCTTGCGTTGTTCCTTCTTAGAGCCGATCGGATCAAGAAGGGGCCTTAGGAGGGACCAAGCACGTTTAATGCCTAGGGTACGTTTAATGCTGTCACATATCTCAAACCATCGGTTACGGGTAACCTCAGCTGAGCATTATAATATTTCTGCTTCGAGACGAGCTACCCTAAGTCGACGTTTTCTATTATTTTTTTGCTTCCGCCACCGGCGCTGCATGCCGCAGTACGCTGCCCAAAGATGGAGGTGTGGGTGGACAGTATCCGCCGGTATGCATGGATCAAGGGGATTAATGTTTTTTTGGACATCAGCTACTATTTGCTGGACCCAGCGCTCGAGACCTAGCGGTGAGATTTCTGGGTCGTCATGATCCCACCGCACTTCTCGTAATTTCTCCTTAGGGTGTGTCCTGCGGAGACGAGCAATAGAGTGGTTGCTTAAAGACAGCATGGTTTGAATGATGAAATGATCGTTGCCTAGTGTGTGTGTCAGGTTGGCCCAGGCTGTTTGAGGGGCGTTCAGCGTGAGCGTGAGGTCCGGGGAGGAGTCCCTCTGAACGCTGTTACCCACACGCGTTCAGGTCTGCGGGTCGGACTCAATACCATAGCCGAGTACCTGTATATGATCCCAGAGGCGCTGTCCTTCTCCGGTGCTGTGGTGATACCCCCGTGCGACCCGCCGCGGTGGCTCAGTGGCTAAGGCGTTACGCTGCTGAGCACGAAGTCGCGGGTTCGATTCCAGGCCGCGGCGGCCGCTTTTCTGATGGAGGCGAAAAGCAAAAACGCCCGTGTGTACGAGATTTCGGCGCACGTTAAAGATCCCCAGGTGGACAAAATTAATCCGGAGCCCTCCACTACGGCGCGCCTCATCGCCTGCGTTGCGTCGGCGCGTTAAACCCTATAATCAATCAATACCCCCGTGCGGTATGTGGCGCACTGAAATCCCCATGACAAGGACTGCGTGGGGACCGGCCTCACGTCTTGCTCAGGAGAGTAATTGAGAACGAGTGGTGGACTGATCTGGGGGAGCTATAAAGGCTTAGTACGTACAGTTTGATGTCACCAGGTCGCGGAGGGTATACCGCCACTAAATCGTATTGATCGTGATGCTTTCAAAATTGTATACGCTCTGCCGAAATGTTGCCATGCACCGCAACGGCGGTGGCTAAATGACGTGTTCCTTGATAGGCCTTGTAGCCAGCATGCTAGACTTTTGTACCTGCTTCCTGAAGAGTGATTGCAACGGGGGGAGTTTCTTGGGCCTGTACGAAGATCTGTAAGACTCATCGCTTGTTGCGATACCCCCTACAGTTACACTGCCAGACCCAGAGAGTATCCTTTTTTGCATTTCGTCGTTGAGTTCATCGAAATCCGGGAGAGTTGTGCGGGACGAAGTGAGAGCGTTTGCTGCATCGAATGGTTCGCGCACGTTTGATTGCATTTCCGCGCGCCATGACTCAATATTGCCTTGGATAGTGCCTATATTGGCGAGGAGGGTCCGGTGAAAGCAGATGTATTCAGCATATTACGTCGCAAGGGCTTCTGTGCATTTGCCCTCGACCTGAGCGATCTGGTCTCCCAAGGCAGTGTCCCGTTGGGGAACGGCCTTGAAGACGGATGTGGCATCAAAGACTGCTTTCCGTTTAACTGGAGGAGGAGGAGCAGGGGATGGGGTAAGCACGCGAGAAGGAAGCACGTGTTTTGAGCTGTGATTCTCCTGGCGGAGAGCTTCATTTTTCTTTTTTGAGGGAGACTATTTCGGTTTTGATGACCGCAAGCTCCTTGAGGACCTCCGCGTATAGGATCGAGGGGTAGCGGAGACAGGGGCTGAGCAGTGGGTTGACGGCGATAAGCAGCTCACCTGGGGGGTCAAGAGATTGCTGGCTTGCTGCGTCGTCCCTATTGCGCTCTGCACGGGTGACAAGGTAGCAACCCCTGCTTAGGATAGATGGGAGAAGTCCGGTCCACACCCCGTTTGCCTGGACAAACCGTGCCTGGGAGAGTGTCGTCTGGTGCACTCTTCTCCAAGGCCAGGTGGAGTAGTAGCGGACTAATAAAGGTTCTTTCATGCGATTTGGGCGTAGGTTGGCGTGTGGCGCTTGGGTTGATATCTCCTGGCACAGTCCGATGAGCTTGTGAGATGGGCGCCACCACACACTATGCGTAGGGCGTGACATGGGTGTTGCTCCGTGGGGCTGACTTGGCAGCACAGAGAGCAACTGGGGGAGGGCAACTTGGTGCGGGGACGACGTACGGCCTGTGGTCTGAAGACCAGCACAGGGGGCAAGCTTCGGTTTTTCGTCGAAATGGGTGGAAGAACCGAGCGATATCATGCATACGGGGCACCTCGGTGACATGAGTTAGCGATTGGCGTAAACAAAACGGAGTCATGTTTTCCTGCAAGGCTTCGAGAAAAGGATTCACAAGCCGCAAGCACCCATGTCTTCAAGGATTTGAGGATTCGTTTAATTGCATTGATTTATTATGAGTTTCATGCTCTAAAGCTATACAGGCGATGGGGCGCGCCGTCTTGGAGGGCTCCGGATTCAACTTTGACCACGGGGGGGAAATTTAACGTGCGAAAAAATCTCGAACACACGAACGCTTTCGCTTTTCAAATGAAGACTCACTGAATAAAGTCATAAAAGAACAATGTTGGAACCAACGGGTCCACGTCTGTATTTAAGAAGGTCAAAGCGCTTATAATACAACACACTTTCAGAGTTCTCTCTCTGTAGTTGTAGGGCAAGCTGAAGCTGGATAAGCAAGTTAAAATTTTTGAGGCCACAGTTGGGTACTTCAAATAAAATGTCTTCTCCCAAGTACACGGTGAGGCGTTTACACATGCGAGGTAGAATAACCGGAAGATTAGTTTTTATAACTTTTTGAACTAAACTCATCTGCGTGTTAGAATTGGGCACGCGTTAGAATCGTGCAGATACAGCATCTTTGGATACAATACCTACCATGACTCTCAAGAATGTCGTACAGGGGTCATTGTCTCAGTTCATTTGTGTAGTAATATCAGAGCTTCTACCATTACGACATAGTCTCTGCACACAAGCACGCGCGCGCAGAGAGACAGAGAGATGAGTGTGCAGTGACACGCCATCGAAGGTGACCAATAAGCATTAATAAGGAATTTCAAATTTTACGATTTCTGTGAGAAAATCATTTCCATCCTTAGTGAAGGAAACAAAGGTGGGTGGAATACCGAGAATGAGGTGATCAACATAACGCTGAGGGTCTCGGCAACAGTGCCGATGCCCGAAAGAATTGAGCGACTAGGCTTCTTTTACGTGAAGGATCTTAGAGAAAAGGTAGAACCTACCGGCTACTGGGCCCAAGGGATCAGGGTACGAGTGGTGGTTTCATCGAAGCCAGGTGCTTAACATCTGAAGGAGAGAGTTCTTTCTCTCTCAGTCACAACACAAACACGCACACACACACAGAGACACACACACAACCACAAGCAAAAGCACAAACACAAGCACACGCACACGCACACGCGCACACACACGCCCGCCCGGCCGCACTCGCACGCGCGAGTTCGTAGGGAAACCTTTTCTAGACTACTAAATCGGATAGCAATATTTTCACTTGTTAACATTGTTGAATAAAAAGTGATTATAAGGCATATTTAGGCAAAATGTCAATAGAGCATTGACATTTGAATGGTTCTTTAATTAAGAATACAAGACTGGTTGATTTCTGCGAGAGAAAAAAGAAATACGCCCTGAAAAAACAAGAAGTGCTTGCCTCACCCCTTGTGGAAGTGTTCCGATTTTAAAACCAATAAAAAGTTCTCAGTATATGACGCGAGCAGTGGAACACGAAAAAAGGAATTGGCGCAACAGAGAATCGGTGTGATGGCTTTGAGAAGTACCACGGAGCTTAGGCTTGCGATCCGGGAACGCCACGCAGCTTCGTTGTTACCATGAGCGTTCGCGAAGTTAAGTTAATCAAGTTTGGTATAATGTTTTATCACCACAGCCATGATCGCCTCGGGCTATGCGAACTTCGTGACCAAGCTGTTCGAAAGTCAGTTCGGGATGGCGGCGTCGGCGGCAGCGACCCTAATCGGTAAGCGCCTATTTTTATTAAAGAATATGTCCGAAAAATTCGGTATATAGGTTTGCGGGGGATTATCAGGGTTAGAAAGGAATGTCAGGCTCACATCGGTAATATGGCGGGCTAACCTCAAACGCGCAGTGCAGGGCCACTTTATGACAAACGTCCCAGCCGTAAAGTTGACCATTGAGGATTTGTTGAGCAAAAGTTATGCTTCATCCTCGCATGGCCCACGATGCTCCCTCAAAGTGTTTATGTACAAAACATTTGTTCTTTTCTAGCCACACTTTTATCCACAGGGTTTAAAGCAAAGGTAGGTCTGTCAAACAAAATTCATCAGAAGAATCACTTCTTTTTTAATCGCCACCTTTTTTTTGTGAACGTCGTGTTGAGGCCCTGGGATGCACTACGCCACATTTTTTTTTAAATATGCGCTCTTTTTGCTGTCTTTACGCTATTCAGAAATTACACGCAGTTTATCATTTTCAAACATTTTTAGCAAATACACGCACATTCTCTCTGCAAATAAAGCAATTGTTTCTGTATTGTATTTCGTCATATTGAACAATTGGTAAAAAATTATATAAACCGTAAAAATCTGAGAAATGAGGTTCGAGAAAACGTGAGTCAAATTTGGAAAAATCTCCTTTCTGGCCCATATTCACCCCGAAATTGTAGATTGCTGTGCTCGTACTAAAAATATCACATACAATGCATTCGCTGGTACAAATGATCGCAGTTTTTTTCGGAAAGTGTAATCAGATCAGAACAGTTTTTTTTAGCAGAGAAAATAATTTTTGAATTTGTACACCTACACTACTTCAGCAAGTTGTTTCACGGAGCGCCTTCTCTGCACGGCATCCGACAGTCTGCATGAAAGACGGGCAATGTAGCGTGTTCCCGCTGCATGAGTACATTTTACTGCAACGGTATCTGGTAGCGTCAAAACGGGTAAAAGGGATAATTCACTTGTTGGTGGGAAACGCACAACGTAGAGCTAGTGATGGTGAGACCATTCTATGAGCATGTGAAAGCTCAACGGCTGGAACCAGATCGACATGCATTTAAAGCATCAGGGTATGTTATACGTGGTATTTTATGTATGCCTACCATTTCAAAACAAACAATGGCGGAATCATCGAGCCACACGGACTTATTTGTATGCATTAGCGGGAATCACGTTATCGATGCTTTAAATGCACATCTGATGTCCAGCAGTTGAGTTACACGTACTCATAAAATGGGCACCCCACCGCTAGCTCCACGTTGTGCTTTTCCCACCAACACGTGAATTTTGGTTTTTCCCTGTTCTGACCCTGGGAAATAACATTCCAGGGAAAGGTATTCTTGCAGCGAGACCCCACTGGCTCGCGCGTCTTTCATGTAGGCAGGCGCATGCCATGCAGAGAAGGCGCTCTCTGAAGTAACTTGAAGTAGCGTCGATGGCCAAATTCAATTTTTTTTCTCTGCTAAAAGCAAAACTGTTCTGATAAAACTTTCTGAAACGGCGACCATTTGTACGATCTAAATGGTTTATATTTAATATTCTTGCTGCGAGTACAACAATGTGCAATTTTGGGGTGTATGTGGACCACAAAGGACATTTTTCCAAATTTCCCAAATGTTTTCTGGCACATTTCTCCTTTTTTCACGGTCAATATATTTTTACCAATTCTTAAAAATGGTGAAACATAGAAAAACTGCGTCATTTGCTGAGACAATGGGCTTGTATTTGCTAAAAATGTTTGAAAATGCTCAACATCGTGCATTTTCTGAACGGCGTAATGACAGCAAAAAAAAGCAAAAATATAAAAATGCGGCATAGACCAGCCCAGGGCCTCAACATGACGCCAACAAAAAATGGTGGCAATTGAAAAAGACGGGATTTTAGGATGAATTTCTCGACAGAGGTAACTTTTCTTTAAACCCCGTAGATAAAAGGGCGGCCAGAAAAAGAACAAAATTTTTCTGGACAAAAACACTTTGAGGGAGGATTGTCGGTCATCCGAGGATGACCCCCAATTTTTACATTACAAAACCGTGACGGTCGAGTTACGACTGGGACTTTTGGCATGGAACGACCCAGCAGCGAAACGCCGATTTTTTTTATTTTCCTTTCTGATCTGCTCTCATCTCTGCTCTTTTGGCGATTTCGTGAAACATTGGTTGTGCATTTAGTTTCCTAAAAAACAATCGTGTTCGTAAGGTTACATAAATTAAGCTGTACTGTTTATCTACGTACTAGTGTTTTGCCTTAAATATGCGCAAGGCTCCCTGCTTGAAGCCAGTGGTTTTAGCACTACTCTTCCGAAAAAATAGTTTTATGTGGAGACAGAGTTTGTGAATGACCAGCGTGACGGTGGCGCAGGCATGATCGCCATCCCGAGCGCCAGTCTGGGCTGCTTCTTAGGCGGCTACGTGGTTTCCAAGCTGAGGCTGAGCTGCGCCAACACTATCCGCTTATGCGTCGCCGTATCTTTGTTCACCTGGTTCGCCTTTTTGTCACTGCTGGTCTCGTGCCCGGACCTAACATTCGAGGGCATCGACATCCAAAACAAGCTGTGAGTAACCTTTTCTAATGGTTGTTCCCCAGGGAGCGATCCCTTGATAGCATGGCATTTGTAGGTAATTGGTATAGCCTAAAAACAAAAAGTACGGAACTCCAAATTCAATACCCTAGAGGACTGAAAAAGCTTCCCTCCATAGCCAGAAGCGAAACTTTGTACGTTGCCCGGTTCCGGTTCCAGGCCTGGCTTTTTTGAGCATTCAGGCATCCTTAAGACCTTCTGACGAGTTACTCACGTGTCCGCCAACATTCCCAGGTCATATGCCGCTGCTTGATACTGAGGACCAAAAGTTTGGTTGCCGGTTGATGCTGCGGCTGTGGGCGAATTCTGCACCAGGGACTCCAGATCGTGTCGATGATTTACCTTTCGTCCCATCGAGTCTTTATAATATATGGCTGTATCTATCAGACCACGTAGATTGAGCCATATTCGCAAGGCTACCAGACCAGGTTGCCCTCCCAAACTGGGTATGTGGTGCGGCCCCTTTAAGCTCCTCGGGGGCCTTACTGAAGAGCCAGTGGGTAGTAAATAATAAAATGTTGCTTTCATTTCGAACATAAAGTTGCTAGCAGCATCAAAATTAAAGTTACCGATACACTAACAGTGGTTATTGGTGTGGCTATTCATCCAAAGTTTTATGAAGTCTATACGTGTGTCAGTAGAGAGATAATTATTTGTAATTATTCTGCCATATACTATGAACATACGTGTATATTCCATCAAAATTCATAAAAAAGGATATATGATGTAGAGAGGTGTGTATAAATCCTCGTATTTATTTGCAATGGTTAACCAATACATGTATTGTTCTTTATGTGCCATTGTGTTCTCGCCTCCATTTTGCGTGCCACAGTCACCGTGCCTTGATGTCTCTGCGTACCACTGTGCTGTCAAAAGCCAGCAGGGGTTTTGTGCAGCAGGGTTTTCTTGCTGGAAATATGCGTACTGTTATACATTTATGAATTAGATTAAATATACAGTAGGAGCATTTTGTAGTATTAGTTCCGACCTGAAGTTACTTTACGAAATGAAGTGGCTGACATAACACCCAATGAGAACTTCTAGAAGACAAGTCCACGGCACAAGTCAACAGCATGTTTCTTACACCATCCGGCAGGCGGATGCTGCAGCGCGTAGGGCGGAAGGGTGCAATTCCAACACCCCGCACACAATACCACCAACTAGCCTTCGGGTGTAACTCAAAATTTCATCTGCATTGGTTTCTGTCGTAACTTGAGTGAAACATATAATGAACTCTGTGGAATCTTGTGCCATCAACAAGCCCAAGCTCTCATGTCTCAAATCATCTTTATAACTGTCTGTTTGCATTGCAGTGTGTTCGCACCCAATTGTAGCCTAGAGTGCTCTTGCCCACACACCTTCAATCCCGTCTGCGGCCGAAACGGAAAAATGTACGTGTCACCCTGTCTCGCCGGCTGCCGTTACGCCACCAAAAGCGCCGAGGCGGTTGAAGTAAGTCGTGGGAGTCTGGGGTCTACCCCGGTTGTGAAAACTGTCCTATAAGATATTTTTACGGTGACGTGAAGGAAGACGTGTAGCCAAGCGGTACAAGAGGTATCTGCACAGTGTATTTGCAATCGCAAGAGCACCCCGCAGGCCAGGCGCAAGATCCTCTTCTACTTCGACATCTAGCTCGTTTTCCGGGTCCGCTTGCGCTACCGTCATCTTCGTTAGGCTAGTATCTGGCACATGTCCCAATGTGATGCATAGGCTATGCACGTACCGTAGCATAACCCCCGCGGCGGAAAGCGCCGTCTCGCTGCTAATTATAGCGATGCGGGTCGCGGACCGTGGTACGGTTTGAGGCGGGCTACGTGAACAACGTCCGTTGTTGAACGGTGGGAAGTTGGCGATGGCATGGCCGGTGTAATTTCGTTCGTGACATCGGTGACTTGTCGGATAACACGGTAAGGACCAGAATAGGGAAAGAGGAGTTTTTCAGAAAGTCCCACGCGGCGCGACGGCGACCACACAAGAACAATATGATCTACCTTAGCCTGGCCTCCGGTGATTGAAGGGACCTTATGTGTGGTCTTCAAGGACACATCATTTTTAAATGGTGCTACTCCTCCTTTCTCGTCCCCCTCCCCTATTTTGGCTGCATGGCCTCCCCTTCTTTATTATCGGATTACAACAAGTCGTGCTGCTGCCACGCCAAGCAACGTCGCATTCGTCGTCATTGAGAAGTAGCGCTTTTGGGAGGAATGGATATCGTAAACGTGGAGAGGTTGCAAATTTATGAAGGAGGCCTGAATTCTACAGTCAGCCTCAATGGGACGGCGGGCACGGGTCTAGTGGTCTTGTTAAGTTTGAAGTATACTGATAACAATGCCATCCACAAAGATGAACAATATCGAAACCATCAAAAACACTATCGGCAGCAAACACGTAAGAGATAAACTGGTAACTTTGTGCGATAATTCATGGGTAGGAATTCCACATTCATTGCACTAGCTTGGGGTCACATGGAAAGGTCACGTTTCCCGGAAACAGTGTGGGGGATTTCACCGAGTATTTTGAGAATCACGCCTACACTTAGTACATAACAACCTCCGGACGTCGCATGATAGTTTCGGCGAAAACTACCCCAAAAACCAATTAGGTATTATTCATTTAGTCGCTAAGCTCCGAACTTCTCATTCTAGTTTTATGGCCTAGAACCAGCATAACGTACCACCTGGCGCGATAAGCGCAATGACTTAGAAAGCTTACCCGACCTTATGTAATTATTGAGGGCAAATAGACAATTCTACAGTAACGCTCCAAGTAGGTTGCTTACCATGATACCGATACAGATAACAAAATCAATCGTCCACGCTCCGGTTGATTTGGCAGGGTGATGGTAAAGTCCTCAAAGATAAGGCCGAACTCTAGAGTTCGAGGTGTGGTTGATACGAGGAATAAAAGTAAGGGCTCTGTACAATATTGACGTTACAATACTGAATACATAACGAATACAACTTTCAAGTGCAAAGTTTATCTCTGTTAGCCCCAAGTGCCAAAATATTGCTTGACCAATAACAGCCAGCGCTGTAAGGAAAGAATGATATACAAAGGAAGCATACTGCCGGTGATGGATTGCAGTGCGGAAAATTGGTGTTTCAGGAGGGAACGTACCAATCCCAACGAGTCATGGCAGAAAGGATAAAATGAATAATCGTTAGAGGTATTGGAGCAGAGAACTCCTCTTGGACCAGAATATAAAATTCTAGTGGACTACTTTAGATGTCAAATGGAGTAAAAAAATTGGGCTGAACAGGACTGGGCATGCATGCTAAGAGCTGAAAGCCGGTGACCGCCGTGGTTACCAAGACAGCACTAGAATAACGGCGAGGCAACTGAATTCGCCGATGAAATAAGGAAGTTTGCAGCGAAGAATGGGCTTGGACAGCACAGGACGGGAGTAGTTGGAGGACTGTGGGAGAGGCGTTCTTTCGGCAACGATTATTACAAACTGAATACGCCGGTAGTTTACTGACATGGGAAGAAGCGCGCAAGTGTTATCTCCCTACTCGTTTAGGTTGCGTCCGGATAACTTCGTCGCATACACATAATCAAGGCTTCAGCATGACTCTACATGCTGGTTGGACGCATCAGCGGCAGTCTCGTAGGTACGCAATTGTTTGCACTGCTTTTTTTAAACTAAGAAAGAATTTGACGTTGAGATTGTAGTAGGAGTAGCACAGCATTTCGAAAGGCAGAGATACGGAACTTTTAAAGCTTTTTTTAACCAACATACTTATTTCCGTGAGGCAGAACGAGAAAGAATTCAGTGTTAATGTTCGTGTCCGTACAATGGCCCGGTGACGTGTTGGAATGGTTTGCTGCAGGTATACAGCAATTGTGACTGTATCCCAGTGGCACCGATCAACTCAAGCGAGTTCCTGATCGCCGCCGAGCGTGTGAGGTGCACGCAGGACTGCCCCGCGTACTATTTGTACCTGTTGGGCACCTTTCTATGCCTCTTCTGCACCTTCTTTGTCAGTGCTCCGGGCATCAGTGTTACAATCAGGTTGGTCGCACGCAAATATTTCCACCACAATTTCCGCCTTTGAACAAATATCACCTTATGAGAAATTCAAGAATTTCCACCTTTGAACACGCATCTCATACAACCCCACTTTCTTTTCCGCCTGCGAATTCACCAGGTATTAAAAGCGGTGTCCGGAGCCGCAAAAGTTGAGGACTTTGTGGAACCGTGTCGATCATATTACATTCGAAATCTGCGTACAAACGATGTGTTTGTACCCTCTTGTTTCAACACGAAAGTGTTTTATTCCGGGTTACACAGATTTCACTCACGTCATATCCGTCATGGAAATAACGCCAGTTCGACAAAGCCTGTAAAGCCTGTAAATGGCCCGTAAAGGGTGCACCCCCGCACACAAGGTCTTCTTTCGGGGACGCAACCTTTAGTAATTAAGAGTACGTTATACTTCGAGTGGTTCGTTTTCGGGTTTTCCATTTTAGGCCGGAAGCGTTTTATGCCGGGATACACCAGGATTTTACAGACGCCATATACGTCATGGAAATGACGCCAGTGCACCTTTGACGAAACGAGCCGCCTGGAAAACATCGCACGCCAAGCGCACCCGCCAGACAGCCGCGGACCCGCAAATCATGCTCAGCAGCAGATTTCGCTGCACATTTCATTTTCGTGTTTTACCGATTCCTATGACAGAGGAATCAATATTTTTTTCCCGGCTACACCAAATATACACACCTGGTGTAGCATTAGTATCCGCCTCCACGGTACAAATGGTACACTAAGGTTATTTGTAGCTTCCCAGAATTGTGCGATGATGATGTACTAGTTAAAAGAAAGTTGGAACTTCTTCAACGTCACTTTGCAGGTGCGTCACGGTGAAGCAGAAGGCATTTGCATTGGGTATACAATGGGCTTTCATCCGCCTTCTTGGTAAGTTCTTTTATTTGAAGTTACCAATTTCAGTGACGAAGTGCAGGGGCAGATGTGGTAATTTTTGTGAATTTAAAAAATGTGCGCGCAAATTAACGGGGTCAGGAATACATAGTGACAGCAAAAGCGCAGTGCTGTCTTGCTGCACCACCTTTCAGTCAAGTTTTAGAGTTTAACGTTTGTGAAAGTGAAGTCACAAAATTTGTGAACATTTTCGATGCTTGATTTGTAGGAATAACCTAAGGTCGCCTTTTGTTGGTAAAGCCTACCACACTCGAACGATTTAAACGCATAACCATTATTTTTGCGGCGTCCATAAGCCATCGCAGTGTAAACAAATGTCACAGGATACGAACTGACCAATGATCAGGGTAGCGGCATGGAACAATCGGGGAAAAGAGTGCCGAAACTCTGTAACATTTTCTAGTGACACTTGCTATCACAAAGAATTTTGTGTCTGACTCCTGGCTGTAAGACGCTTCTGATCTGACTGCAGCTATGAGATACTTATTTGTGAGATCCAGCACCTAACAATTACATACTGCGGAAAATAGCTCCAGATCTACCATTATGCTAACGTAACAACACCTAAATTATGCGAACAGCGCGAAGGAACTGTGGCGATAGCGCTTACAATCAGTGGTGTAGTTTTTGCCGCAAACTTAAACTGTGACCCACCATTATCATTTGCTGCCTGTAGAAAAAGAATATTTATTGGAGTAGTAGAAGATAAAGCGCGCATTTGCCGTCAGCAAGTATAACTGTGTACATGACGTAACGCGCCCAATTACCCCCCGTTTTATATATATATATATATATATATATATATATATATATATATATATATATATATATATATATATATATATATACAGAAAGAAATGCCGGCAGTCTACAACGCCAAAGAAGGCATAGGGGAATGGTTAGACTATTTTCTACCGTTAGTGAATTTACATTATTTTTTTAATATTATTAGGTTAGAAAGAAAGAAAAACACGCGCTCAGAGTCGGGAGGGACCCAACCCACGCCTTTCGATTAGATCTCGAATGCCTTACCAATTCGGCTATCTGGGCGTTTGTGCTTTCCTTCACTTTCTGGGGTATTTATATTTACTACAACGTTATCTAATGCCTGAGGGTGGTAGCCAGTGCCACTCAGACTACACGGGGAGAAGGGGCCTGCTTTTCAACCCCCGAGGCGTGACGCGAACGTCTACAGCCTGTCATGAGCGGTCAACTGGCGGGAAACCCTCTTATGCTACCTTGGCATCAAGGCTGCCAGAACCTGGGCCCCCGCAAAGCTTTCGCACGATAATAGGGTTTGGAAATGAGGGGCTCGTTAGGAAATACAGAAATACCGGCAGTCTACAACGCCAAAGGCATAGGGGAATGGTTAGACTATTCTTTACTGTTAGTGACGTTACGTTATTAGTTTTTTAATATTATTACGTGAGAAAGAAAGAAATTAAAAAACGCGCCCAGAGTGGGGACCGAACCCGTGCCTTTCGATCAGATCTCGAATGCCTTACCAATTCGGCTATCTGGGCGACTGTATTCTCCTTCACTTTCTGGGGTATTTATATTTACTACAACTGTATCTGACGCTTGAGGGTGGTAGCCAGCGCCACTTAGACTACACGGGGAGAAGGGGACCTTCTTTTCATCACCCGGGGGGTCGTGACGTGAACGTCTACAGCCTGTCATAAGCGGCTAACTGGCGGGAAACCCTCTTATGCTACCTTGGCATCAAGGCTGCCAGAACCTAGGCCCTCGCTAAGCTTTCGCACGATAATATGGTTTTGAAATGATGGGCTCGTTAGGAAATACAGAAAGAACTGCCGCCAGTCGACAACGCCAAAGAAGGCATAGGGGAATGATTAGATTATTTTTTACCGTTAGTGATGTTTCATTATTTTATTATTATTATTATTATTATTATTATTACGTGAGAAAGAAAGAAAGAAAAACGCGCCCAGAGTGGGGACCCAACCCACGCCTTTCGATTAGATCTCGAATGCCTTACCAATTCGGCTATCTGGGCGACTGTATTCTCGTTCACTTTCTGGGGTATTTATATTTACTACAACTGTATCTGACGCTTGAGGGTGGTAGCGAGCGCCACTAACACTACACGGGGAGAAGGGGACCTCCTTTTCAACCCCCGGGGCGTGACGCGAATGTCTACAGCCTGTCATAAGCGGCTAACTGGCGGGAAACCCTCTTTTGCTACCTTGGCATCAAGGCTGCCAGTACCGAGGCCCTCGCTAAGCTTTCGCACGATAATAGGGTTTGGAAATGAGGGGCTCGCTAGGAAATACAGAAAGAAATTCCGGCAGTCTAAAACGACATTTTACCGTTAGTGACGTTACATTATTTTTTTATTATTATTACGTGACAAAGAAAGAAAGAAAAACACGCGCCCAGAGTGGGGACCGAACCCAGGCCTTTCGATTAGATCTCGAATGCCTTACCAATTCGGCTACCTACCAATTCGGCAACATTCCTGTTCCAGGAATGTTGCTGTGGGTGACACGTGCCATTTCAGTTGCCGGGTCATTGCTTTTTCTTTTGTGTGTGGGTTTATGTGGTTTCCCTACCTGATTTTGTTCTCCCTTTGTTTTCTTTTTTCCTTGACCTGGTTAGTTTTCCCCCCGTCTCTATCTTTTCTTTTGACCTGAGGCTTGCAGATAGTTTCTGATAAGGACCCCACCCTCACCGCCTGGTCTGCTTCCGGCGGTTCTGAGATCCTTTCCCTAAACCCCGCGGAGGGTCAATAAACACCCTCTCATCCTCTCTCCAAAAATTCCACGAATATCAACCACCAGCTGACTTCCGTGCGACCTACTTCACGGCTTAAACTAGACAACCTTCTTGGCCCCTCAATCTCTCCCCCGACACACTCCCAAACAAATCAGCTTGCTCAATTTCCCTTTCATCTTTCCCTCTCCTTTCACCTGGGGTCCTACCCCTATATAAACAGTGCCGGCCAGGCGAGAGATTGCCCTGAGGAAAGCAAGTTCTCTTTGCTGAAACGTAGGCCACAATCGTGCTTTTACCTTGTTCGAAGTTTTGGTTCTCTTATATATATATATATATATATATATATATATATATATATATATATATATATATATATATATATATATATATATATATATATATATATATATATATATATATATATATATATATATATAAGAGAACATATATACGTCAGAAGATGATGCAATGGGCCCGGTGAAAATACCATAGAGCGAACAGCCGCACGGGTAACAAACAAACTTTATTGACGTTTCGGCCTGGGTCAAGGCCTGTCCCAGGTCGAAACGTCAATAAAGTTTGTTTGTTACCCGTTCGTCTGATATATATTTGTAAAGTATAAGTAAAAAGTGGGATACACAGCAAGAACCATAACAAAGAATATTTACTTACGTAGCCACAACAGGACTTGCCTTCATCAGAGAACAGTTACATGATTTTGCTGTCACAGACATTTGGAACACATTCCTGATATAGTTTGCAGAAAACTGAGAGAAGGATTGGAAGATGTTTCGAAAATGGAGAGGATGCATTCAGTCGTGCTAAGCCTGTGTCACAACAACAACAAAAAAGAGAGAAAGAGAGAGAGAGGAAGGGGTCGTATTAACAAGGCCGTGGTCAAGGTTGCTCCAGGACAGGGCAACCTAACGGGCATGGGCTGCAAGTGCGGAAGACTTGACAATCACGGTTTCAAAAGGAAAAAGTATACAATAAGGTATTCAGTGGTTGGGGAGACTGGTTCGGAGGGATCCATACAGGCATGAACGAAGAATGTGTTTTGGGTGTGCCCCCCACGGATGGACAAAATAGACACAGTAAACAAAAGAGCATTGCACAAGAGCTAGCAACTGAGCAGGAAATAGGTAGGGTCCGTAGTTAACAAAGAGTTAAACATTTTTAAGTGGTGGGGCGAATGCGGCCTCCTTCCAATGGACAAATCGCATTGTTAAGTCGCATTACGCTAATAAACCTGCTGTATTTGGGGAGTTTCTGCGAATTCTGATGGGAAACTCAAGGGTAGGGTTAATGAAGAATGTGATAAAAATTATGAAGTCGCTGATTTTAATCGAGGTATAAGCACGTTCGTTTTCTGTAACTTTCATTGATACCAAGCGTGAGGAGTCGCTGACCCAAACTTATAAATCAGATAAGGTTCTCGAACCTGGCGGTAGTGTTGGTTTTTCAAAGCGGATTCTAAAATTGTTGCTTTAAATATATATAGATATATATTTCAACAGCCCTGATTGCATCAAAGGTCGTACCGTTCTTAAAATATGCCGCCAAACAAATATTGACACGGCAAAAGCTTAAAAAGTTTTGCTTGAGAGATATTTGGCAGAGTACTTTATTTAAGTTTCTCAGCTACTGCAGGCAACGAAACCAAGGGACGGGAGAGTTAAACCCTGAAGAGCAGAAGTGTACAGTAGGCTCATTTTGTAGTAATGATGGTTTCATAAGGTCTTTTAATGCTCGAGTAATTTTTTCGTAATAATGCGAAATAGGGGAACGACGCTCCTCCAAAAGGTCATACATGGGCCATCTCTCGCAGGTACCATACCTGGGCCTCTTATATTCGGCAAGACGGTGGACTTTGCTTGTGAGATCTGGTCTACAACTTTCGGAGGCCAGTCCAACCAAGGCGGCCATTGCGTCCTCTACAGGAACGCCAAGCTTGGCGGCTACATGTCCGGTCTTCTGCTCCTGCTCAAGGGGTTGTCGGTGGTGCTCTTCATTTGCGCCAGCCTTACCTACAAGACGTCCGGTGGTGACACGCGCAGGGTGTCCACCTCTTTTGTCTCATCACGGAAATCTAGCTCACACAAATAAACGATATCACGTGCCTCATAACCATTGGTAATAAAAGGGTGCCTAGAGGGAGAGGTCAGAATGTCCAGTTTGTCTCGAAGGTTTTATCCTCTGCGCCATCAATTGTGATCTCTCCCAAACGTGGTACGCCACGTTGTCCCTCATGACTTCACATCTGGACACAGACTGAGCAGGAAGAGATGTGGAAGATACTGTAAAAATAATCTCGCGAGTGTGGCGTCAACCAGGCTATGATTGGCTACATCCAGATACACTTACACACGCACACTTAAAGACGCCGGTATGCTCACACACACAGAGAGAGTGAAAGGTGATCTTAAGGGTCAGGAAGACAAAGCACAGGAACCAGCAACTTAATGACCTAGAACAAGGCTTGTGTCTGGTGTCACCCTAACCAGCAGTGACAGAAATTATGCATAGTGAGCAACACCTAAGAGGCGCAAAGCGATAGCTCTGTCTGCCTTCTTCGCAGTGCAAAAGCACGCTGTCGTCATTTTGTGTTTTGTAACCACATGGGAGTTATAGAACTCATTATTTTTCCCGCTCATATCTCTCGAGTCAATTCAGACATTCTGCAAGATCAAAGTATACCACGATAATCATGGTCTGGTGTAGTGGGGTAGAACGAACATCGCCTCGTAGGACAGCGAACATATGCGCTTGGGAGCCACGTATAATGGCGTGGATACAACCTTTCGTGTCTTCCTATCAGCACATACACTTGCAGGTGCATACAATTATGCTCCTTGCAGTGACTGTCTGACATAGTTGCGGTTCTGCGATGCAGAGCCTCACATCGTTGCAGTTTGCCTAGAGAGTGACAGTCGTGGCCACAGTGCCGTGTATTTAGGTGCCATGGCGGATGAGTACGTAGGGGTCAGGAAACACTGGTGACCAGTCGATATTTTCGCTATTTCGATGCGTACACAATGCGGCATCATGTGATTGCTACGTTATATCCTAGAAACAAGCACAGAAACGACGATGGCACAGAACAGGAATCCACCGGAACGCCGCGATACAATCCGCTGTTAACTTTATTGTGAAAGCAAATTTATAGTGATGTTGAGCGAAAACTCGAAGATATCGGCGCAAAAATTAACAAAGTATATGCAACACATGTCCCAAGAACGCCAATTGAGCGCCTGAAGATTGGGGGATGGGTGGCTTACACATATTGACCCCCTCCCCCCTTTCGGAAGAAGGAAATCTGAACGCCGCGGTGTGATAAGCCTGCAATGATGCCAAGAAAACTGTCCTTTATCGATATCAAGGATAGCCAAGAAGACCATACACGAGCCCTCAAGAAACTCTTCCCGAACTCTGTCTTCGCTCGGTGCACGGACGCTTCCCCATGGTATCCTCCAACAGCCTGGCCATGCCGTGAGCGTCACCCACTACTACTGTACAAAAAAGTTACGGCCGCTACAGTCCTCGCAACGTCTATCGAGACAGCAGAGCTCGGTATTGCTTTGATCACCACTACTAGTGATGGTAATGATAGGCTGTCCATACCCCTGCTCCATATGCGCATATTGGCATATGCGCATCTATTCTTGCCATCTATTGAGAGCACGCGCAAACTGATAGCTATCCCCATGGTCTCTACTACATCCCATGTACCCCACCATCTAATCCGCTGCCTGAAATTTCTGTCCTTTACCTGGCACCTTGTACCTCAAGGAGTGGGAGTGTCACCGAACCCCTTCCATTACCACCTATACCCTCACCCAGCCTACGAACAACACGCGGGCGTGCCGGTCAGCAGCGACCTCCGTGTTACGTACTCTGGGAGAGAAGGCCGGGAAGCCAGAGGGGACCAGAGTTAACAGGCCAAGAGGAGACCCTCCACACGGCGGTTGCCCTACCTCACTACCTGATGCTCGTCAAGGTAAATCGTTATTTATTCAATCACTGGTTCTCATACTACAATCTGAGAGTTCTGACGGCGATGCTGATAGGGCCCCAATTAGCTGAGAGTTCTGACGGCGATGCTGCTAGGGCCCCAATTAGTTAGCCTACTCTGCTCGAGGAATAGCGCAGTCCAGCCTGCGATCGTCCTTTACTGGGCACGGGCTGTCGTGTTGATGCGAAACCCTCATTAAATTTTTGCTCTAACTACGGGCAGCCTTTACTTCTCACGGTGACACTTTGCTATGCAAACTCGAATCCCTTATGAAATTTTTGCTCGAACTACGGGTCGCCTCTACTTCTCACGGTGACACTTTGCTATGCGAACTAGTTCAAAGTGAGCAGCGTGTTCAGTACTGCTGAGTTCAGACCCGGACGTTCAACTCCCGGGCCGTCCAGATGGCCGAAGACGCCGCCAGGGCGCAAGGACTCCTGGCCGCCGTCTGAGGAGGGAAGAATGAAGGGGACTCCCATCTCACTTATTCCCTTACCCCCGCCTCGGGCTCAATAAAGTTATGCACTCACTGACTCAGAGGGTGCATCAGCAGAGCGCCCCCTTCATAATGATGCTGTGTTGCGGCACCGTCTGTCCGTTGGTGTAATGACAGGTATATTATTTTACACCTTGCAAACGATTGAACAGGTCTTTTTTAGGTCCCAAGCACTACCTATTGGAGCGAGAGAGTTAAAGGCTCTAATTACGGTCAGAGGGAAACATATTGGTATTATTCCGGGAGTATTTTCTGCACGGCGAGGCACCTTAGGATACCGGCACGTGAAATGTGGATGCGGGCACAGGGCCGATTCGACTTTAGGGCTGTCCTCTGACATCTGCACCGCGTGGGGCTCACTTTGAAGAGCCCGTACCAACCTTCTGTCTACCTACAATTCAATAAGCAACCTCGAGATACGCGTTTATAACCGTAAGATGGCAACGCTGCTTTAAAACAAGGTGTGAATGCCCCAGCAGTACAAGTATGTCGCAGTAATATCCTGTGCTACAAAGATAATTTCGGAATAGAAAAAAATTGAGGATAATTAGTTTTATAAGAGCGAGTACCCATATTAATTCCAAATTCAGAATGTCAGGCAGGGGACTTTGACATTAATGGCCCAGTGCGGTGCTGCAAAGTTGTCTTTAGCCAGGTTGCCTTTAACCGTCTTTAACAAAAAAGAAGGTAGAATAATTTTCTGAAACTACTCCAAAGTAGGTGTACAAAAGAGCTCAGTAGGAAAAAATTGCCGAAAATCTTGTGTTCGTTAAAGTGCGCAACTCGCAAGCTGATAGTTCGGCTCAGTTGTTAGCAACATTTCATTAAAGAATGCGAAAATTAGTGCTAAACCTGCACGCGTGATGCCTACAAAGCGTAGTCAAGGCAAAGGAGCAGCCGCGCCAGGCCCGTCGTGATCGGCGCTCACACTCTAGAAAGGGGGAAAGGCGTCCCGCTCGCCGCAACCGCTGAGGGGAGAGTACGTCTCCCCCACTCCCGATGGAAGGGCCAATTGCTCAGCGGTTAGTCCGCCGGCCGCCGACGGGTCGTCGCACTTCATTCGATCAGTTCAAACTAAGCCGCGACACGTTTGTGAGTGCAAGAATGTGCCTTTCTTTACTTTGTTAGTTTGTGCACTGCATCAAGCTCAAATTCCAGGGCGCTGCACACCATCGCTGCACACGCGCGCATGTGGCGCTTCGCTGACTGCTACGCTAGTAGGAAATCTAAGGCCAAAAGAATGGCGGGAGAAGAGTCAGCGAAGTTAATATAGGTACTAAAAAAATAAAATCAAGAGAAACTTCTCCCGTTCAGTGTAAAATTAGGGTACAGGAAGCACCTTTTTGCGCTGGGTGAGCAAGCACAGCGGTTAGAAGCCCGACCACACATCTGCGAAGGCTTTTCCGTCTAAGAAAATGCAATTGCTAGATGTGAAACATTGTGGAAATTTGGGGAACGCTTACTGCACGAGCGCTACACAACAAATAGTCATCTGAGCTGCTTTCTGCTGCCTCCTTCTGAAATCTTCTATTGTATTCATTGTGGTTGTAACACAAAATGAAATAAATAAAAAAAATGCTGAAAATAAATAAAAGTGTGAACTGCTTATATATTATATACCATTATAAATTTGCTGAGCGCAGCAAAGAGAACACAGGGCGAGGGATACGCATACTACTCATTGCTGACTACCCTTTGCTGCGCTCAACAAAGTTATAATGGATTACCAACTCGCTCGTACCCACACGTTGCTAAACATTATATACCTTATATTTCTCCTTCGCCGACAGTGTGGGCTCGGGGTCGAGTGGTCGGGAGTGCTAGGTATGTTATTTTGCATGTCGCAAGTTCATATCCCCGAGGGTACTTCGTTTTTTTTTAAGTTGATTTCCTTATTTTCAGCCGATGTTTTCTACGCTGAATTCACCATTTTTGGGCCGTTACATTTCTGCATGAGCAAGTTCACAGAATGCGCGCAGACTGACACTGACGCGCTGTCGCGTTCTCGTTGGCGTGCTGTTAGCATAAGAACCGACTGATTGCGGGCAGTAGGCACAGGCCAGAATCAGCTGGCCCTTGGCCTGGTGCGAAGACACTTTTTACAATACAGGCATGAGCCAGGCAAGCTCCAAAGATCGGGGAAAGCGAATTGCATTTGAGCGCTTGCGGTAACGCGGAGTGCGTTTACCCGCTGCGTAAGCCTCGGCCAGTGATTGCTACAATTTTAAGCCGAACTGGTAGGCTTATCTGAGGCATTTTACAGCCGACAACATGGCAGAAGCGCGGTATGGCGATCTTTGAGATATCGAGAATGCCCATCCAACAAAAAGTCGGATGTCAAGCATAATGTTTCACAGAACCGAAACTAGTTTGAATGCTAATCTTCGACATCGTCCAAGCACGTAGCACCTTTACCGACGTCACTGTGGTTAGTTGGTGCACCCGCCGCAGACCATGCATGGTAGTTTTTACTCTTTCAGGCTTTATAACATAAATACCGTCTTTTCGCCCGGAACAACGATGAAACGCGTGTTCATTTGAGCCTGTCTGCGCACTGGAAGCAAAAATGTGAGCTTTACAAGTTCACTTCCGTGTCCCTTTAATGTTTGGTATTCCTAGCTCACTGTATGCATCACGCTGGGGATACCTACTTGGACATCCTTGGATTTCAAAGCGTAGCCTGGGGATTTACGCCCGGCCGTCGCAATCGCGCCCCAAACTTCCCTCCGCGGCGGGAGCACGAAACGAAAAAGTTCTTCCCCACGGATCAAGCTGCTGCTCTAGCCCGGGAGATCAGGTGTACCTGAGTCCCGAGCTGACAGCTGGTCAGCCCGAACTTCCCCTGCTCCGGGGTTGGGCAAGGGAGGGGTTTGGGTGTTCTGTGCATGCCTATACGAGTTGGTATGTCCTATTGGGTTGGGCACTTGTAAGCGTATGTAGGGAGGGGGGTGGGATATATGATGAAGGATAGGGGTAATGAAGTACGTTGGCGTTTGTAGTCTGCGCCATGGGCGTCGCAAGTGTTGAGGGATGGGTGAGGGGGTAGGTAGTGGCGGCGGCTCTGATGGTAGGGGAGCAGTAAATCGCTGTAACGACTGGACTTGGGGAGATTGGATGGTGTGCCGCCAGTGCCGCTCGCCCTCGATTTGAATGTTGGTAGTAGGAGGTCGCTCACGGCTTTGTGGGTTCAGAAGAGGCCACGCACTTTTCTTTTTTATTTATGTCGGCTAAAAAATGTTTTTACGGGTACCATTGCGGCGCAAGCCGCTATTCGCAGATATAGACGTTTCAAACCAAATCCAGGATTAACTGCTAAGCAACACAGCTATGCGGGGATGTTCCCTACTGGTGACGACAGTTTGGGCTTCGCACGGGCGAATCGAGAAATCCCAGGTTGCGAGCTGCACGCTCCTAACACGGCAAAAAATGCAGTGCTCTGGCTAAAATCATAATTCCCTTCAACGGAGAGCGCGTCCTGCCATGGAAGCTTTGGAGGAACAGCAATCTATTTAGGTGAGCCTTAGGTGCTGATGTCTAGTCCGAGGTACCCTATAGTCCGAGGTATCCTGGCCTGCTCTGGCCACCCGAGCCCTCTACACCAGGCTACGCTGGGAGGAGAGGCGGGAGCTGGTCCGTCTTGTATATACGTCGTATGTACGTCGAATATAAGGGGTAAGGAACGGAGGTTGTTGACTCTCCCCTACCATTTGGTATAGGGTATCAAGGGGGCACTATTTGCAGGATTCTTGGTAGGAGGTGGGATGCATTGCATGGAGTAGGTTATTGGGAGGGGGGGGGGTAAGAGTTCGTTCGTAGTCGTCCGAAAATTGTAGTTTCAGTTCTGAATTGGTGTGGGTGGGGTTCTGGGTACTGTTGGCGCCCACTATCGGCGTATTTTCGCGGGGGCGTAGGCTTGATGATGTCGTCATCTTGTACGTTATCACCCTCTTGGAAAACAGCCCGGTGTATATGGGCACGGGCAGCGGCGTGTGCCGACTCAGTTCCTTTGAGTAATTCGTGGACAGATGACCAGACAATCTGTAGTTCTGGAAGCAGTTTAATTTGTTGCAGTATAGCCAATGCCGGTAGGGATATTCCCCCGATCAGGAAATCGTGGCATGCAGCTCCGGAGTATGCCAACATAGCTGTGTAGTCTTCGGAAGTGGTATCGGCTAGGGCGATAACAGCTTCTTCAATTGTTTCTATTGATTGTGTAATGGTCGTGAATGCGGTTAATTCTTTTTCGTTGGCATCCGTTACACTGGCAGCGCGGGCAGATTTGGGGGGGTATGGAGAGGCGCCTGCATAGCGAGTGAATGGGAGGTGATCATACTGCACATAGATTGCTCGTGCCCTTGCTGCTCGTCGTGTCTTGTGTTAGGTCGGATGCGTGTTACAGGGGATTGGATCCACTTTGATGTGTTGTCGAGTAGGGCTGGAACAGCGTTTCTTCTCGTCTTGCTGTCGTGTGGTCGAATACCCCAGTCGGCGGAAGGTCGCTCTCCCGGTGGTGTTGAGTTGGAGGCGTGGAAATTAAAAAAATTTAATGCACTTCCTAGATTTGTTCACACGTATTGTGGACGCCGAGTTGTAGTAATTTTTTTGTTGCGGTTTTGGGGGAAAGCCTAGTGCCATTTTGTAGGCTTGCCGTATCGAAGTGTTCAGTTTGTTTTATTCGGAGGGTTTTAGGGCTAGGTACAGAGCACTGTATGCAATCCGGCTGATAAGGATAGCTTGGATTATGCGCCGAGTATCTGATTCCTGGAGGCGAAATCTTCGGTGAGAAACTGGATGGATAAGGTGCATTATTTTCAGACAGTAAGTTGGAGCGGTCGGATTGTTTGGGCACCCGACCCACCTTTCGGAACGGGGAGCCCCAGAATTCGGAGGTGGGGGACGTTAGGAATGGGTTGATTACTAATGCTGAGTTAGGGATCCCGTATAGAGCTGGCGCGCCATTTAGGTGTTTAGGATGGCACCTTGAAGGGCGTCTTGTTGGTCACCTGTTGAGCCCATAGTAGTCGACAGTGTGAGAGTATTGGGGTATAGGTGTGTCACAGGTTGGGGATAGTTGTTAAGAGAGGAGGTAGGTCTTCTATGCCGATGTTGAATAGTAGCAGAGATATCACTGAGCTTTGTGGGATTCCATTAGGTATAGTTTGTATAGTGAAGGACCGGAGGTGCCCAATTCACATCGTTGTAGTGCGATTAGTTAGGAATGAGGCAAATTCGTAGAGACATTGGCCGCAGTTAGTGCAGGCGAGACTTTGAAGGATTGCTTGATGAAAGAAATGTAATTTCATAAAGAGAGGCAAGTTTCGATGTTGGCGTAGGACTGTTAGACAGCAATGAATGATGCAGTAGTTAACCCTAATTTAGAAAAAGTGAAACAACACGAAGCAGAAGAAGAGGAGTAGGCCATTCTCTTAAAAATTGTTGTTTTACAATTGTAAAGTGCGCACTTTCGCTCATGAGATCACTCTTAGGTCCTCGCCAACCACCCTCAGTGCGTATGCGCTTTTACCCTTAAAAGGAGAAGGAGGAACAAGACGAGAATAATAATAATAATAATAATAATAATAATAATCAATCAATCAATCAATCAATCAATCAATCAATCATGTTTATTTACGCGCCCAGGAACAGCCAGAGGCCTGAGTGCTGGCGCACGGGTAGTTACATGAAAACAAAATACAAGAAACATACAGCAAGAAACAACAAGCGACAAGACACACACAAATTGAAGTAGTGAAAATGACAGAAATAAAGCACAGGCGGAGCCTGGGTACAGGTAAAAAATAAAAAAAGAAGATGCCTATGTTGCTCTGCCCGTCGTAAAGGCCACACGACAGGGCTGGAATAATAATAATCAATCAATCAATCAATCAATCAATCAATCAACCTTTATTTTCGGTGCCCAGGAACAACCCTAGGGTCTTGGTACTGGTACACCATATACAAATCGTACATAAAAACAAACTAAAATCAAGACAACACAACACACAAAACTGTATGCATGAAAGAAACAATAAAGTAAAGATAGTTACAGTAATCTCAGAAAGCAAAACAGCAAAAAAAAAAAGAAAAAAAGAAAAGAAAAGAAAAGAAACAGGAGACCTAGCGTTGCAAGCCATGACACTCGGACAGCGAAATGTTCAAGGCACGTGAAAAACAGGAAATACTCACTGAACATGACAGCGATAAGTTATACGCATAACACGAAGGTTTTATAACAAAATGTTCGGAAGTTTCAACTTTGAAAGAAGTTCAGCATTACAAGCACTGGCACTCAAACCTACAGAAATTCAAGCAACGCAAAACCAGGAAATGTGAAAAACAAACAAACAAGAACATGATTTGCCTAAAATAAATACAGCACATAAATTTGCAATGACTAAAGGCACTTAAGCTACAACAGTTTTCAAGTCGTTTGAGAACAAAGAAAAAGAGCTCTGAAATATATCAAGACGATCAGAATATTCATTATATGCACATTGTATTCTGCAGATGGACGAGCGTCTTCTACTTAAAGCATCTGTTCTAAAAGTTCGAAATGTTCGGAAAAGTTTGTTCGGCAAGTTGACATTGATAAGTGTAACCAAGTCGTCACACAAAATATCCCCATGAAGAAGTTTATAAAGAAAGATAATATCAGCTCGCATTCGTCGACACCGAAGGGAAGGAAGACTTTTCAGAAAAGGCACACTGCCGTTAGCGTCTTCTAGCACATGACGGAAGCGGTGCTTAAAGATAAAGAGGAACTTATTTTGAACTCTTTCGATACGGTCACTATTGGACTTGCAAGTTCCATTCCAAACAACAGAGCCGTATTCGAGAAGAGGTAGGCAGAGAGCCGAATACAACTTTAAAAAAGGAAGAGGACCTTTAAACTCTCTAGAATACCTGCAAACAGCACCCAGACATCGAAGAGAGCGACGGGTAATTTGTGTAACGTGGGAAGAGAAAGTCAGAGAAGAATCAAATAGTACTCCCAAGTCTCGAATTTCAGTCACCCTCGGCAATGCAGTGCTTGCAATTTTATAAGAGTATTGCAGCTGTTGAGTTTTTCTACTATAGGAGACAACTTTCGTTTTTGAGGGGTTCAAAATTAGGTCGTTTTTGGTGCACCAACGATGGAATGACGCAATATCAGCCTGAAGATAATTACAGTCATGAATATTGCGCACTTCTCTAAAGATTTTCATATCATCAGCATACAACAAAAAAGAAGAATTTTGAATTACAGAAGCAACATCGTTAATGAAAATGGAGAAAAGAAGGGGACCCAGAACAGATCCCTGGGGTACACCACTTGTTGCTTTGTACCTAAATGAAGTTTGACCGTTAACACTTACATAGCAATATCGCTGCTGGAGATAGCAACGTATAAGACCCACCAAAGAAGCGTGGACATCTAACAGAATGAGCTTGGCAAGCAATAACGAGTGGTTGACTACATCAAAGGCCTTGCTCATGTCACAGTAGACCACATCAAGCTGGCTTCTACCAACGATTGCTGGGACAGCCTGCTCCATGAAGCACGCGAGGTTTGTGGAAGTTGAACGACCACGCATAAAGCCATGTTGATTAGGAATGAGGACGTGTTTAAGTGAGAAAGACAACACCATATGAAGAGATAACTCGAATAGTTTAGAGGCAGAACAAAGGAGCGAGACTGGCCTATAGTTTATGGCGTCAGTTTTTGGGCCTGACTTGAATACAGGGAATACGCGAGAGATTTTCCATGAGCGAGGGAACGTGCCAGACCGGAGACAGTTATTAAACATTGAAGTGAACACTGGAACGAATATGTTTGCATACGTTTTTAGAATGGCGCCAGGAATACCATCTGGTCCACAAGAAAGCGAGGGCTTTAGCCGCTTGATACTGGTCCGCACGATGTTCTCATCCAGTTGGAAACAACCAGAGTTACCGCCCTGGTGACAAGGGGCGCTACTGTTATCACTGCCACCGCTAATTCCAAAAAAAGAAGAAAACTGACGAGCAAAGCAGTCGGCCACCTCCGCAACCTCATTGCCGTTGGAGTCTAGTAAACGAATAGATTCTTTAGTTTTACTAGATCTTGAATGAATGTACTTCCAGAAGGCTCCCGGTTGATGGGTTGCTTTAGCTTCTACTGATGCCAGGTATGAAGCATGATCACGCTTGTGCAATATTTTGCATAAGGCACGTAGGCGCCGAAACTCCCGAGTGAACTGGTTCGCACCAGAGCGCTTCATCTTTCTATGCGCACGTTCTTTGAGTTTAAGGGCATCCCGCAATTCAGAAGAAAACCAGTGTGGGAATTTGAACTTCTTTGGTAAATATTGCGGGATGTATTTCTTCATACCCAAAAGTACAATCTCAGTAAAACGGTCAACTTGTTCATTGACATCAGGTTCGTCAATGACTGTCGACCAAGGGACAGCAGAAAAGTAATCATACAGCCCAACGTAATCTCCCCGGGCGAAAGCGTAGCGAGGTTGCGTGTTGCAGGAACTTACGGAATGGTGGAGCATTGTGGGAAGGGAACAGGAAATAGAAAGAGGAGGATGAAATCTGTCAGGTCTAACTAAAGGACAATCAGAGTGTGACACACTAACATCATCAAAATTCGAAAAACACAGGTCCAAAATGTTTCCACTGCAGTTTTCTATGTGATTATGCTGTGCCATGGAAGTGAAAGACGAAAAATCTAGTAATCTATTACCCTTCTGTTCAATGTGGTGGTTATGGTGGGAACAGGATAGATGGCTCCACTGAACGCCAGGAGCGTTAAAGTCTCCAAGAAGGAGGACCTTGCGGTTGCATTGAGTAATAAGCTCTTGTTCAATGGAGGAAACTAACTGATTGAATGCGTCAGGAGCTACATCAGGGGGAATGTAAAAAACCCCAACAAGAAGTTTTTCAGTTTTAGAGATAAGAATTTCAACCCATACAGACTCATCTGCATTCTGAATATCACTACAAAGCACACTCGGGAGAGATTTGTCGACGGCAAGAAGGACCCCACCCCCTTTTTGTTTGCTTCCCGTCAAGGCACGATCACTACGATATACATGGTAATTTTGAGGGAAATAATCACTGGACAGAATATCAGGGCACAACCAAGTTTCAGAGATAGCTATTAACGGAAAATACGAAGCCAGAACATTACCAAAGAAGTCAGTTGCCTTAGTACGAAGACCGCGCACATTCTGATAAAACACATCCAAAGTACTAGTCATCATTGCGTTTCTTATGTGATGCGCTCAGAGCTGTGAAGCATGCCTTCGCGAAACATGCCTCGAAACTCCTTAAAGAGGCAGTCTTTCGGCCAAACAGCGGGGTCATTCAAGCGCTCGAAAAACTCTTCACTGACGGATATATAAAAGGATGCGTACGTGTCAAACTTCGTCTTCAGTCGTCGGCAGCTCAAGGACGAGACACCTAAAGTTGACAGATGGGCATTAAGGCTAGCAGAGGTGGTGGATGGGGAAAGCTTTGAGACGAACATAGCTTTGGGGCGCTTCGGCTGCGGAACGACTACGAGTCCACATGTGTCCGATGCACCTACACATGCCTGGCTTCGGCGCTTCTTCTCAATAGTAGGTGGGTTACGATCAAGCACAGACACAGATCGCAGCGGGGAAAGTGGGGACGGAGTGGGAGGCAGTGTCGGAAAAGCCGAAGACACCGACTGCAGCGGAGCCGACGTAGCCGACGGCGACACTTCTTTGTAGACAACTTGCGTGAAAGAAGGCTTTTCCGAGCTGCGACGTACTTCATCCTGCAAGGCAGGGGGGCGACGAAGCAATTCGGCACGCAAGGAGCACACCTCCGCACGCAGGGAACTAACCACTTTCGCATAATGGGCGCGGTCTCCCTCCCTCTCTTGACGGAGGCGGTCGAAAGAGAGCGCGTTTTCCCGGCGCATGAGGTCGTTGTTCTCCCGCAGCCGGGCCACTTGGTCGCTGAGGAAAGAAATTCCGTCCAGCGCGTCGATGAGGAGCGCGCGGAGACCGGCAGCTTCGGCGTCAAGGTCAACCGGCTGGGACGGCGGGGCCGGGGCCTTCTCGACGACGGGCGGCGAGTCTCGTCGAAGGGAGCAGGGGGAAGGAGCCCCGCTTGCGGACGTGCCGATGTCGTCGCCGGCTCCGCTAGGCCTAGCCGCCGCCTCAGCCGTTTCACAGATGTTGCACTTGAACGGCCGAGCGCCAGAACTCAGGAGTTGAAGCTCAGCGTCCGGCCACACAACACACTTCGCGTGCACGCGTTTGTTACAGGAAAGGCAGCGGAAAAACTTTTGTTTACCGTAAAAAACACAGGAGCATAGAATACAGCAATCCTTGCTGGGCGCCATCTTGCCGCAAGATAATAATAATAATAATAATAATAATAATAATAATCAATCAATCAATCAATCAATCAATCAATCATTTATTTGCGTGCCCAGGAACAGCCGGGGTCGGCCTTTGTGCTGGCGCACGGAAACAGAAACACACGAAACATAATGTACACATCTTTCAAATACAAAATAAAATACAAAATACAAAAAAAAACGAAAGGATAGCTTATGTTGAAGTTACGGAATGAAAGTCATTTGAGTGCATGAACTCAAGGATAAAAGACAAATGCAGAATAACAAAAGTTGGCAGTTACGCCAATACAAACTCACAGACATGTTTGCGAAACAGAGTAGGGCAATCATTAAATATATCAAGGTAATCCGAGTACCGATTGTATGTGCATTGCAGTCGGCACACAGGGCACAAGACACGCAGACAATTGGGGTTGCAAAAGGTATCATGTTTCCTGGTCCACTTTAGCGGCACATAAAGACGAACAATAATAATAATAATAATAATAATAATAATAATAATGATAATAATAATAATAATAATAATAATAGTAACAATAATAATAATAATAATATTAATAATAATAATAATAATAGGAAGAAGATTGGTTTAGTCCTGATTCTACTATCTATGCCAAGAGGCTAAATCAATCTCTTTTAGATTTAACAACGTGTTCTCGGGTTATTAAAGTCATTTCCTGGTCTACTGTTGACTGCGCGACTATTAGTCACCAGATTCCTTCCTGCCGGCATCAAAGTGGCTAGCATGGAGCGCGCAGCTTACTGTGACTGGGATATTCACGCCATTTTTCCCGGTTCCTACTTTTCAAAAAAGTATAGCGACGTTTTACTCCGTCAATACCGTTATGCGCGGACCTCGTGGGAACAGAGAGCATGCGCCTTTTGCCAGCCTTGTTCAGGTAGCGCCCGCCTATCACTGCGGTGTGGGCAGACTGGCGATGTATACGTGCTTGGCAGGCGGCTGTTCACGTGACATTGAACATGCTGGAATGAGAGTCGAAAATGTCGCAAGAGAAAACATTTCCAACCGTTTGCCAAAGAGCTGAAAGAATATAGTCGGGCGACCGCCATGCTCGTCAGAGATAGGAAAAAAATTTGGGGCTTGGAATTCACCAACAGTTGTTTCGTAATCAAAAACCGCACTTTCTCGACACGTGGTTCGAGCGGAAATGCGAACACTGAAGCCACAGGGACATATTACTTGCGCAACGAGTTCAATATCTTGCAGACGTGCAAGGCACAGTAGTTGCACAAGAAACAATCGGTTTACACGAAAACAGAGGTTGTGTACCAGTATAGTGTTCTGGAGTTTATCAGCCATGTCGAACATAATGGAGTGCATGAACTGTACACTATGGCACTGGTTTTTGACGTTTCGAATGCTTATGACTGTGTCCTGAGGCAAACAATAGTAGACAAACTGGATGCATTGAGAGTCTCCGAAAACCGCCCCCGCTTTGTTTAGGTCTTTCTCACAGACCGGTACATGCAAGTACGGTTGTGAGTGTGCGAAACAAAAAAAGAAGAATCTCAAGGGCGGTAACCCACTGTAGCGTTTTATCCCTTATTCTTTTCAATATGGCTATGGCTTGGCTACCTGGGGCACTAAAAGAAGTTCGACAACGAACGCACGTATCCGTGTACGCTGACGATGTTTGCATCTCGTTGCCCAGATATCATCATAGGCGACTGGCATTGATGGCTCAACGGAGCGTTCACAGCGTGCTGAAGTATTTGTCCTCTGTCGGACGCGCTCGGCCGAGAAGTCCTGTTTTGTTTTTCCCTGGGGACCGGCGACGGACCACCCGTGTTAATTTAACATTGGGCCGCCTGTCTGTCCGTCAAGCCCCTCACGTGCGTTTCCTTGGTGTCATCCTGGACAGCAGACTGTATTGGCGACGGGCAGTCGATATTACTATTTCGGCTCTGCTTCTCCGTGTGAACATTTTGAGAATTGCTTGAGCTAAGTGTGGGAATCACGCGGCGTCCATGATTAGGCTGCACTCAGCGCTGATTTTGAGTCGTATTCTATACCAGTTGCCTTTGATCTCCCCTTAGAATGCCAGTATGAGTGTCTCGAAGCAGCGCGAGGTCGCGGGTTCGATTCCCGGCCGCAGCGGCAGCTTTTCTGATGGAGGCGAAAAGCAAAAACGCCCGTGTGTAGGAGATTTCGGCGCACGTTAAATATCCCCAGCTGGTCAAAATTAATCCGGAGCCCTCCACTACGGCGCGCCTCATCGCCTGCGCTGCGTCGGCGCGTTAACCCCACAATCATCATGATCGTGTCTGGAAGCGTTGCACAGGAAAAGGCTGAGGACAGCAATTGGAGTTCCTCAGGGAGCGGTAAACGAGAAGGTCATGCGGGAGATCCAGTCTGCTACACTCCGCTAGATGGCGTCACAGAGGTTACTGATGCAGGTAATGCATCCAGGGGAAACCAGTGCTGGAAAAGCACTGCGGTGGCTTCGAACAAGGACGGCCCCTCAGGCGCACACTGCTTTTAACACTCTAAAAATATTATGCCATCAGTGGCCGGAGAAACGTCCAACCTCATAGCCCCTATGGTCTCACGAGAACCTTCAGTGTCAGCTACATGTTCCTCACATGAGAGACAAGTGAAACACGCCAGTAGAAGCAGCCAGATTTTTGGTTCATGAACATTTTGAGAACTCTTATCCCAATCACCTTCTAATTTTTAGGGATTGCTCAGTAAATCCGCACAGAGGCGTAAATCCACACAGTAAATCCGCACAGAAGGAGCACTTTTATTACCTTGTGCAAGAATTTGCCATCCTGCATTAGAAAAGTATGTCTTCTGCTGCGTGCACCCCCCACTTCACCAAGAATGTACCGATTTCAGTTTTCGTGATTGGCGTGATTTGCGATCTGTCCGGCCGAGATGTTCCTTGCACCGTGTGAGCTTAACGTTGTGAGATCAATATGACAAGTGCGACAAAAAACCCGCGTGGCTTAGCGGAACTCTGTTGTCGGAGGCTTTGTTGCCGTGGTGCGACTGGGCAAACTTATTTATCTCGGATACAAAGAAGGGTACACTAAGAAGGTTCAACCATGCTAGGAAGGCTCTTGGGACACAAACAGCACTCCATCGCAGGGAAGGATCTGGCCACTTTGGTGTAGTAGATGGCCGCCAATTCCCATTACTGACCAACTCAAACCTCGGCCATCAGTCCTCAGCAGCTGTAGAGCACCTGTCTACGGCGGCGGTCATAACAGCGATACAGTGGAGGCTGCTTATTATCTCTCGGTCCGGACAGGCCATTATTCGAACTTGACCCTAGCACCATTAAACGCAAGCACTCTGTCTAACGAAGGAAGTTTAACTGTACTACTAGAGAAGCTCTTGGACATTAAGTGGGATATTATAGAGTTAAGCGAAGTTAAGAAATTAGTGCCCTTCCATTCTGTGAAAACGGATGATCTACAAAGCTGCACAAGCTCCACGGAGTGCACGAAACAAAGCACGTCTGTTTGTAATTTACGACTGACTATACTTCCTAGCTGATTACCTGAATGAAAATTGGAAAGACCCGATCTTTACCCTTGCGGACAAACGTAGACGTTTCTCATTCCCGCCCGGGGAATAAACTTTGGGAATAACCATTGTTATGGCCATTGTAAAAGAGGGGTCGGTGGTGGCGGGGAGGACCCCCGGAGCGGCGCCGAGGAACCCCGGAGCGGCGCCGAGCATATTCTGTGGACCAAAAGGATTGAACAATAGGTGTCATTTTTCGATGCCCAACCCCAAGGTTAAAAGCGCACCAAGGTTACCAAGCCCAACTGCTGTGAAAGCAGCAGCAAAAGAAGAGGGAGCAGAAGAAGAGGAAGAGGCCATTTTCGACAGTTTGCGCTCTGCCGTTTTTCAGAGACGCTCCCAACCCAGTTTTGCCTAGTCCGCTGCTGAGTGTGCGTAAATCAGCAAAATCGAAGGCTACGGGCTGTAGGTGAGTCTGAATTGGTGCACGGTAGCGGCAACCCACCTCGGCTTATTTGTTACGCGGTGCCTGGAGGTCCATCCGGTGGCGTTCGAATTTCAAGACTAAGCTGGCAGAGGGCATAGCGCTTCCCGTTGTGCTAAGAAGGATGGGTCTTAGCTTCCTCGTTGCAAGGGCGTCGGTTGTAGTCCGGATATACTGTTAGATCAGATAGTTACATTACGTTAGTAAGAGTGAAGTAGTGCCAGACGCCACCTTGTTTTTATGAAATGTCGGCGAACTCTGCTTTAGTGTTCTGCTTTTAATACCGTAGGACGCCACTCTTGGCACAACGTATTCTTTATGTCAAAACAAATTGCTGTGGGTAATTGACAGCAATATGCAGTCGCCGGCTATGACTGCGCAGCAACAGAAACGTGTAAGGGGTTAACGAGCCGACAGATGCGAACGCACCCACAAAGAACCAGCTATCCGACGATATCCGTGTTAGTGGTTAATCAGAGCTTACTTTTCACGCGGCACACTTATCTTACAGCTGGCTCTTGTTTTCGCAATCCGACATGGTTAAAAGCGCTTAAGTTATTGCAGCACAAAGCTGCTGTGATAAGTAAAACAAGACCACTCAATGTGTACGCAGAACAATTAAGAAGTCCGTTCGAACACTCCGTGAACAGACACGAGTTCGTACAATTTTGCAGTCTGCTTTTAGTGTGTTTGTTGAATAAACAAAACAACTGGGGTTGATTCCTCTCTGACAGGAATCGGTAAAACACGAACGTCCAGCGAAATCTGCTGCGAAATTAGCATGATTTGCGGGTCGGTGGCTCTCTTGTGAGCGTGCTTGGCGAAAGACTTCCTGCTGATAAACTCTAGGATTGTGATTTTTGCCATAAAGCAAGAAGGCAACGTGGAGATAAAAACTCTAGAAGTAGTTTCCCGAATTCTGAATATTTCTTGTGTAATTCGCTGTCAAATCTTACTCCCCATGCATTTGTAAGGGATAGTTTCCATAGCTCTGGAGCTTAGTCGCGCAATGTGCTAGACCTGAAACTGTGTACAAAACAAGTTTCCACCCCCAATATTAGCTGCGCGAAACTATTTCGCATTCCGCTAAATAACTACAGAGTAATCACTGTTGAACGGACTGTCATGAGCGGGAAAGTTGCACTGGGGCGTGATTTCCGGGGCGGATATGACGTCAGTGAAATATTGGTGTATCCCGGCATAAAACACTTTTGGGTTAAAATATAAAACCTGAAAACGAACAACCCTAAGGATAACGTACTCTTTAGTACCAATGCTTGCTTCCCCTCAAGGAGACCATGCGTGGAGGGGTGCACCCTTTACAGGCCACTTGCTTCATTGTACTGGCGGCAGTTTCGTTACGGATATGACGTGTGAAATGTTCGTGTATCCAGGCGCAAAACACTTTCGTGTTAAAAAGCATCAAATCAGATTTCGAACAAGCTGGACGTAATGGCGGAGGCCGCGACGCTGCCGCGAATGGATTTTATCATCTTGCGGGCTTTGCACTCTAACTGAGCCTCTGGACTTCTACGGAAAAGTAAAATAAGGGATCACAATTGGATTAAAATATGTCGTAAAACCATAAACAAATCTTGAATAATTTTATATTTTTTGCTGTTTAAATGTGCTTTTTCCACAACTGGTGATCTGTGTTGCATCGCTTGTGTAGGATTTGCTGCAGCCGGTTAACGGACTAACACCCGCAGTTCCTGTTAACAGCAGGCAACCATGGTAGCCGAGCAGGAGCCGGACCCCGACGCCGCATCCCCCCCTGCTGCCGCAGAGGTACTCCCCGACGGCTTGTCCGCGTTTGAGAAGCTGTTTATAGTAGAAACCTCGATAGGCCCGTGAATGCGGAAAGAAGCAAACGATCGACAGGGATAAGTAAACAAGAAAACAAACTTGAACGAGTAAGTTCACTGACTTGGTTAAATATTTTCCAGGAAAGCAAACATGCGGATCTATCACTCATTGTGAATAAGAAGATATGACAAAGCGTGACATTTTTATTGCGGAATTTTAAAATGAATAATAAACCTTCCTGTGCTGGGCTCCGTAGATTGTACCAGGATACGTCAACTACACTCAGACAGGAACATTTATTACGCCATAGTAAGATGTTTTAAAGCGTTTGTGTGTTTGTCTTTCGGAGATGCCCCCAAAGGTGTCTACATGTGAAGAAAATAGACTAAAGTTCGGCCCAACCGCTGTCAAGTACAGTCAGCTGCGGGTCAATTAGTTCTCAGGGTGCACATTCGAATGCTTGTAAATTGCGCGCGACCGCTAACGCGTGGTGCTTTTTGTGGGAGAGGGAGGTTCTGCAAAACATGTTTCTTCTTTCTTCTTAAAATTTATTTTTAACGGGACACTGAAGTTAAAACACAAGTTGCTCTTGATCGATAGGCTAGCTCACCGAGCAAACGAATATACTATTCTTACGTGTTGCTTTTTTTAAAATAGGGCAGAAAATAGCGGAAATGTGTTCACGGGTGCTGCCGCCACTGGCTCTACGACGCAACTTGCACCGGAAAAGGTTAAATCGTCCGGCGTGCGAAACGCTTTTTCTGGTGGCCGCTGGATTGCTCTAACTGCCCGTAGTGATCCATAGAAAGCAATAGCAAAATGAAAACCTGGAAATCTGGCAGTGAAACGGTAGCATCAGGAAGAAAGGACACAGTCTAGAGCTATAAATCGAAGCGTCGATAGTAAAGCTACATACCATATGCTTACAAGAAGCGGGAAGGAAAACTAATATAAAGGGCTACACAGCGATAAACGCAACGCCTCACCTTAGAGTAGCGACCTATGTTAACAAGGACGTCACGGCAATTTACCACACCCTACTCACGGTACAACCATCAGCACACGTATAGAAGTGGTACCAAACAAAAGGGTAAAACAGCATCTTTGTCTCAAATGTGTAGAGCTCCCCATCAGAAAAGGAAAATGGCTTCGAAGATCTACTCTGGGAATCTAGCAAAGTTCTTAGAAACAGCAAAACATACATCACGGGAAATTGCAATGCTCCACACAGGGAAGAAGATGGACTTCTCAGGGCAATTGAATAGATGGGAGTAATCTACATCAATCACCCAACGTATCGCACCAGGTCCGGCAATGAACACGCTAGAGACACAAGCCAGTACTTGACCTTCACAAAAGAAACCGAGAATGATATCACCTGGACTAGCACAAAAGAAACACTCGGACGTGATCACAACATCATACCTATAAAGGTCACCGCAACCAAATTTTCGAAGCCACTAGGTGTGGCAAAACTAACCACCCAGAAAAAATACAGACTTCATGAAAATAGAAAAAAACAAAACGATAATTGAGGAAATTAGCCCCTGGTGTGACAACGTTCAAAATAAACACAAGAACGTCACAAAGATTATACAGAGAACTGAACAGTCCGCTAACACAGACAACCATTTAGCTCACCTGTGGGATGCAAGAGAAGCCTCAAGAAAAAATGCAGGAATAAAAAACGGCAAACTCACACAACGATTTAAGGAAATCATGAGGCAAGCAAACGAATGCGAGACCAACTAGCCCGACAAAACTAGAATAATTTCTGCGATCTCGCTTAAAGGAATGAGGAGCACGTCTAGAACATGGGCTATACTCAAAAGCATGCTAGACCCAACTTCCACGAGACGGGAAAACAGCCAGAAAGAGTAGCGCACACCTTCCTTAGGAGTGACGAAGACCTTATCGAGGCCCTCAAAAATAATCACTGCACAGCACAAAAGAGGGAGACCCACCCAAACACGTACAAGGAAAGTAAGAATGACTGTATGGGCAGGGAAATATCCAAAAAGTCCTCAATGCAATGATGTAGGCTAAGAAAAACAGTGCCCCAAAAGAAGATGGAGTCACAAATGCCGTGCTAAGAAATATGGGAGATAGCAGGTGGAAGACAACACAATACATATATCCAAAACTTTGGATACGGTACATTTTACCAGCAGAATTGCGACAATTAGATATTGTATCTATTGCCAACCGGGAAAGTCGCCTACAATAGAAAATCTTAGTCCTATTTCTCCTAGGTCATGCGTAAGGAAACTCTAAGAGAGAATTATCACCAATTGGATGTCGGAATCTTCCCAAATAGCATCATAGGCTTTCGTGCAGGACTGTCAACACAGGGCGCCTTCCTACTCTTAAAGGAAGAAGTAATGAAGAAGATTGCGCAGGGAGAACACTCTATCTAAACCCTAGAAATGAAGGTAGAATTTGGTAACGTATCCCACAAAGCCATTTTAGAAACTGTCAGCAAAATGAGCTGCGGCGAAGGAACCTTCAAGTTCGCCACAGCGTTCCTATCCAACAGAAAAGCAACGGTAGGAATCGGCGACCTCAGATAGGAGCCCTTTCATATATGTGAAATGCAGGCACGCCAAAGGGATCCATCATATCCTCTCTCCTCTTTAACAATTCGGTGATAAAGATAACCAACAAACTGAGAGAACTCCCAAACGTTTGACAGTCATCTATTCAGATGATATTCAGATGATATTCAGTCATCTATTCAGATGATAACGATATGGGTGACGCAAAGGTCAACTACAGGAAAAGAAAGGCATTGTTAGAACGCCGTAAACTGGGTAGTAACGCTGGCAGGCCAAAACAGACTCCAGTACGCCCCGGAAAAATCAGAGATAGTATGAACCACGCGCACCGAAACAGCGACAAGAAAAAGAAGATAGCTGTGAAGATTGGCCAAACCGTAATCTCAGAAAGGGACAACATTCGCGTCCTGGAATTGACCATACAGAGAAACGGAAGAGCCGATCTCACAATTGTCAAAATTAGTAAATCTTCAACCCAGCTAGCCCGAATAGTGAAGAGAATCATTAAAGGCAGAGCCGGATTGAGTAAAGAGAAAACATAAGGAATCATGCAAACCCTCATTCTGAGTAGGCTGGTGTACAGCTTACGGTATCACAACCTAAACAAGCAAGAAGAAGAACGAAGAAACATTATCATCAGGGCGGCATGTAAAGCAGCACTGGGCCTACCATTGTACACGTCCACGCAAAACTTCTTTCAATTAGGAGTGTACACCTTCAAAGAGATCAAGAAGGCATTACTAATCGCCCAGAAGGAAATACTTGCCCCCAATAAAATTGGAAGATCGATCTTTTGGAAGATAGGTAGTCCCCAGAAAGAACGCGACGGGACGCCATGACGGACTTAAAACCTGAACAGCACGGTCACACCAAAAGTCTTCCCCTACTGAAAAACACGGACCCCACTGCACACAAATACAGAAGGCAAGCGAGAGTTAAATACCTTAGAAATAAATTCTAGGATCATGAAAACAGTCTATACGGATGCCGGAAGATCTGACAAAACCAACGCCACACTAGTGGTCACAAATTTCAAGGGAACTCTGCAGGATTGTATGACAGACAGTCAAACACAAAAGAAACGGAGAGTGGCGCCATAAAGAATATCAAAACGCCTCAAAAACTTTCTTCCACCTGAACTGAAGAAAAAATATATCACATGGTGTGCCCTGGACGAAGGACTGGAGGGTAATGAAGCAGCTGACCAGGCAGAGCGTGAACTCACACACCGCACACCTGACGATCACGCCTATCACACACCCCCTCACCGAAAACTATAGAGAAAGACTCTTTCTTATTAGGTAGAAGAGAATTACTTTTCCTCCTCCACATAAGGAATTAAAGGCTATAGAAGCTCAAATGCTGAGGCGAATACAAACAAACACGTACCCAAACAAAGCACGACTGGCAGAAATGGTCCCCAATTCCTTCCAAGAAACGTGCACAAAATGCGGAGATAGCCACGCTATTTCTCACAACATGGGCGTGCCCTCACATCTGGCCAAAGGAAAACACTATTTGCAAGATTAATCCTATCGAGACAGGGGAGGCAGCCCTTACCAGCTCATCTCTCGAAGATCAGCTACGTCGGATCCAGAGAGCCGAGATGGGAGCCGTTGTATCGGGAGCCCTGGACGTCGGGCACCAACCCACGAACTCCCTCTCAAGTCTGCACCCCTATCTCCTTCCATCCTTCTTCTAACAATAAAAGTCCTACTACTACTACTAACAGGACGGCGGTACCGCTTTTCCAGGAAGCGTGCCAGCTATGCACGAGTGGTTCGTACGACGCCAACATTCTTGAGGCCTCATAAGAACAATGTTTTTTTTTGAACGAAGTGTCAATACTGATCACGGATGTTATGAAGAAACATTTTGCATAGCGTTGCACAGCTGCGAAGGATATGGGAGTTCGGGAAAATACCACTGATTAAGCGAAACTGACCAAAATGCCAGTGCGTGGCAGTGTTGTATTCGGTTGCTTCTATTGGCGGTGAGACCTTTGAGTGGCGTCCCCTGGCTCTGACGTCGGCTTAGGGATTCGCGCCCCTGTCGTCTGCTACACTCCGCTTGTGAGGGGCAACAGTGCCTGGGCTAGGAATCGCCCGCTTCGTTGCTGTAGTGCGTTAAAAAGCGCATTTCTAGTGACTCAGTTCTTTTGCCAGCTTCTGACGCATCTGAATAATTTGAAGCTGTATCCCCCACAAGTTTGCAACACACGAAGAGATGGAGAACAACTTTCTTCAGAGTATCGGTCAGAAGATCGTGTGTAACTCGTCCTTTCTTGCTTATTCGCGAGGATCAGTCATCAGAGCTTCTCGATAAGTATTCAAAATGCGTAGGCTTCCCTGCAGTATTTTTGAGATGCTCCTATGAAGACTCAACAGTCTAATACTACGTACCAAGCAGCGGCCTCTACACGCTCATCGCACAGCAGGAAATAAAGCGGGTTTCTTCTGTTTCTTTCGTTGTTGTCTTGTATCGGATTAATGTTTCTTGCTTTTTTTTCTGCCCAACGCATTAATTTTTCTGCGCCGTCACCAACTTCTTATTAGGAGGTTTCGGAATGTTTGGGAGCCTCACAAAGGTCGTGTGGATATTTCCTTCATTTTGTACGGCATACATTCCCTTCTTCACAAATTGGCTTTCATTACGGCTGCGTGCAAGAAGGTGCATATCCGCAGCGTGCTTTGTTTATTCACATGCAAATACAATGAGAAGGTTTGTGCTACGCCACCGCGATCGCGCCCTAAACAACGTGGTCCACAGTGCTCGAAGGCGGCTTTTGTGCTCCGAATTTCTATCGTAATTATATCGTTATCATAACGAAGTGACTCTCAACTCGAACAATGATAACATGATTACGGTGTTGAAGGCATGACATACTCGCTAACTAACGTAATAAATTGAATACCTGCATATATTACAAGACTCGAAACCGAAGAAGAATTCCAAGTAGCTCTTTATTGCTTTTCAACCCTTCCAGGCGCGAAGAACCAATCATATTCTACTCGGGATGGCGTTCTACAATTTGAAGAAAATTACTTTTACTCTCTTGTCCTGGACTGAGGACCCGGCCCACTAACCAGATTGATTTAATTGTTAAACAAAAGTTTTCCCCTCCTCCCCTTCCTTCTCCTCCTCCTCTTGAGTGCAGTTTTCCTATAACGCATATCCGAATATCGGGAAGATATGGCTGTGAAAAATGTTCCGAAATATCCCTCCAGGTCTTGACAAACATATATGTGTTACTATAAATTTAACGAAGACGTGACTCGTTTTGCTCAATAAACATCCATACTTGTTAGATACCTGGTATAGAATCGGCACGCGCGTATATACACACTGGGTTATTTGGAACTCAACCTACAGTTTTTGCCGTCTATAGTGTATGTCGGCAAACTTTCATGCCTTGAGAACGTAAAGTGATGTGACAAAACGCGTTCGAGCGTTCGGCAAGGTTGCAAAAACTGTTTTACCTTACATATGATTACCGGGAATCGTGATGCCTTCTGCCACAGCCGACAGCGCTGAAGGCCTAGAATTTGTTTTGGTCTTCCGTTTTCGCTGTTGTCGGTTATTAGCAGCTGACTGTTCCTTTTGTTCGAATGCTTACATGAGAAGCTGACGCCTAGCTCCGACTCTTCGCGCTCCGCACAGGACCGGCTTCGCAAGGAATGGGGTGGCGCCGGCAATGTTTCTCCCGTAGCGGTATCCAAAACTATACTTTAATTGACACCATCAGCTATTGTATGCGATTTTAAGCCTATTATTATGATAAAAAGTTACCCACACGCCAATTCTGGTGCCGACAAGCATCAGACGTTGACCGAGCGCATAGAAACAGCAGGGAGAGCGATCCTGAGTGAAGCAGACGACAAATGCGAGAATCCCTAAGCTGACGTCACGGAGGCGCGCTTCGCAGCGCCGCCTGTGTACGCGCTCACCGCCAATACCGCTATACAGCACCGATGCCTCGCCTGCTTCCGGTTTTTCTCTACTCAAAGGTAGCAGCCGCTGTTTGCATCCCATTTGAGCAATTTAGGCATCTCTCGGCACCGAATCAACGCTAAATTAGTAGGGTAAGGTCAGACTTTCGTTCGAAACCAACTTGCCGGTTGGTGTCACTATCTCTTTAATGGAGCAGTCCGTAGAGCTGCCATTGAGAGATGTGCGCGTACCATCGTACTCTTTCGCGACTAATAACTCTTTTTATCGGCGCGCCCTTAAATTTTCACGCAAGCCAAGTCAGGCCTACTCCTGATGGAGCGGTCCCTGAGCTACCACGCTTTGCCTAAACTTTCGGAAATCTCCGCGCGCCGTTGTAAATTAAAACTTTTTGCTAGTAATTTCCGCTGCGATGTACGTCTACACAAAACAACAATTCTTTCAAACAGCCAGGGGTGCTTTCGCTCAGAATTACCCTCCAATGAACTGAGATGCAGGAAAAGATGAGAGGAGCAGCCGAGGTTATGCTGTCTGTTTTCGAGCATAGCGTCACGGGCCCAGGGTGACATAGAAGCCGGCGTCGTCAGTGGCGTCGACCGTGAGCGACAAATCCCGTAGCGCCGAGTTGCGACAGCCACGGTAACCTCAGGGATTGTAAGGTGCCACCCAAGTGGAGGACGTACGACAAGAGGCGAGGATGATTGATTGATTGTGGCGGGTTTAACGCGCCGACGCTACACAGGTGATGAGGCGCGCCGTAGTGGAGGGTTCCAGATTACTTTTGACCACCTGGCGATCTTTAACGTGCGCCGAAATCTCGCACACACGGGCGTTACTGCTTTTCGCCTCCATCAGAAGGGTGGCCGCCGCGGCTAGGGAGTCGAACCCGCCTTTTTGCGCTCAGTAGTACAACGCCTTAGCCACTGAGCCACCGCGGCGGGTTAACAGGGGCGGATTACTGCAACGGCTGGGTGCAAGAATACAGACACTGCACGTCGCTAACGAACATTCTCCACGCACCTCGAAAACATGCCTACCTTCATACTAGACCACCGATGTCGATTTTCTTACCACCTGTGATTTTCGTACCCCCTCTCTTGCTTCCTTCTTTTTCCATCTTTAAAGCGCCCTTCATACACCGCGTGACAAAACACTGAGCCAAAGAAAAAAAGAACAGAGACCGGACCTGCCTGGCACACGGTAGGCCTTTACTCCTGTTTTGAGGCGAAAGCATTTTCTCTCATCAAGCGCGAACAGTGACCCCCGTCGACGTAGAAAATAAATGAAATAATTACATTCGAGCTAATTGGAAATTTGAGCCCGGGTCTCTAGAACGGCAGCTGAGTGCGCTGCCACCGCGCTAACAGGGTCTCCTGCCAGAGGGGAAGCAAGGGTTAGACTAGTGCGTGTCGCTAGAGTATGAACGTGATGGCACATGGGTAGAACAGGTGCACACGAGGTACGGAGAGTTCGGATTCTGGGAGAGCTGTCGAGTGAAGTCCTGCCAGTCGGCCTGTTGAAGAAATTCGCGCCAAAGGACGAAGAAACGAAAATGAAGACAGATGCGCAAACACAGCGTAGCAGTATAGAGGAAGTGTTTGATAACCGTTCCGCTTACGCTCTAGAAATTTCCCCTACCTGCTTCTCACCTTCAAATAACATACGTAGGTATATGCGATGGTTGTCTTATATACGACGGTACTCTAATATGCGGTCACCGCCGCCATGATCATTAGTGAGCTCGCACTACGTGACATTTGTTTACACCGCGACGGTTCATGGTTGGCGCCATTTTGTTGTTAATGCATTTTTATCTGTCAACTCTGGTAGGCTTTGCTTGTCCTCCCTGCTCTGCGGCTGTGTCCTTGCGAATGCTAATCAAAGATAACGCGTCCAATAGCATTTCAGCAGCAGAAGGGGGTCCAGAGATGCCATTTTGCTGCATCATCAGTAGTGTTGTTGAAAATGACCCGGTCGAAGTTAGCGGTGAGGCTCTAGATGTGGCAACCTCACAAAACTGAGGAGCGACAAATTACCCTCTGTTGCTCACCTAGGGGCCTGACTACCTTATCTACTGACCCCACGCTCGGCTTAACTGAAGGCAAATGCTGGCTCCTGCCTAACCTGGCGCATGCACTCAGCGCCTTCGGCAAGAACTGCTCTATTTAGTGACACTAGTCCTGTCTTGCCTTCAAAGATAACTTGCAAACATAACCTTTACCATGAAAACATGGTGGAAGGGTCCCATTGTTCACAAGCGCCTTATCGGCCACAATGCAGTTTCTAGGGTTGTTTTGTGGTTTATTCTTAAACAAATTCTGAGCTCTGTGCTGTATGCCTGATTAGCGTGACGCATGCGCTCGGTGTCTTTGGCGTTTTTGCCCATGGAGATGAAACTCTTGGCGGGTAGAGGTACACAGCTTTGCTCTAAAACATACACTCTAGCCACACGGGTATTCTTAACAACCTGTGCGATGTGTTCACATAGCTGCAGACGCGTCCCTTCGAAGAAACGAGGTGCGGCTGGTTCGGCATGTTCCCGGCCGCGATGCAACGATTCGTGTCCCCCCAGTGGGTGCTGCTGTGCTTTTCGACGGCCGTCTTCATAAAGGGCATGCTGATCAACGGCTACATCAACGTGGCGCTGCCCACGCTCGAGCGGCGCTTCCACCTGCGCAGCTTCGAGTCTGGCATGATCGTCTCCTTCTTCAACATCGGCTCGCTGATTTTGTTGGCGCCCGTCACGTTCTTCGGCGGCGAGATGCACAAGCCCCGCCTCATGGCCATTGGTTCCGCCTGCATGGCCATCGGCTCCTTCATCTTTAGTACTCCCCACTTCATCGCGCCCCAGTACAGGTAAGCATTTGGATGAGAGACAGGCAAAGGTTTCTGAAGAAGAGTGGCCGGGTTGGCTGTCCCGCCCCAAAGATTCTTTTCTTGAACGAAGACCGGCACCCCCTATTGAGGCCTGAACACTTAAAAAATTCATTCCTGGCCACATGTCAAGCCATTTATCGTACACTTTCATTCATGCATGTACAGTCGCGGCCACTCATACAGGGAACACGGCGCGCGTAGCTGCCCTTCTCGGACCACGAAGCGGGCGCCGCGCGAATTATTGCGGCGTAAGCGCAAGCGCAATCAGAGCCAGAGGCGGAGCCCGGCTGCGCGTCGTCTGTTACACCTCCTCCCACTTCGCCGCACGTGCTCTGGTACAAACAACTTTCTAGGTTTCGCCGCTCGCGGCGAACTGGGAGGAGCCGTAGTAGTTGACGCTCACCTAGCTCCGCCGCTGGCACTGATATCGCTTGCACCGTAATACTTCCTGTGGCGCCCGTCGTAGCGCTCCGCGGAGCGAGGCCAGCTGCTCCGTGTTTCCTGTGTTAGTGGCCGTAACTGTACATTCGAAAACAGTTAGTCATGTGTATGCGTATGCAGCTTCGTCACTGGGAATATTGATCATAGCGGCAAAGGCTAGCTCGGCTCATCGGATAGACCCAGAGCCCCAAATGAGAACAGTTGCTTTTGTTGTTATTAAATTTTAATAGCGTTGTGCCCACGGGCAAACGATACATCAGGTATATTTGTCAATGAAATATTTATCAATATTTAATGAATCAACCAATCATGTATTCTGCCCAGGAACAGCCGTGAGGCCTTGGTGCTGGCACACAGATAGATACAAGTGGAAAAAAAGGGGAAAAGTGAAAGGAAATAACACTTTGACAACGTAAAAGATAGAAGAGTAGAAAAAAATAACTTTTACAATGTATATTGAGAAGTATACCGTACAAACCACTTCAAAACGTAGATAGCGTATACACTACCTGCAATGAACACAAACAAAACTGTCAGGATACAAGAGAATTCGTGAATACATCGTACAGATGAAACCGAACATCCGCACACTACAGATATTCGTGTAACGTTATAGCAGCAATCCATAAAATATAAAACAACAAAGAAGTCATATAAACAGCATACTATCCATATAGTAAGGCAAGCAGGCAAAAAGGAGTTACTATAACTAGAACAAGATCCATTCAATATGCGGAACAAAGAAATATTCTATATAGTTCCATGTAAGAGAATAAGAGGGAGTGTATTAGCGAATGAAAATTCTGCAAGTGTCTGAACTGAACTGAACCAGGAACACCCTGGGCCTTTGTGCTGTCGCAGGAGAAAAAAAACACAAAAAACAAAAAGAAAAGGAAAGATAACAATAATATTAAGAACAATAATATTAATATTATTAGTAATAATGCTTTATTGCGCAAAAACTGCAGAAATATAGGAAGGCAGGCCTGCCAAAGCCGCATTGGGCTTGAGAACAGACGCAGCGAAAATTTGTGTGTGTGTGACGGGGGATTGCAGATCAGGGGCCAAGAATGTTCCTATTCAGCATCCTTACACCAACGGGAATACGCTCCCATCTACAGCTCCAATCCCTCACCCGTGTTCGAAACCTTACCCTTGCTTGTAGAAATGGGCGCTTCGTGTTCATTTCTTACGTCGATTGCGGGCAACAATGCTATAGCTGTTGCGTGGATGACGTTCTCCCGTAGCATGGCCGGTTTTCTCTGGTGGGCGGTCACAAGTTACAATGAGCAGAGGTGTTTTCTAGCACCCCAAGGTCAAAGACGGGTTGGCCTCTTGCTTTTCCTTTCCTGCTGTATACCTAATGTCTCGTCGTGTAATCAAACATTCTGGGAGCATTGGGAGCGTAGGGCGGCAAAGCATCGGGACTGTGTGAGGACTGTGGAGACATGCTTGAGGACTGTGGAGACATTCGAAGAACTGTATCTGCTTGAGCTTGTTATAATGCCACTGATGTAACCGAGTACATGCCGGTGACATCCATTCTCGTCAGTGTCAATCTCTCTCGGATACGGAAAACGCAACTGTACTCCCATATATAGCTGAAGTTTAAGTCATCGTGATGTCGAACTTATATATGCAGTATTTGTCAGACGATGGGATGACTTTGAGAGCGAAACTTTTCTTGCACCCCGTCCCTTTTAGCCCTCTCTGACATTCAGCCACGGCCCACGTAAAGCTTCAATTACTGGATGCTACCTGTGAGGTTTTTTGGAACTTTTTGCTGAAGGGAAAAGCTTCATACCGTACGAATACCTATTGACTATACTGTTCACGCAGCTCGCTCATTGATATCAACTTGGTCGTAGTGGCCTAAACTTCTTTTTAATCGTGTTCAACCGCGCAGAGAGCCTGCAGGCCAGTATGTGCCTCCCGATACCAATGAAATGCGCTTTTGGGTTAGAACGCCTACTCTCCTCTTGACGTAAATTAATGTGTCGCAATTGACTGCACTGCTTCCCAAGCGGGTGTTCGGTGTGAAGCGATGTCAAAAAGATTACACAACCCCTGCATTTGGAATGGCAGCTGTATGCGACGCGTTTGATCCAGCCCTTGCTGTGGTAGTGTCTATATTTGCAACTTTTGCAATTAGCATACTAAATTTACTCCACAAGTCCTCAATACATGTCTGCAACACGGGTTTCTAAGTGGATGGCCACAACTCACTCACGCCTATTTAAAGTGGTGTTGTAGGGGATGCCTGCCCGTCTGGCAGCCCGGAGGTCTCTGGTCCAAACCCCACGGAGACCAAAAATTATGTGACTTTGTTTTCAACTCTACTATACCATTTTTTAACTTCGTTGAGTCCCAGTCGGCCGCTGTTGCGCGGCTCATCTGTGTGCCAGATACACCACATTTGGGGCCTGCCTGCCTAGTTAATTGCTTTGAGAATAAAACAAAAAATGGCGAATCAAGCCGCAACAACGAAAAAAGCAATGGTCCCACCAGATGGTACGCGAGCTACGCTAATTGCGGCAAAATTGAACTGAATGCACCAAACCTCCACTGTATTGATCGTGTGAGTTGGAAGAGCATAAGAGAATAGCGTGAGGGCTGGGAGGCAGGAAGAGGCGGGGATTCCACGTGGCAGGGCGGCAGCAGACTGTCGCCTTTCGACAATATTTGCAGCAAAGCATATACGTCGGACAATTTGTCCAGGAAGCAGTTTCCTCGGACATCGCTCGCTGAGCTATCGGAGCGGAAACACTGAATGCTACGCTTCGTTTCGTGTGCAGGTTCAGCGTGGCAGCGACCGATCTGTGTCCGCATTCGGCCACTGCTGAAAACACTGTGGATCCAGAGCAGCACACCGAGCCTCTCCGCGTGTACCGCTTCGTCTTCATGCTTTCCAACCTGATACACGGCTCCTCCACTATCCCTTTCCATACGCTGGCCGTCGCATACCTGGACGACAACCTGTCAGCCTCAATGTCGCCGCGTTACATCGGTAAGCTCTTTGCGGCCTCTGTGTTTGAGGTATTGATTACGCCACCAATCGCGTCCACATGATGTGTGTCGGTACAGAGCGGAAGTCGGCGGCGGGTGGTCAGAAAGAATCATTTGTGGCTGTTAAACGCCGTATTTTTGTGTGTTTGGGGAGTACAAACTGGGGCAAAATGAACAATATGGAGGACAAAATGGATGGTTCAGACGGCTGAGAATGCCTACACAAAGTAGCGAACTTTGAAAAAAAATAATGGGTGGCACACTGGTTGGTGGAAATGTAAAGTACCATTGTAATTGTTGCGCCTAATATCCCAGGAATCTATCACATGGCATCAATTCTCGGCCCTGCCTTCGGTTTCATCAGCGGTGGCATGCTTCTGAACATTTACACTGACATCTCCGTGGACCCGAAAAGGTAAGCTGCCCTCTCCTAATGGCGCTTTTCCCCTTCTTTGGGTGCGAGCGAGCTAGCCACGAATTGCCATCCGGAGGCATACAGGCCTAAGTAATGGAGAAGTGCAAGGGAGGAGAATGGCGGAATGAATGTGTGTGATGCTGACAACCAGTGAATAAAAAAAACGGCAGAAAGTCATGGCGAAAATTTCGGATTTTGTGTTCTTGGAATCTGCGATAGTAGTAACCACTGGCTGGTTTTTCCAAAAACAAGGATCGGCACCAGCTACTAATTTCATGTGAAGAATGCGTTGTAAAGAATTTGGAAAGCACAGGGTCCGTATCTTACGAAAGTTTTCGGGCCGAACTAAACGCCTCTGTTAATGGGGAGTCTTTTTCTACGCAAAAATATACCGAACTTTCACCACGTCGAAAGTAATCTTAAAAAGGTCGTTTCTTTTCGTACTAATGGCACATGTCTTTTTTACTGCAGTCATTTAACCAAAGTATTAATCTAGATGCCACTCAAGTATTTTTTTGTTACTCTACAAGCATTGTGTGCACATGGATAATAAAAGTGGGCTTTGATATTGAGAAAAAGAAATAATGGAGGACTGCTTAATATTCATTCTCAAAATATTTTATTGACCTGTAGCATAATGCCTTCCTGGTTTGATTTTGGGCCATTTTGATCTACCATGCATATTTTTTTATTTTTTTATTTTATTTGATTTTTATTTCTGGGAAAAACCAAGGGGAGTTTTAGGTGCGGTGTTGCTGCACTGGCATTTAATTCAACCCAGTAATTCAAAGGCATTTTGAGAGGCGTTCTGGATTTGCTAAATAAACTCGCCAAATCTGCCTGTTGCGCGCTCAAGGACACATAAACACACTAAATTAGAGACAGCGCTCCTACGCCAGGTCTCTCAAGGTCACTCATCTCGTCGTAATGACCTTGAACCGATGGAGGGCAAGTGTGGCATGTGTGACAGGGAGGCGTCGAAGCTATTTCGCCGTGGAGTCAGGCCGCTGTACTACCACGCGACTAGGTGAAGCTTGAGCGGCTGGTTTTTGTGAGCTTGGTCATTGTTTCATTATGGACGGCGGTCCGGCTGTGCCGTCTGTCCGTGTGCTTTAGCTTCCGCTCATGATAACTTGGTTTAGAAGCGTTAAACGCGAGCGTTAAACGTTAAAGCTCACTATGACGACACAAAGGTTGCCCCGTTTTAATAGGTTTATTTTGCATGCTGTCGTCTTTTACCGTATTAACGCGTCATCAGTCATCACAGCGCAAATATTCAATAAAAATTCTTCATAGAATTGGCCTATCACCATCAAGCAACGTGTGGATCGGTGCCTGGTGGATTGGCTTCATCATAGCCGGCGGTCTGGCGCTTCTCGTGAGCCTGCCAATCTCCGGTTTCCCCAAAGCGCTCCCAGGTCAGTTTCCCTTTTCATTATTTCGAGAGGACGATAGATTCCCTTGGATATGATAGTAAAGGTGGTTTAGCAGTTATTTAGCTATAGCAAAGGGATTATCACGAGGGGAAAATAACGCTTAACAACAACAATCCTACCACTAATGTTACACAACCGAATTGATTGTTTTTTTTTTTTTGTTTATGTCATCAAGATGTGCGAGCAGGGTATACAGGCTTTGGTCCCGATGGCAAGCGTTATCCTTAAAGGAGCCATGAAGAGAAAACAAAAGTTTGTTTTATTCGAGAGATTAGGTGTTTCATAGTACCCCAAGCGCTTTCCCGGAAGCGAATGGTGCGTTATTCACTGAGAAATAAGGCAATTTAAGCCAAAATTTTTAATCTCCCGCTACATTGCACATTTCGTGACGTGAACAATGGCGTCATACAAGCCGGTCCATGAAACAGATACTTAGTATGGCGACTTCATATAGCACCCACACGCGGGAGTCAGACAGGAATCGGAACTTGTGCCGAAACCGAGACGGCGGCCATTTTAAAAATACTAGTAAAACCTAGTGCACCCGCAGCCCTAGTCATGGAATCGCCTGATCCGGAGGACAAAACTCTCGCCGAGGAGCTCGGGCTTGCATTTAACAACCTCATACCACTTGAACACTCAATGCTTCTAAGTGCACGAGCGGCAGGGGTTGTGGGATACGCGGATGAACCGAAAAGCGACCATTCCGCTATAGCCACAACAGACGAACGCCCAGACGTCGCCACGGCTGCCTCGTCAGCCCCGTCGCGACGGACGAATACAGGCTGGTACGTATGTGCCGTATTTTTATTACGGTTAATAATAGTTCAATTTGAGTAGCAGTATCGCTTATGCCAGTTTGCCGGTGTCGTGTATGGAAAGCCGTTCGCGCGAGCTCTCTGCTCCGACCAGAAAGATACGAGCGTCATTGCACGGTGTGTACGGCATTTTTTTTTCCAAGCTCAGAGCGCTTTGACGAAGTCGGCGACGAGCGCCAGCATATCCCAGGAGTGAGCTAACGTAAGGGTGCCTGCCGTAATCACTTCATCGGAAATGAAGCGAGCACACTCGTACGTCCTTCAGCTCCCTTTCTTCTCCGTTTGCAAAGTTCACAAAACGTAGCCACTTGCTTCGCCGAGGTTCGTCGTTGGGCAGCATGCATGAAAGGAGATCTCCTCACCGGCGGGGATGTCGCACTCCCTCGACGATTTGCCCGTACTACATGGGCATTTCACAACGCAACAACGAAATTTCATTGTAAAGTACTCGAACAAACTGAGGTTTTCAGTGGTTGTAAACTGGAAACGAGCTCGTAACGACAGCAGCAAGCCAACACCATTCCGAAACTTCTGCGGCGACTGGCACTATCTCGTCGCTGCTTGCTGTTCCTTACTCCCCTCGTTTCTATTTTTACCTTTGCTGGTTGGCGATGTGACGGGCAACCTCCTGTCAACGGATTAAGATACCAAGCAAGGTCGCGGCTGTACGTGCTGGTTCGGTTCGTTGGCTTCGAAGATCCTCGAACCCGAAAATTCGTCTACGCGACAGCGAGATGTCGAGATCGGCCGGCGGCAGTTTCGTACGCATTGGCGTACACATTTGCGTGCTTGTTAGGAACTTCAACCATTTACTCCACCGTTCTTAGTGTCATAAAAGGAATATGCAGTATGTTTAACGGGCATATAGCTCACTATGCAAACTGGTAAGCCCTGCCTAACTGCGTTTGCTTTTGCCGGCCTCCGCCAATCAGAGCATTCTCGTGTGACATCATAGGTTCTGTTGCGGGAAATGAGCTGGTGGGTCGCATGGTCATTCCCTTATTTCCTAATTATGTAGCTTATTTGAGCGAAGTTTGTGTTAAAAGTGGTGTCAGTATGGTTCTAACGAGGCAATCTTTCGAATGAACCAAACTTGTGTTTCCTCTTCATGGCTCCTTTAAGGATTTATTGGTGGTCTGTTGCGAGGTGATGGTAATAGAGGGGAAAATCAGCACCAAAAATTTGTGCAACGTTACGCCAATCTCCGCCCTCCCAATTGATAACATGAACGGCATGCATAGTTTACGTGTAAACGTTTTTTATTTTTATCCAGATGTATGCAAAACGGTTAGGAATAGAATATTAAGTCAAGTTTAGATTTTTTCACGAAGGCACTGGCACAGATGATGTAAAAGAAATGCGACACTATCACGAGAAAGTTAACTCGATCAGTAGAAGTTTGCGATTTAGCATACTCTTCAACGCATAAAGCTAATTCGTTATGCTATCAGAATATATCCTAGCAGCAAACATGGAGCCGTTACAATGTGTTTTGTGGTGGTTTGTCGAACCTGGGGCGGCTGCTCGAATGGTTTTGGAAGCGGTGGCTTCATCTCATTCGTATCAAAATTGCGATTGTGACTTATCCATTATGTTGAATGAGATATCGTTACCCATGTTAATGGACAGTCTGGCATTCAAATGTCGTGTCATTCTTTTTGGAATAGCGGTCGAAGAACACACGCACGTTACGAGTTTCAAGTCACGGCCATGAAATATTACTCTACCCTTAACGCTCATGTATTTACACCGCCGAAATTTCCGGGAGCTCGCTTCCCTCTTAATTAGTGTGCATAACAAGTTTGTTCAACTCAGCACGCATACATAGTCATTTCGGGGTGATGTGCGGTGTGTTATTTTTTTATGTCTTCACATTAGGACACGAGTTGCATAGCTAGCTGCGTAAGGTTGGCTCAGCCGCAGAGCGAATTACGCTTCCGGACGATGACTGCACGGAAGCGAAAGTTCAGAAGGGATCAAGCGCCGCAAAAGCTGCTGCGCGATTCTCCCTGCTCGCCTTGAGCGTGGTGACCGCAATGATGACATCAAATTGACGCGATTTTATGTTCGTAAGTTCAGAATTTTCAGAAACGGCTGCATTCATTGGTGATCAGATTAGGCCTTTGCCACTTGGCCGGCAGGCTCTGCCGCGTTGCAGGCACAGAAGCCGATCGAGGTGGACAGGCGTTCGCTGGCGGTGGAGGCCGACCACCAGATCGAGCCAAAGTTGTCCTACATGCCCAGGGCCGTCTGCAATCTGGTGCGAAACCCCACCTTCCTCTTTATGAGCCTGGCCGCCACTCTCGAGAGTGAGTTCCACCAAGTGTATTTTTCCCGAGTGGTGCTTTGTATCTTCTGGTGGTATACACCGTTGATATGTTCAGAAGGAGGACTTACTTTGATAATGCTAGTTAATTGGATAGACGGAGGAGGAGAGTGAGGTTTTTAACCGTCCATCGTGGCAGCGTTTACTATTCCGCATACAATGGCAACAAGGTTACGAACAGTGAAAGGGGAAAAGAGAAGAAAAGTATGAGGCTTTTGTCCGGAGCAATTCATTCTCCTTTCCCACATACCGTATTTGCACAATTTTAAGGTGTACCTTTCCTTTTTTCACCAAAAGTTTGCTTCAAATTCGCGCGAGCGTGTTAATTGAATTCTAAAGTAAAATAATGTTTACAGTGACTGGCAGCATTACCAGAACACGAACACCTCCCTAAGAGAAAATATATCCAATCCTAAACATCAAACATTGCGTGAGTAAATTTCGGTGTACCTATGAAGGAATGAAAGGTTCCGTCGATATGCGTAACGTAGCCAGCTGTTACACATACTTCAGCTGTTCCATGTTGCACCTTGTTTCAGTCGTTGTGGTTTCAAAAACGTACCTCTATTAAGCGTCCTTTCAGCGCAACCTAGTTTTACTTGCCTAGACTAAGGTAACAGGGAGGGAGAAACCAGTTTATTTTCTGATCACGTTGGCTAGAAACGCGTGGTGGCCGCCGTCCGTAGGATGGCGGCGACGGTGGCGGCTCGGACAACGAGAAGCAGCTGCTCCCGCGCTTGCGAGCTGCCGACCCCGTCCTCCCACTGCTGGGCGCTGGAGATGGGGGGGGGGTGGGAGTGGGTTAACGGGATTGGCCTATATGGCATGGGTTGGTGTGTCTAGGGAGTCAAGGAGGGGACATTTGTGTGAAGGGAACTAAGAGGGATAGATGTTGGGGAGGAGGGAACGACTTGCGAAGGAGTTGGTCTGAAGGAGTCGCCATAGGCGCTCCTGAGCGTTGGTGAGAGGTGTCTGGGCAGAGGTATAGCAGCGGCGAGATAGGCGGCAATGCTCCGTGACTTCGTGGTACGAGAGCAGCCGATCGCGGGCCGACCGAGCACCGTGGTAAGGAGCAGGAGCGAGCCCAGCATGGCTGGTGAGCACTCGTGCTGGTTTGTGGGCCACCTTGTTGCTTCCCGCCCCAGTGTGAACCTGCTTCTAGACGATGTCGACTGGTTGAGTAGGAGGATTTTTGAGGAGAATTCTGAGTGCCGTTCCCGGAAATCCTACCGCGAATAAAGCTTTTAACAGCCATCTTCGAATCAGGGATTATAATGTGCGGTTGCGGCCTGGTGATAAGGGCGAGGGCTATTGCCGCTTCTTCCGCTGTTGCAGGGTAAGATGTCCGTAAAGTGAGGGAAGTGACCGGGGAAGAGTTGGGGTGACTGACTACTGCCAGAGCAAATCTCTCCGCGTGTCGGTAGTGCAAGGTGTCCACACACGTGGTGGTGGGTGAGATCGGGTATTTATCTGTAAGGGCACGGGCGCGCTGGCACCTACGTTCCGCGTGATCTACTGTGTGAGTGTTGCGCGGGGGTGGACGTATGTGGAGGCAGAATCGGATGCATCGAGTCAACGAAGCTTCGTTTGTAATGCTGGAATTTGTAACGCTACCTTGTATGCCTTTCTGATAAGGCAGTCAATTTTGTCTATGTCGGAGGCGGTAAGCTTTAGGTAGGGGTGTGAGAGAGCACGCGATCCTATTGATGATTTCAGCCTGAACTAGAAGGATTCCTTCTTTTTCTTTGATCCCATGGTTAGTGCTAGTGATTTGTGGAATAAGTGGAATAAAGCCAATTGTTTGATTGACTTGAGAGCTAAGGAGGGAAGGGAATTTACCGTGGCTTTGATTGCGCTGCATAACGAGCCCTAGCACCTTAACATTTTGCAGCTCTGGTATGATCCGGTTGCCGAGGGATGTTCGGCGAATCACGGCAAGACCGGGTAGCAGGAATTAGAAGGGCAGGCTTTTCTGGTGAACAGGATAACCCAGGTAGCTGCGCCTCTGTCTCCCCGATATTAGCACTCTGTTGAAGGATGGTTTCTTTGTGAGCACCGCTAGCTCCAGGTACCCACATCGTAATATCGTCGGCATGTAGACTGTACGGGAGGCCAGGTACAGAATCTAGCTTTTTGGGGATGTTCAGGATTGCCAAATTGGACAGAAGAGGAGACAATACTGAACCCTGGGTGTGCCTATCTATGGAAGAAGGTCGGATACAATCAGAATGGAGCTCGCCTACCTGGAGTGCGGCGGTGCGTGCGGTGAGAAAATCACGTACGTAGCTGTAAGTGCGCTCTCGTGAGTGGATAGACTCTAGGCCTCTGGGGATGTCACTATGGAAAACTCTGTTAGAATGCTTTTGTCAAATCGAGCGCAAATAATCGCCGCTGCGTCGTGTTTAGGTGGCAAGGAAATTATCTCTTGGTGTAGCTGCAGAAGGACATCCTGGGTGGACAGTTTAGGTCTAAACCCCAGAGCTGTGGGGAGAAGGAATCCGTGTTCGTGATGTTAGTGGTTAGCCTCTTAAATATTACATGTTCTAGTACCTTGCCCATACACTGTGACAGATATGGAGCGAAGGTGTTCGACGGTAAGAGGTTTGCCTGGCTTAGGTATTAAGGTTATGGAGGCATGTTTCCATGCTGGGGGAAGTGTGCCTTGAGTCCAGTAATGTATAAATTAGGCACTTAGGACCATAATAGAAGGATCGTCTAGGTTGCGAAGAAGATTGTTGTTCACGCCATCTGCACCGGGTGCGGATCCTGGCCGAATCAGCCGGAGGGTGCTTCTCACTTCTGCTTCCCTGATGGGTGCGTCTGGTGTTTTGTTAGGCGAGCCGGGGTAGGACGCGACGGGAATGGAAGGACCGGTGGGGATGTAATGCGTGTACAATAGGCGCAGTTGTTCTATATCTCCCAAGAATTTCTGTAACTGTGAGGGGGTTGCGTTGTTCCGTCTTAGAACCCATCGGATCAAGCAGGTGCCTTAGGAGGGACCAAGCACGTTTAATGCCTAGGGTACCTTTAATGCTGTTACATATCTCAAACCATCGGTTACGGGTAACCTCAGCTGAGCATTAGAATATTTCTCCTTCGAGACGAGCTACCCTAAGTCCACGTTTTCTATTATTTTTTTGCTTCCGCCACCGGCGCTGTATGCTGCAGTACGCTGCCCAAAGATGTTGTAGGTGTGGGTCGACAGTTTCCGCCGGTATGCATGGATCAAGGGGATTAATGTTTTTTTGGACATCAGCTACTATTTTCGGGACCCAGCGCTCGAGACCTTGTGGTGAGATTTCTTGGTCGTCATGATCCCGCCGCACTTCTCGTAATTTCTCCTTAGGTGTGTCCTGCGGAGACGAGTAGGAGAGTGGTTGCTTAAGGACAGCATGGTTTGAATGATGAAATGATCGTTGCCTAGTGTGTGCGTCAGGTTGGCCCAGGCTGTCTGAGGGGCGTTCAAGGTGAGCGTGAGGTCCGGGGAGGAGTCCCTCTGAACGCTGTTACCCACACGCGTTCGGGTCTGCGGGTCGGACTCAATACGAAAGCCGAGTACCTGTATATATCCCAGAGGCGCTGTACTTTTCCGGTGCTGTGGTGATACCCCGTGCGGTATGTGGCGCACTGAAATCCCCATGACAAGGAGTGTGTGGGGACCGGCCTCACGTCTTTCTCAGGAGAGTAATTGAGAACGATTGGTTGACTGATCTGGGAGAGCTATAAAGGCTTAGTACGTACAGTTTGATGTCACCAGGTCGCGGAGGGTATACCGCCACTAAATCGTATTGATCGTGATGCTATCAAAATTGTATACGCTCTGTCGAAATGTTGCGATGCACCGCAACGGCGGTGGTGTAATCACGCGTTCCTTGATAGGCCTTGAAGCCAGCATGCTAGACTTTTGTACCTGCTTCATGAAGAGTGATTGCAACGGGGGTAGTTTCTTGGGCCTGTACAAAGATCTGTAAGACTCATCGCTTGTTGCGATACCCCCAACAGTTACACTGCCAGACCCGGAGAGTATCCTTTTTTGCATTTCGTCGTTGAGTTCATCGAAATCCGGGGAGAGTAGTGCGGGACGAAGTGAGAACGTTTGCTGCATCGAATGGTTCGCGGACGTTTGATTGCATTTCCGCGCGCCATGACTCAATATTGCCTTGGATAGTGCCTATATTGGCGAGGAGGGTCTGGTGAAAGCAGATGTATTCAGCATATTACGTCGCAAGGGCGTCTGTGCATTTGCCCTCGACCTGAGGGATCTGGTCTCTCAAGGCAGCGTCCTGATGGGGAAGGGCCTTGAAGACGGATGTGGCATCAAAGACTGCCTTCTGTTTAACGGGAGGAGGAGGAGCAGGGGAGGGGTAAGCACGCGAGAAGGAAGCACGTGCTTTGAGCTGTGATTCTCCTGGCGGAGAGCTTCATTTTTTTTTTTTTTTGAGGGAGACTATTTCGGTTTGGATGACCGCAAGCTCCTTGAGGACCTCCGCGTATAGGCCCGAGGGGTAGAGGAGACTGGGGTGAGCAGTGGGTTGACGGCGATAAGCAGCTCACCTGGGGGGTCAAGAGATTGCTGGCTTGCTGCGTCGTCCCTATTGCGCTCTGCACGGGTGACAGGGTAGCAACCCCTGCTTGGGATAGATGGGGGAAGTCCGGTCCACTCCCCGTTTGCCTGAAGAAACCGTGCCCGGGAGAGTGTCGTCTGGGGCACACTTCTCCATGGCCAGGTGGAGTAGTAGCGGTTCTTTCATAAAGGTTCTTTCATGCGATTTGGGCGTAGGTTGGCGTGCGGCGCTTGGGTTGATATCTCCTGGCACAGTCTGATGAGCCCGTGAGATGGGCGCCACCACACACTATGCGTAGGGCGTGACATGGGTGTTGCTCCGTGGGGTTGACTTGGCAGCACAGAGGGCAACTGGGGGAGGGCAACTTGGTGCGGGGACGACGTACGGCCTGTGGCCTGAAGACCAGCACAGGGGGCAAGCTTCGGTTTTTCGTCGAAATGGGTGGAAGAACCGAGCGGTATCATGCATAAGGGGCACCTCGGTGACATGAGTGAGCGATTGGCGTAAACAAAACGGAGTCATGTTTTCATGCAAGGCTTCGAGAAAAGGATTCACAAGCCGCAAGCAACCATGTCTTCAAGAACTTGAGGATTCGATTAATTGCATTGATTTACTATGGGGTTTCATGCTCTCAAGCTATACAGGCGATGGGGCGCGCCGTCTTGGAGGGCTCCGGATTAAATTTCGACCACGGGGGAAAATTTAACGTGCGCAAAAATCTCGAACACACGAACGCTTTCGCTTTTCAACTGAAGACTGACAAGATGAAGTCATAAAAGAACAACGTTGGAACCAACGGGTCCACGTCTGAATTTAAGAAGTTCAAAGCGCTTATAATACCACACACTTTCAGAGTTCTCTCTCTGTAGTTGTAGGCCAAGCTGGAGCTGGATAAGCAAGTCTAAGAACCCCAAAACATTTTTGAGGCCACAGTTGGGTACTTCAAATAAATTGTCTTCTCCCAGGTACATGGTGTGGCGTTTACACATCCGAGGTAGAATCACCGGAAAATTAGTGTTTATAACTTTTTGAACTAAACTCATCTGCGTGTTAGAATTGGGCACGCGTTAGAATCGTGCCGATAAAGCATCTTTGGATACAATATCTACCATGACTCTCAAGAATGTCGTGCAGGGGTCATTATCTCAGTTCATTTGTGTAGTAATACCAGAGCTTCTACCATTACGACATAGTCTCTCCACACAAGCACACGCGCGCAGAGAGACAGAGAGATGAGTGTGCAGTGACACGCCATCGGAGGTGACCAATAAGCATTAATAAGGAATTTCAAATTTTACGATTTCTGTGAGAAAATCATTTGCATCGTTAGGGAAGGAAATAAAGGTGGGTGGAATACCGAGAATGAGGTGATCAACATAACGCTGAGGGTCTCGGCAACAGTGCCGATGCCCGAAACAATGGAGCCACTAGGCTTCCTTTACGAGAAGGATCTTAGAGAAAAGATAGAACCTACCGGCTACTGGGCCCAAGGTATCAGGGTACGAGTGGCGGTTTCGTCGAAGCCAGGTGCTTAACATCTGAAGGAGAGAGTTCTTTCTCTCTCGCTCACAACACAAACACGCACACACACACAGAGACACACACACAACCACAAGCAGAAGCACAAGCAGACGCACACTCACACGGGCACACACACGCCCACCCGGCCGCACTCGCACGCGCGAGTTCGTAGGGAAACCTTTTCTAGACTAATAAATCTGGTAGCAATATTTGCACTTGTTAACATTGTTGAACAAAAAGTGAATATAAGGCATATTTAGGCAAGTCAATACAGCATTGACATTTGAAAAGTTCTTTTAATTAAGAATACAAGACTGGTTGATTTCTGCGAGAGCAAAAAGAAATACCCCCTGAAAAAACAAGAAGTGCTTGCCGCACCCCTTGTGGAAGTGTTCCGATTTTAAAACCAATAAAAATTTCTCAGTATATGACGCGAGCAGTGGAACACGAAAAAAAAAGGAATTGGCGCAACAGAGAATCGGTGTGATGGCTTCGAGAAGTACCACGGAGCTTAGGCTTGCGATCCGGGAACGCCACGCAGCTTCGTTGTTACCATGAGTGTTCGCGAAGTTAAGTCAGTCAAGTTTGGTATGATGTTTTATCTCCACAGCCATGATCGGCTCAGGCTATGCGAACTTCGTGACCAAGCTGTTCGAAAGTCAGTTCGGGATGACGGCGTCGGCGGCAGCGACCCTAATCGGTAAGCGCCTATTTTTATTAAAGAATATGTCCGAAAAATTTGGTATATAGGTTGGCGGGGGATTATCAGGGTGAAAAAGGAATGTCAGGCTCACATCGGTAATATGGCGGGCTAACCTCAATCTCGCAGAGCAGGGCCACTTCATGACAATCGTCGCAGCCGTAAAGTTGACCATTGAGGATTTGTTGAGCAAAAATTATGCTTCATCCTCGCATGGCCCAGGATGCTCCCTCAAAGTGTTTATGTGCAAAAATTTTGTTCTTTTCTAGCCACACTTTTATCTACTGGGTTTAAAGCAAAGTTAGGTCTGTCAAAAAAAATTCAGAAGAAAAATCGCTTCTTTTTCAATCGCCACCATTTTTTCGTAAACGTCGTGTTGAGGCCCTTGGATGCACTACACCACATTTCTTAAAATATGTGCTCTTTTTACGCCATTCAGAAATTACACGAAGTTTATCATTTTCAAAAATTTTTAGCAAATACACGCACATTCTCTCAGCAAATGAAGCAATTGTATCTGTATTTCGCCATATTGAAAAATTGGTAAAAAAATATATTGACCGTAAAAAACGGAGAAATGAGGTTCGAGAAAACGTGAGTCAAATTTGCAAAAATCTCCTTTCTGGCCCATATTCACCCCGAAAGTGCGGATTGCTGTGCTCGTAGTAAAAATATGAAATACAAGGCATTCGCTAGTACAAACAATCGTAGTTTTATTCGGAAAGTGTACTAATTCAGAACAGTTTTTGTTTTAGCAGAGAAAATAATTTTTGAATTTGTACACCTGCACTACTTCAGCAAGTTGTTTCACGGAGCGCCTTCTCTGCACGGTATCCGACAGCCTGCATGAAAGACGCGCAATGCAGCGTCTTCTCGCTTCAAGAGTACATTTTACTGCAATGGTATCTGGTAGCGTCAAAACGGTTAAAAGGGATAATTCACGTGTTGGTGGGAAACGCACAACGTAGAGCTAGTGGTGGTGAGCCCATTCTATGAGCATGTGAAAACTCAACGGTTGGCATCAGATCTACATGCATTTAAAACATCAGGGTATGTTATACGTGGTATTTTATGTATGCCAACCATTACAAAACAAACAGTGGCGGAATCATCGAGTCACACGGACTTATTTGTATGCATTAGCGGGAATCACGTTATCGATGCTTTAAATGCACATCTCATGTCCAGCCAGCAGTTGAGTTACAAGTACTCATAGAATGGGCACCCCACCGCTAGCTCCACGTTGTGCTTTTCCCACCAACACACGAATTTTCGTTTTTCCCTGTACTGACACTACGAAATACCATTGCAGGGAAAGGTATTCTTGCAGCGCGACCCCACTGGATCGCGCGTCTTTTTCTTTCATGTAGGCAGGCGCATGTCATGCAGAGAAGGCGCTCTCTGAAGTAACGTGAAGTAGCATCGATGGACAAATTCAAAATTTTTTCTCGGCTAGAACAAAAACTTCTTATTTAACTTTCTGAAATGGCGATCGTTTGTACTATCGAATGATTTATATTTATTATTTTTGCTACGAACGAGTACAACAATGTGAACTTTTGGGGTGTATGTGGACCACAAAGAATATTTTTCCAAATTACACAAATGTTTCCTGGCACATTTCTTCTTTTTTCACGGTCAATATATTTTTACCAATTCTCAAAAATGGTGAAGTATAGAAACAACTGCTTCATTTGCTTATAGAATGGGCTTGTATTTGCTAAAAATGTTTGAAAATGCTCTACATCGTGCATTTTCTGAGCGGCGTAATGACAGCAAAAAAAGTAAAAATATTGTAAAAATGCGGCATAGACCAGCACAGGTCCTCAACATGACGCCAACGAAAAAATGGTGGCAATTGAAGAAGACAAGATTTTTTGATGAATTTCTCGACAGAGGGAACTTTTCTTTAAACCCCGTCGATAAAAGGGCGGCCAGAAAAAAAATTTTTTTTGGACAAAAACACTTTAAGGGAGCATTGTGGGTCATCCGAGGATGACCCACAATTTTTACGTTACAAATCCGTGATGGTCGAGTTAACGACTGGGTCGTTTGACATGGAACGACCCAGCAGCGAAACGCCGATTTTTTTTATCTTTTGTTTCTGATCTGCTTTCATCTCTGCTCTCTTGGCGATTTCGTGACACATTGGTTCTGCCTTTCGTTTCCTAAAAACCAATTGTGTTCGTATGGTTACTTAAAAGAAAGCTGTACTGTTTGTCTATGTACTAGTGCTTTGCCTTAAATATGCGCAAGGCTCCCTGCTTAAAGCCAGTGGACTGTCTTTCGAAAAAATAGTTTTACGCGGAGACAGAGTTCGTGAATGACCAGCGTGACGGTGGCGCAGGCATGATCGCCATCCCGAGCGCCAGTCTGGGCTGCTTCTTAGGCGGCTACGTGGTTTCCAAGCTGAGGCTGAGCTGCGCCAACACTATCCGCTTCTGCGTCGCCGTATCTTTATTCACCTGGTTCGCCTTTTTGTCACTGCTGGTCTCGTGTCCCGACATGAAATTTGAGGGCATCGACATCCAGAACAAGCTGTGAGTAACCTTTTCTAATGGAAGTGCACCAGGGCGCAATCCGTTGATTGCAGGGCATTTGTAGGTAATTGGTATAGCCTAAAAACAAAAAGGACGCAGCTCCAAATTCAATATCCTGGAGGACCGAAAAGGCTTCCCTCCATAGCCACAAACGAAATTTCGTATGTTGCGGGGTTCCGGTTTCAGGGGTGGTTTCTTGGAGTATTCAGGCATCCTTAAGACCTTCTGACGAGTTACTCACGTGTCCGCCACCATCCCCAAGTCATATGCAGCCGCTTGATACTGAGGACCAAACGTTTGGTCGTCGGTTCATGCTGCGGCTGTGGCCGAATGCTGCACCATGGATTCCAAATCGCGTAGATGATTTCACTTTGGTCCCATCGAGCCTTTGTAAGAAATGGCTGCAATCAACAGACCACGTAGATTCAGCCATATTGTCACGGCTGGCAGACCACGTTGCCCTCCCAAACTGGGGATGTGGTTCGGCCCCTTAAAGCTCCTCGGGGGCCTTACTGAAGAGCGAGTGGGTAGTAAATAAAACAAATGTTACATTCATTTCGCACATAAAGTTACTAGCAGCATCAAAATTAAATTTACTGATACACTAACAGTGGTTATTTTGTGTGGCTATTCATCAAATGTTTCATCAAGTTTATACGTCTGTCAGTAGATAGATAATTATTCGTAATTATTCTGCCATATACTATGAACATACGTGTATATTCCGTCACAATTCATAAAAAATAAATATGATGTAGAGAGATGTGTATAAATCGTTGTATTTATTTGCAATGGTGAGCCAATACAAGTATTGTGCTTTATGTACCATTGTGAACTCGGCTGCATTTTGCGTACCACAGTCACCTTGCCCTGGTGTTTCAGCGTACCACTGTGCTGTCAAAAGTCAGTAGCGGGTTTGTGCAACAGGGCTTCTCTTGCTTGGAAATCTGCGTACTGTCATACATTTGTGAATTAGGTTAAATACACAAAGAAGCAATTTGTAGTGCTAGTTCAGGCCGGACGTTTATTTACAAAACGAAGTGGCTCACATAACGAGACCTGCCAGAAGCCAAGACCACACGGCACAAGTCAACAGCATGCTTCTTACACCAGCGGGGAGGTGGATACTCCCGCTCGTAGGGCGGAAGCCTCCAATTCCAACCTCCCGCGCACAATAGCACGAACTTGCCTTCGGATGTAACTCGAAACATCATCCGCATTGGCTTCTGTCGTAAATTGAATGAAAAATAATATAAACTCTGTGGAATCTTGTGCCATCAGCAAGCCCAAGTTCTCATGTCTCAAATAATCTTTATAACTGTCTGTCTACGTTGCAGTGTGTTCGCACCCAATTGTAGCCTAGAGTGCTCTTGCCCACACACCTTCAATCCGGTCTGCGGCCGAGACGGAAAAATGTACGTGTCACCCTGTTTCGCCGGCTGCCGTGACGCCACCAAAAGCGCCGAGGCAGTTGAAGTAAGTCGTGGAAGACTGGGGTCTACCCCGGTTGTGAAAACTGTCCTATAAGATATGATCTACCTTAGCCTGGCCTCCGCTGATTGAAGGGATCTTATGTGTGGCCTTCAAGGACACATAATTTTTCAATGATGCTACTCCTCCCTTCTCGTTCCCCCTCCCCTATTTTGTCCGCAAGGCCTCCCCTTCATTATTCTCTGATTACAACAACAAGCCGTGGTACTGCCACGCCGAGTAACGTCGTATTCGTCGCCATTTCGATGTAGCGCTTTTGGAAGACGAACGGACATCTCAGACGGGGAGAGTTTGCAAGTTTCTGAAAGAGGCCTTTATTCTGGAGTGGGCATATAGAATGGTGATGATGGTGAGGGTGGTGGTGGGAGGAACACGGGCCTAATGGTCCTCTTAAGTTTGAAGTATACTGATAACAATCCCATCCACAAAGACGATGAACAATATCGTTACCATCAAAAACACTATCTGCACCCAACCTATCAAAGACAAACTGGTCAATTTTTGCGATCATTCAAGAGCAGGAATACCACCTTCATGCCTCTAGCATGGGGTCACACGGGGTGGGACGTTTCCCTAGAGCCAGTGATGGGGATTTGGCCGAGTTTTTTGAGAATCACGCTTACCCTTAGTACATAAGTACCTGCTGTCTTTGCATGGTAGTTTCGGCGAAAATCTAAAAAAAAACTGCCCCAAAAACGAAATAAGTGTAATTCATTTAGTCGCCGAGCTCTGAACTACTGAATCCAATTTCTTGGCCTAGAAGCAGCACAGGATACCATATGGCGCAGTAAGTGCAATGGCTTAGAAAATTTTCGCTACCTTACGTAATTATTGAGAGCACATAGACAACTCTACAGTAATGTCTCAGCTAGGCTGCTTACCGTGGGGCCGATCCTGATCAGGAAACCAATCGTCCGAGCTTCGGTTGATTTGACAGGGTGATGGTAAAGTCCTGGAAGATAAGGCCGAACTGACGAGTTTGATGTGCGGTTGATACGATTAATACAAGTAAGGGCTCTATAACACTATTTACGTTACATTACTGAGTACATAAGGAATACAACTTCGAAGTTCGAAGTTAACTTTCTTAGCTCCAAGTGGAAACAATTTCCTTGAATGATATACAAAAAATGCGCACTGCCGGAGATGGATTGTAGTTCGGAAACTTGGCGCTTCAGGAGGAACTGTAGGCAATCCAAACGAGTTTTGCCAGAAAGGATGATAGAAATAATCCTTAGGTATTGGAGTAGAGTACGCATCTTGGAGAAGACGATAAATTCTAGTGGACTGCTTTAGACGTCAAATTGAGTGAAGATAGTGAGCTTAACAGGAATGGGCATGCATGCGAAGAGCTGAGAGCCCGTGGACCACTGTGGTTACCGGGACACTGCACCACACGAATTATGGGGAGGCAACTAAATGCACAGATAAAATATGGAAGTTCGCCGCGAAGAATGGAATTGAAGAGCACAGGACGGAAGTAGTTGGAGGACTAGGAGACGCGTTCTTCCGGCAATGATTGTTAGAAGCTGAATACGCTGGTGGTTAACTGACGTGGCAAGGAGCGCGCAAGTGTAACCTCCCTTACTCACATGAGTCTCGTGTGGGCTGCGTACGGACAACTTCGTCGCATACACATAATCAAGGCTTCAGCCTGACTCTACGTGCTGGTTGCCTGGCACATGCATCAGCGCCAGTCCCGTAGGATCGCAATTGTTAGCACTGCATTTTTTAAAGTTGAAATTAATTCAACGGTGATATTTCAGCAGGGCTAGCAGAGCATTTCGAAAGGGAGAGATACTCAACATTTAAAGCTTGTTTTGACCAACATACTTAATTCCGTGAGACAGGCACGAGAAAGAATTCATTGTTTATGTGCGTGTCCGCACAATGTCCCGATGACGTGTTCGAATGTTTTGCTGCAGGTATACAGCAATTGTGACTGCATCCCAGTGGCACCGATCAACTCTAGCGAGTTCCTGATCGCCGCCGAGCGTGTGAGGTGCACGCAGGACTGCCCTGCGTTCTATTTCTACCTGTTGGGTACCTTCCTATGCGTCTTCTGCACATATTTTATTAGTGCTCCTGGCATCAGCGTTACAATCAGGTTGGTCGCACACATATGTTTCCACCAGAATTCCCACTTTTCAAGAGGTATAATCTTTTAAGTAATACAAGAATTTCCATCTTTCAACAAACATCACGTTTGGAGAAATGCAATAATTTCTACCTTTCACCACGTATCTCATATAACCCCACTTTCCTTTCCACCTGCGAATTCTCCAGGTATTAAAAGCAGTATCCGGTGCAGTGTAGGCTGTGAACTTTGTGGAATCGGGTCCGTCATATTACACTCAAAACCTGGTAGAAACGATGTGTTTGTACCCTCTTGTTTTTCCCGGCTACTCCAAGTTAGAGACCTGGTGTACCACAAGTATCCACCACCAACGTACAAAAAGTTCACTAAGGTTATGTGTACCTTCCTTTTGAATTTTGCGATAATGATTTACCAGTGGAAAGGCAGTTGGAAGTTGTTCAACGTTACTTCGCAGGTGCGTCACGGTGAAGCAGAAATCCTTTGCACTAGGTATACAATGGGCTTTCATCCGCCTTCTTGGTAAGTTTTTTTTATTTAAGGTTACCATTTTGAGTGACGAAGTACAGGAGTAGATGTTCCTAGTTTGGTAAAGATTTTTGGTGCTCAATTTGTCGGAAAACGCCAAGGTTGTCATTCTGGATAAAACGCGACATTAAGTGATAGAACATCTGCCACTCATCCTTCTGGTCCTGAGCTTGATTTTATATACTAGACTCGATTTCGCTGCAAAGCTTTCTATCCAGAAACATATTGGCGGTTTTTAAATGGGTTTGTGTGGAAAAAAGTATTCCGGAAAAGCGCAATTTCACCTAACAAGTACATCTGAAAGGGCATTCCTTTTAATAAAAAAATGTCATTGTAATTATATTAGTCCAAAAAAATGATTTCTCCTTTATAGATAGACAGCGAAATCTGCTTTCTTCGTAGGGAGTTCCCCTGTAGATTGGAAGAAAATCGTCCCGAATGGACATCTATGACTCGCAGGAAATTAGTACAGACATTCCTGCAAGGACTCAAATCAGATGCCTAAATGACGCTTCTCTTTGAAAAAACGTGGCTCACATAACACCCTGCCAGTACTTCTAGAAATCCAAATCCGCAGCACAGATTAAACTCATTTCCCTTACACCCGCCGGCCGGCGAATACTCCAGCTCGTAGGGCGGCAGCCTCCAATTTCAATGCTCCGCACCAAAACCACCGAAGATACGGTGCACGATCCGGATAGCCCCCATACATCGCCATTTGCACCCGACATTTCCACCCAAGTGTTGCGAGATTTCCGCATCTATGGCTTCGCGGCTAACTTCGACCATCTCATTCGCTAACAACACTACCGAAGATGTAACAAAACGGCATCTTCGGATCCACTTCTGGGAAATTGGTGCAGCCACTGGCCAACCAGCCCGTATAGCGAATGGTTGCATAATTTTTCATTATATATATATATATATATATATATATATATATATATATATATATATTGTGGTACCGGGGTTCTTGCACCCGGCCGCGGTTCCCAAGAAAGACACCGAGCCCCCTCGATCACACCTTTACTGGGAGTCCCGCTCCGCCAAGGTACACTGCTCAGCCGAGTGCTCCCGCTCAGCCAAGGTACGTCGCCCAGCCGAGTCCGCCATGTTCCGCCCTAGCTCCTCTCGCTCCACCTCCTCATCCTCAGCCGGCACATGTCCATCCCGTGGGATTGTCCCCCGCCACTATTGCCGGATTACCACACTCTCCCCCCCTCCGAAGAAAAGGCCGACGCTGGCTGCCCTCGGCTGCAGTCGTCGGCACTCTCGAGGGACTCCCACGGCTCAGCCCGGATGGCAGTAGACCGGTGCTACAGGTGGCCTCCTAAGACCCGGGGGTCCTTGCAGAAGGTCCAAACGTGGCAAGGTCCTGTCCGCGGGCCTTGCTCCGCGGGTCGCGTCGGCACTCTCGAGGGACTCCCACGGCTCAGCCCGGATGGCAGTAGACCGGTGCCACAGGTGGCCTCCTAAGACCCGGGGGTCCTTGCAGAAGGTCCAAACGTGGCAAGGTCCTGTCCGCGGGCCTTGCTCCGCGGGGGTGGTGTCCGGCGCAGTCGTCAGCAGCTGTCCGCCTCGAGCTCCTGCTTCATCTTGGCGAACTCCTCCTTGGTCATGGAGCCATCGCCCTCGCCGAGCTTCTGGAGCTTCTCCCGCGAGGCGTCGAAGTCCGGCCGCGGAGGGGCCGGGGGAATGATCATCCCGGCGTAGTCCTCGCTCTCCTCCAGGGCGTCATGGAGCCAGATGAACTCCTCGTGCTGCCGAAGCACAGAGAACTCCGGCTTCTGGAAGTCCGACAGCGTCGTCTTGGTGTGGACAGTGAACTTGACCTTGTCCCTCTCGCTGAGGGCATCCGAGATGTCCACCACCAGAGACTGGTCCGCCAGGTCGATCGTGTCTGACCGCATCTTCAGCGAGCTGTCGGTCACATTTGCCGCGGAACACAAAAACGAGGAAGAAGAACACAATGCCCTTCCCAGGAACCACGGCCGGCCCCACGTTCAGGGCGCCAAATGTGGTACCGGGGTTCTTGCACCCGGCCGCGGTTCCCAAGAAAGACACCGAGCCCCCTCGATCACACCTTTACTGGGAGTCCCGCTCCGCCAAGGTACACTGCTCAGCCGATCCGGCTGCACACACGTCGCCCAGCCGAGTCCGCCATGTTCCGCCCTAGCTCCTCTCGCGCCACCTCCTCATCCTCAGCCGGCACATGTCCATCCCGTGGGATTGTCCCCCGCCACCATTGCCGGATTACCACAATATATATATATATGTATGTATATATATATATATATATATATATATATATATATATATTAACAGTAACGAGTCAGATACACAGCAAGAACAATAACAAAGGTTTACTTACGTAGCGGCAACGGGACTTGCCTTCATCAGAGTACAGTTGCATGATTTTGCTGTCACAAACATTCGGAACACGTTTCTTATGTGTTCACGCGAAACCTCTCGCGCAATGACGATAATCTCATTTGTGAGATTCCGCCCAGCTTTCCCTCCTTCATTAAGGATACCAATTATTTTCTCTCAGATATCTCAAAAATTGAAATTCCTGATAACTGCCTCCTAGTCACCCTCGATGTTGCGTCCCTGTATACTAACATCCCCCATGAAGAAGGCATCACCACTCTTTCGCTTGAGTATGAGCAGACATCATGCGATAAACCCATCGATTCTTCTACTCTCCAAACTTTCCTTAGGCTTATTCTTGAACTTAACAATTTTGAGTTTGACGCAGTTCATTTCGTGCAAGCCAGCGGAACGTGAATGGGAACTCGAATAGTACCCAACTTCGCCAATATCTTTATGGCTCACCTGGAATCAAACTTTCTTGACACTCAAAATTTAAAGCTCCTCTACTATAAAAGGTATATTGTCGACATATTCATGATCTGGCAGCACGGTGACGCGGAGATCCTCACCTTCGTTGAGGCATTTAACCTAGCCCATCCTACTATTTCCCATGCTCATTCCTATTCGGAACACGGTGTAAACTTTCTGGACGTCACCGTTACTACTTCCCCCGGTCGGCTTCAAACGAAACTGTATAGAAAACCGACAGACTCGCGGCAGTATTTGCACTTCCAAAGCAGCCATGTCAGACACTGTAAGACAAGAATACCGTTCAGCCAAGCCCACCGTTTTAGGAGAATTTGCGCGAACCAAGCCGACTTTCACTCAAACTGTCAAGAACACCAGACCGCCCTCCTGAATAAGAAATACCCGGAACAAGTTATCGACGACGCTATTGTACGCGCCAACCAATTAGACCGTAACGAAATCTGTAAGAAAAAAAGCCCGGAACGTTAACCCTCAAACAAACTTACTTCTAACCCACTAAGCCTCCGCTCCAAGAGTGTCAGCCGTACTAAGAAAATATCACAAAATCGTAATTCAAAGTGAGCGTTTAAAAAGCATGTTCCCCGAACCACTACGCGTTGTCTGCCGGCGTAATAAGAATTTAGGCGACTTTCTTACAAACTCTCGTATCAGCCTACCGGTAACTACTGGTTACATGCCCTGTAATAAACATCGATGTAAAGTGTGCCCACACATGACCACTACACAGCGTGCCACCAGCACGCCTTCAGACTACTACGTAAATATAAAGGGTAACTTCAACTGTGACTCCGCTAAAGTCGTATACCATCTAGAGAGCACTGTTTGTAGGCAGCAATATAGTGGCCAAACTGGTTAGTGGTAATGGTTGCATAAATCTTAATTCTCGAGAAATTTTATCGTAATAATGCTAAATAGGGGATGACGCTTCTGCAAAACGTCACACATGGGCAGTCTTACGCAGGTACCATTCCTGGGCCTCTCATCTTCGGTAAGACGGTGGACTTGGCATGCGAGATCTGGTCTACAACTTTCGACGGCCGGTCCGACCAAAGTGGCCACTGCGCCCTCTACAGCAATGCCGCGCTCAGCAGCTACATGTCCGGTCTTCTGCTCCTGCTCAAGGGGTTGTCGGTGGTGCTCTTTATTTGCGCCTGCCTCACCTACAAGTCACCCGGTGGTGACACGCGGAGGATGCCCACCTCTTCTGTCCAATCACGGAAATCTAACTCACACAATTAAACGACATCACGTGCCACATACCCATTGGTAATATGTGGGGTGCCTAGTGGGGGAGGGCAGAATGTCCAATTTGTCTCGAAGGTTTTATCTTCTGCGCCATCAATTGTGATCTCTCGCAAACGCGGTACGCCATTTTGTCCCTCATGACTTCACATCTGGACAAAGACTGAGCAGGAAGAGGAGATGTGAAAGATACTGTCAAAATAATCTCGAGTGTGGCGTCAACACCAGGCTATGTTAAATAAGGGGTGTGGCTACATCCAGATACACGCACGCACGCACATGTACAGATGCACACATGCGCATACGCACACACACAAAAAGGTGATGTTAACGGTAAGAAACACCAAGCACAGGAACGCGCAACTTAATGACCTAGAACACGGCCTGTGCCTGGTGTCACCCGAACCAGAAGTGACATAAATTAAGGAAAGTGAGCAATCGCCTAGGAGGCGCAAAGCGATAGCTCTTGTCTGCCTTCTTCACAGGGCGAAAGCGCCCTGTCGTCATTTCGATTTTTTTGCCATCATGGGAGTTTATGAATTTATTTTTTGTTCCGCCGCTCATATCTCTCGAGTCACTTCAGACCTTCTGAAAGATCATACCCGGATAATCATGGTCTGGTTTAGTGGGGTAGAACATAATCTCGTCGTAGGCCACCGAACATGTGCGCTTGAGAGCTACGTATAATGGCGTGGATACAACCTGTCCTGTCTCCGAACCCGCACAGTCACTTGCAGGTGCATCCAATTCTGTTCCTTGTAGTGAACGTCCGACGTAGTTGCAGTACTGCGATGCAGAGCCTCACACCGTTGCGGATTACCAGGAGAGGGACAGTCGTGCATTCAGTGTCGCGTATTTAGGCGCCATGGCGGATGAGTACGTAGAGGTCGGGCAACAGTGATGCCCAGTCCATTTTTGCGCAGTTTCGATGCGTACAGGCCGTGCCATCACGTGATTGCTGTGTTACATCCTAGAAACGAGCACAGAAACGATGACGACACAGAACAGTAATAAACCGGAACGGCGCGCTGGAAGCCGCTGTCAACTTCATTTGGAAAGCAAATTTATAATGATGTTGACTCAAAACGCGAACTTCTCGGCACAAAAATCAACAATGTATACAAGGCGTCATGACTACACATGTTGTCCCAGGAACGCCAATTCAGCGCACTGACGATTGGGCGACGGGTGGCCAACACACATTGTCCCCCTCCCCCTTCCGGAGAAAGGGGATCTCAACATCGTCGTATGACAAGCCTGCAATGATGCCAAGCTACCTGCCCCTTGACGTTTTCAAGGAAAGCCAAGAATACCCGATAGGAGGCCTCAAGAAACTCTTCCCGAACTCACTCGGTGCACGGACGCTTGCCCGTAGTATCCCCCAACAGCCTGGCAATGCCGTAAGCGTCACCCACTACTACTGTACAAAAGCGTTACGGCCGCTGTAGTCCTCGCTACTTCTATCGAGACAGCAGAGCTCGGAATTACTTTGACCACCACTACTAGTGATGGTAATGATAGGCTGTCCAAACCCCTGCCCCATATGCACATATCAGCCAATGCGCATCCATCTATTCTCGCCATCTATTCAGACCTGAGGCGACCGGGTTTCGCCGGCTACACACAAACTGATAGGTATCCTCATGGTCTCCACTACGTCCCATGTACTCCAACCTCTATCGGTTCAAAATGTCTTTTTCACATGCCGCCAGCAGGGATTACCACCGCCACAAAATAAGACCCGGTACCAGCGGGGCCACATCTGATACGGCGCTTTTTGGATAAACAGTGCGCTGTGCATACAAGGGAGCGAGCGCACGATCCCCCCGTGCGGCTGCGAGTTCGCCGCCGATAAAAAGTCACGTGCCGCCGATAGCAACTCCAGCAAGTACACCGCGAAAGGGCAAGGCCAGGCCACCGCACACATGCGGCCAGGTTTTTCGTTGGCTTTTCCAGCCTTGAGCGGCGTGCGGAATTCATGGTGTCAACAAAGCTTGCCCGTAGCGTAGCAGACGGCAGTGTGAGCAGCCATGGAGCAGCGCAATAGCGGAAGTACGTCACCGCCGAGGAGCGCAGCATCATGGGAGGGAAGGCTCGCTCGCCGTCAACAGCGGAGAGTAAGTTGAAAGGAGGAGGAAACGCGGCGCGACGACAATGCGCGGTTTTTGATTTACGATTTCTCAGCTAATACTCATCGCTTTAACAAAATTCTTGCGGGAGGAGATTGCTAATACATTGCTTTATTTGGTTGCATGTACATCCACGCATCGGCGGAAGGTATTTCAGGACCCCTTTAACAGCCAACCATAGCTGCCTGCTAGGCTACTCATATGTACTCAAACTCAAAATGGACTCAAAACTCCTATGTACTCAGAACTCAAAATGTACTCAAAACTCAATATGTAATCAAACTCAAAATGTACTCAAACTCAAAATGTACTCAGAACTCAAAATGGACTGAAACTCAAAATGTACTCAGAACTCAAAATGGACTCAAACTCAAATTGTACTCAGAACTCAAAATGGACTCAAACTCAAACTGGACTCAAACTCAAAATGTACTCAGAACTCAAAATGGACTCAAACTCAAAGTGTACTCAGAACTCAAAATGGACTCAAACTCAAAATGTACTCACAACTCAAAATGGACTCAAACTCAAAATGTACTCAGAACTCAAAATAGACTCAAACTCAAACTGGACTCAAACTCAAAATGTACTCAGAACTCAAAATGGACTCAAACTCAAAATGTACTCAGAACTCAAAATGGACTCAAACTCAAAATGGACTCAAAATTCAAAATGGACTCCAACTCAAAATGTACTCAGGACTCAAAATGGACTCAGAATTCACTAGGTGTCAGGCATACTCAAACTCAATCGGACTCAAACTCAGTCGGGATCACTCGGCTCAACCTCACTCAAGCTCAAACTCACCATGCCACACTAGCCTCGTGCTCACTCAAACTCAAACTCACGCGTGAGTTTGAGTCCATATGAGTCTGAGTGAGTGGACTCATGAGTGAGTTCGCCGACCTCTGCCTACTACACACTAAACTACCACGTACAGCCATGTGTAAATGTGTCTTGTTCCCGCCACCAGATTTTGGTAGGTTTGTCGCACAGAGCAGAAAACACACTCGGGTGACAAACTTTGAGATCCTTTGTAGCTGTCGGTTGGTATAAAGATGGTCAGTCCCCCGCCCATTGAAATCACCTCAGATTGTTGCAGGTTTCGAAGTTGTGTGCTGGTGGAAAAGTGTGCAGCCTTAAACTTTATTCTTACTGGCTGTGCTGGTGTCGCAACTGGGCCTATAGAAATCACGGCCGCGACTACAACGTCGGGGCCCATGGGAATTCCATAGGGGGGAAGACTCTTGCTCCGCTTGTCACTCATAGATGCAGGAACGCGCCCTGCAAAACGCACTGCCTGTGCAGCAGGTAAACGCATTTCGTCCTTCTTTAGTTTCAGCCGAAAGCCTCTTTCTGGGGCTACTTGTGAAATGATCTTACTCCACTTCGAGTGAAGATCTAATGCCCAACAAAGCGAAAGAGCAAGGCGGTTGTAAAAATCTCCAGGAAAATCGAATCCAACCACAAAACTGGACATCTGTCCTTGTGCTAAAGAATGCGACACCAGCCTTCTGCAGCTGTACAAAAAAAAAACACAGTTGTCGTGCACAGTTAATGATATATGAGAAGCGTTGATGTTGTTGACATGTTCGTTTGGTTTTGAAACGAGTGGGAAACTGCCATTGCAACGAGTACACAATGCGTTTTTTTTAAACATCCCTGTCATACGACACGCTCTTCCTCGCCCAACCTGGGACAAACTTCGAAAAAACTGGACGGTGTTAAGCTTCCTTGGCAGTTCTGTCCCAAACAGGCGTCGCTTCTCACAGGTCGCTGGAATTCGAAAACAAGTGGTGCTACGTCATCGTCCTAGCCCCATCGTGTTCTTTGGTCTCATCTACCGAGTCCAATCCCGGTAGGCGCGACGAAGGAACACGATGGTGCTCGGGTACATGGCGGCAGCGATCAATACCGGGCTTTTTTTGGAAACTGAGCAACGCTGGGTAAGAAAAGGCGTGGGCTGACCATGAAACTGCCAGGGAAGGGATGGGGGAGGTCAGCACACTAGCCGCTTTCGAGAACTCGAAAACAAATGGAGAACTCGGTTTTGCTTGTGAATAAAATAAGGGTATTATTCTCCTAACTTCAGGGGGTGCAATCTCTCCCTTTGTGTTCGCGTTCGCGCTCGTTCCAGGTTTGAGGCGTAAAAACCTGTATCAAAATTTTTTCCCCTTGTCTAAAAATACCAGCTAAAAGTTCTTTCACAAAAAAAATTCAAGGCCATGCTGTCCTGCGAATATCGGTGACCAGCAGAGCTGCAGAGTCACTGTCACTGGGTGATGACGGCGCTTGTGTCGCTTGCGCGGAAAGTACACTTGGCGTTGCTGCCCGTACAGCCAAGATGGCACACTCTTCCTTACTGCGCAGGTAGCTTGGCTTGGCTTTATCATGGCTCATTCTTGGAAGCCCATCTATAGTGTCGTGTTGAACATTCATCTACAGTTGTGCGAAAGTCCGTTTTGATTCTTGGCCTCAGTAAGAACTGCCACCGCGGCCTTTTTCAGTATAACTAAACTTCTGTGCATCAAGCACTTTGCCTTTACCACACAACCGCAGCGGGTATCACCTCCGCTGCAACGAATGTCAGTGGAGCATTTCGTTTCCGAAGGCTAATAATTTGTTATTCGCGTAAAGCGCAAAGATCATTTTGTATATCTCGACAGTGCCATTTGTAAACGCTGACAAAGCCGTCTAGATCATCAAGAAGGTAATCTTATTCGCAGGCAAAGCCGAAAAATAACGATTTTCTTCGCAATAAAAGAGACGAAAACAAAAAAAAAAAACCTGGGATTTCGTTCGGGGGAGAGACCAGGAATGGTCCCACCTGCGTGCGCAGTTGTCCGCTTTAAACTTGCAAGCGCCTCACTTCTCCCGCGGAAGATGTAAATCTCCGAGGCGCGCCGGGACAGCGGCGCTGCAAGTGTTGCAGCTATGGAGGCCATTTGTTTCCATCCACGAGTTTTGCCGATGGATTCTGCAACTACCCAACAATGTTTATTTTTGCTTTTTTTTCGCCGTCACAGCAGTCTTGCTCAAAGCGCGCGCGCACGCACGCACACGCACGCACACACACACACACACACACACACACACACACACACACACACACACACACACACACACACACACACACGCACACACGCGCGCACACACACACACGCACACGCACACGCACACGCACACGCACACGCACACACACACACACACACACACACACACACACACACACACACACGTCGAATCTTGCTTGTTGGCCCAGGTCGATTTATTTTTTTATTTATTCCCGCAACTCGACGCTGGCGGCTTCGTGATTTATGGGTCTCGAGAATTTTTTTCTCAAAATGGCAGCAGGGCATGTCAAGGCACTTACGTTACATTTTCTGATCTTTTCTCTATCTGTATCTCTTGAGGCTGTGTCTGAAAGTGCGCATTCCTAAGGACAGCAGTAACGGCCACGCGAGCAGACATGCTTGGTTAAGATTAATTCACTTAGCAATCACGGCCAGTCCGTCGAGTGGGTGGAAGCCGAGTTCTACTTCAGAGTGCAGAGGAACGCTGTCTGGAAGGCGTTTAAGGTCACTAACTTCATCTGAGTGCATAAAACAATGCAATAGGTGTTTTCTCCTCTTTTCAGAGCCGCAAGGGGCTAAGGGCGTATTTCCGGCATTGGTATACTCGATTCTGTGGAATCCGCGTAGAATTTTTATATTGCTTCAGCCCTAAGCCTCCAGCGCTAAGCGGCCTTCTGAAATAATAAGATGCTTAGCACTTATTAGGATGCTTAACTCCGATGCGGTGTGACTCTGATGTCCAGATCAGCCAGTCTAGTCTGAGCTGGAAGATTTGTGAACCGCTGCTTGTCATTTACCTCGATGAGGAGTTCAGCAGTCCTTTGTTTTTTGGCCTTATACAATTTTCCAATTAAGGCTCGAAGGTATTTTGCGATCAAGAAGACTGACTGAGATGCAAGAGGGTGGGCTGCGCTTTGAGACTCCATGAAAAGAAATCGAGAGTAATGATCTGGTTCAGGAAATGTTAAGGATGACAATGGGGGTAAAGATACTTCGGTGCGGCCCTTTTTCAGGGACCTCTCACGTTTTGGGAGGCGGAGAGGGGTTAGAAAACACCATATAGCATAGTATATAAGCAGGGGACGAGGGTACTTTCTTCGCTCGGGTTGCCCTGATACCGAGAGAAGTTCCGGAGCTCCCTGCCTGGTAATCAGACAGGAAGCCCATCCACCGGAGCTTCGCCTAGGCTCTGATGGTTCTACCCTTGACTTTAAAGGATTTTATTTGGACTAAACAACGTTAAACTGTATGAGCTCTGCAAGCGATGCCAGTAGTTAAAAGCTATTGCCTTTACTTTCGTTTGTACTGTTTTCTAAGGCAGAAGTAATTTTGTAGCAGCTTTTTTTTGTTTTTGTGGCGTCTTTTTTTGTAGCGTCTGTTTTGTAGTGTTTTTGTAGCGTCTTTCATGAGTTGAAAACAGTTTCGAAACAGAGACGCCAAAACGTTAACACGAAGAACCTTCGCTCTTCGTCAAGACATGCTTAGCAGATAAAATCTCTTGGATCCCATTACAAAACTTGTATATGAAAGCGGTGGCTTTCCTTTCTAAATTATGCGGGTTACACAGGGCTACAGACACGGTCTAGCTGAGTTGAGATGCTGTGACACATTACCTACACAATTTGTTGTCACCTGCACTGATCACTTAATAGATTTGGAACTTCGACAAAGGAAACATAGGACATGTTTTCGATCCAAACGTAAAAGGTATGCCCAGTTGAAGGGTCACCATAAGCAAAAAAATCGCTGCTCTGGGCTATGAGTTGGGACTTGGAAGCTATGAAAACAAGAGAAGAAGAAAAGAATGGACGGTTCGCAACGCAAAAAGAGGATTGCTCACAACAATAGAAAAGAGGAGCGTCGGTAAGATCCTAGTAGTGAAGTGCGGGGACGCAGAAGTTAGGCGTGGATCCGGGTGCGTGACAACAGATGCCACACTTAGTTGGAGAAGTTAGGATAGCGTAACCACAAACTAAGGCATGCTGCTGACAATTCACGTGAAACCCCGCTGTTACCGCTATAAGCAAGTACAAAACGGTGAAGTCACGTATTTAATTCCGAGACAAAGATAGCCTGCTTGCTTCTTCGGTGCAAACACTATAAATTTTGGGATCGCGGACGTGGGGTCTCCTCGTTAACTTAAGAGCCGTGCTCATAACTTTTCTATTCATTGGTAGCGTTGCTTATGACCATCCGCCCAACAAAATTCAAGCACGTTCGCTCTTTCCTTGTTGCCTAGTTCGGCCATATTGGTCGATAGCGCGACTTCTCAGGATAAGCCCTTACCCACGGCTGCCACACGTGACACAGCGGTCATAGCAGAGAACGAGCCCGAAGCAGGAATGAAAAAAGAACGTGAGCCACACCGGATTTATCATATTTAACACTCATTACGGCTTTCTGGCTAATTGTTTACGTATACGACCTTATATTTTGCCAGCGGAAGTGCTCCTGAGGAAAACAGCGAGTAATCAAGCAATCACTAGTTAATAGGGCTTTAATGTAAGCCGTGGTTGATTGCACTGTTGTAGTCCCCAGTTCAAGTGCAGAGCTAGATTGGAGAATTCAAGTGTTTACAATTTTTTACAATGCTTTTTAATAACGGTCCTAAGAGAACTTATTCTTAGCTGTACGCGAAAGGTGCCCCAACAGCTTTTTAAAAGCAAATTTATGTCTTTGCTATATCTAATTCAACGACGCACCGTGAAGAGCACTCAATTGAAACCAAGGTGCAGAGGTTAAAATTTCCCGGAAATTTCTGCAACAAAGCGCTTGAACCCGACCAGGAGGAGTTTGGCTCAGGCATTGCAGCGCCCTGTGCTTTCCGATGTATGAAGACAAGGGAATGGACACACACACACACACACACACGCACACACACACACACACACACACACACACACACACACACACACACACACACACACACACACCGGCACACACACACACACACACCGGCACACACACACACACACACACACCGGCACACACACACACACACACACACACACACACACACACACACACCGGCACACACACACACACACACACCGGCACACACACACACACACCGGCACACACACGCGCGCGCGCGCACCCACACGCACGCGCACACACAGGCGCACGCGCGCACGCACGCACGCACACACGCACACACCCTCGCGCCCGCGCACGCGCACGCATACGCACACGCACACGCACGCGCACACGCACACGTACACGCACACGCACACGCATGCACGCAGACACATAGACACGCACGCAGACACACAGACACGCACGCACACACGCACATACACACACATAAATGCACACACACAAACGCACACGCATACGTACACACGCGCACGCAGGCACGCACTCACGTACGCCCACACGCACAGACAAACAGCCACGCACGCGGACGCACGTAGACACGCACAGACGCACTCACACGAACGCACAGACAGACATACACGCACGCACGCACGTACACGCACGCGCGCACGCACACGCACAGCTATTATACATTATAAAACGTTTTAGTTGTTAGGTGACAATATATACTTACGTACCAAGGATGTTGCTGTTTAGCTTTTTGCTGTAACTTCGCTGTGAAACCAACTTCTTCTGCCGAAGCCACAACATAGTTTCTGTTCAGTGTTGCAGAGACTTACGTACACTGTCCCACCGATCATATGACTCGTAAGCTTAGCTGCATGTGGTAACGCATAATTGTGTTTAGCAAGAGCCTTCGATCATTGTCACTAATTTCGCACTTACTGGTTATGATAATTTTTGCCCTTATGCAAAATCGGTAAGCTTAAAGGAGAGGAAAACTCCTCAGCTGTTGATATTTTTTCCTATGAATAGTATTTCGGCTGGTTTCGTGAAATATTTTTGCTCTCCTTTTTGCCGTGCACTTTGATGATGATTATGGGTTTTTGTGGCACAAGTCCAAAGAGAGCAAAGGGCGCCAAGAGCGTTAATAAGTTTTGTTTTGAAGAACCTAATGCGCATAGAAAAACATCGATTACTTTCTCCGAATTCCATCATCACCAGTCCTTTCCTAGTCCCGCTTTAAGATGGCCTCCTCGGAAATTCGTAGCAGTCATGACTCATCACCAATAGTTCCCACCTCTTGAAAGAACAAAGTCCGCCGAGTCCTTGGCCTTACCTTCCATCAGGATTCCTTGCTCTTGCTAAAAACCCTCCCGACGGCAAGTGAGAGGTTAGACGGAAAGGAAGTGCTTTGCGCCAAGCACGTTACGTCTGCGGGAATCTAACTCCTCTTCGAAGTTAGCGTCGGCTCCGTCTAAGTCAGAAAGGAGACGAACAAAAGGCGCTTTTTACACCTGGTTAGTACCTTTGAGGCTGTCGCTGCTAGGACGGTGGGCGTCGTCAACAAGTTCATTGCCTGTATGTTCGTTATCACTCTTGAACACCCGAAATGCTCTCGGATAATACAAAGCTATCCGAGGCACGTTCACTGAGGTACGTGCCGGCTGATAAGGGCCTTCAAGATCGCAGTCTCCCTAGCTGTCTTTTTTGAAAAGTCTGTCTGCGCTCCCTCATCGATGAAGACGAAAGCACAATAGAACAATGAATGAAAGGCACGTGGAAAGTTGGAACGCAGTGATTGCAACTAAGTTTCTAAGTGTGCTATACACCGGGCCGTTTTACAAGTTGAATTAACGACCCGCCTCGTATTTAACTGGGGAAACCTCCGCTAGATGTTGTTTGATGTCGCCAAAGCTACGGGCGCAAAAGGGAAGATAATAGGTAAAAGCAAACAAGATTACCGCATATGCTCACTTCCTTCGAAAGCTTCAAGTAAGTTAAGAGCTTTCTCTCTCTCAGCATTCTAATGAACGTTTCTCTCAGAGATGTTACAAATCATTCAAGTGATTTAGGGCCTTTACTACCTAGACACCCTCAAAACAATGGCTCATTTAAGATGCGCTATAGACGTGAAAGTTTTTGTTAAAAAATTGGCATTTTGATTACAACAATAACGTGCTTTCTATAATGTACACAAGTAGTCTGATGCTGTTTACGTTGGTGTCGTTGTTTAGATTTTGATCGGTGCAGTTGTGTTTCCGATGGAGAAGAAAGTAAAAACATCATGCACTCCTCTGTTTAACGACTGCGATGGTTGAACCCGAAGCTTTCTTGTAATGGATTCTCTGGTTTGCAAATCCCACACATTGAGTATGTGCTACTCTGGAGGTGCGCACCACTTTTCTGAAATACCCACAGCAACTCAAGGGTGTGCACTCCATAGGCCTAACATTTTCTTTTGAGGTGTACGGCACGAACAGGTACCTGAGGCTTCGCGTTCGCTTCGACCATGTTGATATAGAGAAATCGGGCAGACGCCGGCTTCATAACGCGAGGAACCAAGGTTCCGTTGTTCGATTCCGGCCATGATAAGTGTTTTTTTCTTTCACTTCAACCACAATCATTCATCATCACCGTCAGAGAAGGTTGGCTTTCTTGCAGGACGTATTGGCGTACAACGGCATCAGTTCGGTCACTAAATCTTCGGTTTAATAAACACGATTATCAGCACAAAGTACACTTCGTTCAACAGCATAAACAGTTTGGACGGTGAATTTAACCATTTAATAGTGAGATACGCACTTTGTCAAAAGCCTTAAGGATGCATGTGCTGTTCGTTATAGGGCAAAATTTGGAAATGGCGGGCTTTAGGTGCAGTAAAAACGTATGGCTACATGGCTGTATGTGCAAGTAGCTGTAATTCAGTAGTTTTTGTTTAGCTTCGCAATATAATTAACCTGTGTGACAAACAGCGACTATCGGAGATTAAGCAAGAATCTGTGGTTTAGAACCTACTCGCGGGGTGCTTAGAACTTTCTAAGAATGTAAACGGCACAGCATGGGCGTTGGAAGTGTGGTGCATACAGGGCCCGTGCCACCCTCCCCAAGCCACACCAGCGCTCGCCCACTCCACCTGCCCTCTCCCTCTCCTCCGGCTACGAAACGGGGTTCCCCCTCGAAACAAATTCTTGCATACGCCCATGGGCCACAGGTTAGTAAGAACATCTTTTCAACTCCTGTTGAACTTTGCTCCCCCCTTACCACTTGACCAGCCCACCTGACAGTACTTTCCGAAGCTGGTTCCGCCCACTTCTCATCGCCACAACCATGTTGTCGCTCTGCTGTTAAACTTTTTGTTCATCCTTGTGGTTGCTCCCGTCAGCACTTGACCAGCCCCAGGACACCCCCAATCCTCCGAAGCTTGTTCCTCCGGCTATAGCCACTACCATGTTGTTGTTATTGTTCCTTTGTGGCTATTACCCAGCGGGCGCTGAGTCGCAACCTTTCTTGCAGCCATCCTCCGAATCTCCTCCCGCACTGCTCTTTCGCTTTTCTGGCGCGTGATCCCCGGCTCGCGCAACTTTGGGCCGCCTTTTCTCCTGCACGTCGCCATGCGCGTGCTTAGACTACACATTTAAATCGTATACCAGCAACCTGGACAGGGCCCACCGGGCAGCAAAGGACCAATTGCCTGAGGAGGCCTTCCATCAAGAAACGACTACAGTTAGACGAACGTTTATTCCTCTTCCTCTCCTTATGAAGGCGCGAAAAGTTACATTTCCGGCCCATACTCCAAAAATAGGACTATACGTGGCGTAGTGGTCGGAACAACCAAGCTACGCTGTAGAAATACTCGTACTCTTTTTATTGTTACTTCGCACAAAACTTATTGTCGCGATGACGCAGGTAATGTCAGCATTCTAAAGAAAGGTTCGGAGATCAGGAGGTTCGGAGATATGGTGGGTTTCACGGTGTGATGACTTGGGAGCGGGAGTAAAAGACAATGTGGCTTCTTCTTGAGCCTTTCCTTCATTGCGCAAAAAACAGCAAGGCCGCCTGAGCGGCTTTGCTACCGGTAGCAAACAAGGGCCTGTGGAAAGAACGGCTTACGAGAAGTGCGTATAATAGAAGACGCTCGCGAAGGCATTCGCCGTGGCGTCGATTCGCGGTGTATGAAAAGGAGCACGACAGCCGAAGAAACGGGAGCAGGAAACAGCGTGCGTGTCATCGACTGAGCAGCTCCGGGGATTCTATTTCGGCCCACCGAGAAGATATATCCTTTTGAAAAGGCCTCGCTGGCGCCTTTACATTACCGACGAAAAGAGCCCTAGAAGAAAACGTTCGCGAATCAGTCAAGAGGGACTTTTGAAAGGGAGCCGAAGCACCCACTCTCGATTCCCGCTGAAGTATCTTATTCTTGCCGTTTTTTTTCCTTTCTCCGTTTACTGCAAAGTTGTGAAGCGTGCGTTAATCCTGCCGTTAATGCGCGTCCTTTGCATATTGCTTACGACTGCGATTACGCCAGGCGACGTTACACGTAGTCTGTGTGTTCAGCTTACGGAACAATATTTCTTTTCAACGAAGATCGCCTTCTAACCCTGGCATTTTTGGCCCCCACACTCACCTGCATTTCTTCACACTTATTAAATCTGGCCGGTGCAAAAGGGATTTGATAAACATTGCCCTCAGTCCTCTTGATATATTTTCCTTTATTATCGCTTGAAAGACGTGCCAATATTTGAAAGCCTTAGAAGAAGCTTTGTGGCTAGCAGGATGTCTATTGGCTAAAAGCAAAAATGACAATGTTGAAATTTACTGCAGAGGGGTTTTCCGTGGATTTCATTATTCCTATTATTCATATTATGCCTTTAACCTGCGTAAAAAGTCTCATTACTGTTTACAGCCACGCAGGGCCCACGTGCTCAACGACAGCAGTTTTTCAATGACAGGAGTTTTTTTGCTAATGAACAGTTTCTTTTTCCAGCCTCATACATACACGCTGCCGCAAAATTCACCCCAGTGCCCTGTTGAGCGCTGACTATCGTTAGGCGCAAATCAGTAGGGAGGGCGCATATATAAGAACACTTCCTACTCACAACGCCGCTTGGAAATTGCTCCGACAATCTGTTGCAGGCTTTACGAGGATACACGTTCCCTCTGTGGTACGTCGGGTAGGCATAGCTGCAAAGAGGTCAAAAGCTTCGCAAAATGCTCGGTATTTGGCATGCATGGGAAGGTTTGCTTAGCGCATCGTATCACGGGGACAGAGTTTGTGAGCGCTGTAGGAATGGGTTTGAATGAACGAAGCCGAACTGCAGCCACAAAACTTTCGGGTGACAAGTTCACAAGTCATGGTCATCTATAGAGGATTTTTGTAATAGTCACAAATATATCCGTAGGAAATCGGAAGCTCACACTACCGCATAAGACTTGAAGGTAGCTAAGGTATACGCAACCTTCACGACCATCACGACGGTTTGAATCCACGATTGCAGTCGATTTGGTTGTTATTCGCTGCCAACGCAGAGAGAAGTTCGATACGGATCAGGAGTACCTGATCTCCCGGGCGTGGGCTGCTGGTGGGCCTGAAGGGGGTCTGGACTGAGTCCACCACCCACTCGCCTTTCCCCTTCCTTTTTCCCGTAAAAAAACGTTATTCGTCCTTCTCCTCCTGCGTTTTTGCAGCCGCCCATTTCCATAGGCGCGATTTCCCGTGCAAGACTGGTGAACTTCCCAGCGTTGCAGTTTCACACAACGGCCGATCGTCAGGCCAAGGAGAGGCTTGTAGCTATTTTACTGGTAAGGTGTCCGGCGCCACCAAAGCACACAAATGCAAATGGTGCCTTCCACAGCCACGGTGGGCGCTCAACTTTTAACCACTTGTGGCAGGACATGCCGCCAGACTTTCTCACCCCCGGTAATGCGGCAACACGGCACGATGTTCATCGGCCCTGCCAGGTGGGCAAGGGTCAGGGGCCCCTCGCTAGGGTAAAGGCAGCGTTCTAGGCGTGAGTTTCCCTTTCAAGGGTCCGCACTCGACCAGGGACGCCTGTACCCATTAAGGAAACCGGTGGGTGCCCGGCCGTACGCGGATTCGATCCCGCGACTGCAAAAATGCAGGAACTTTTTTTAGGGGCTAGTTCTCTTATCCATCAAGAAAGAAAGCTTTCTGCTTTTCATAATGTTTGACCTTATTTGTCAATTTACGTTCAGGTATGGCGTCGTGCTTTTATAATACTTGAACTGATTAGTCTCTTGTACGTTCAGCACTGGCGGAAAATAAGCCACAAATTCGTTAATAGAACAAAGGAAGCGAACATCAGCGCCCGCGAAGGACACAAGCCGAAACATGAACTACTAAAAAATACCAAAGAACGTACAGAAGACATGGTTGTTCACTCCCATATAATGCTCACTCATTTTATTGATGCTTCTTTATATGGATGGTCTGGACGGAGAGGACAACATGAAAGATCGGTGGAGGAAGGTAGAAGTGAAGAAAGGGTTACAGAAATAGAAGGCCAGCTTTCCGGCTAAGTGCTTCAAGTACGAAAAAAACACGTTCCGTCAGTGTACCGTAATGATCTCGACTCGGCATCCGGCGTAATCATTGCAAAAGCTAATTGTTCTCGTCCAAAGCCTGCTTCGTGATTTTTCGTAAAGATGGGCTTCCTAATGTGAGACAAATATTTTGAAACTTGTTTTTTACAAGTTCATTTACTTGCGGGAAGATATTTTCAAGCTGGCGTAACACTGGTAAGCTTTCGGAGAAATAGGATACTGTGCACTATAAAGAGAATTTGCAGTAGACAGTTTTCCTGCTTATTTCATTTTTGAGAACTTTGAAAAGGAAAAAGAAAATTTTCAAGATGACCAAGTTGAAAATAAGAGCAACAACACAAGAACATAACACTCTAGCTTAACAAAAGCAAATTTTACTATAGTCGGCTTTTGCCAGATAATTATCTCCGAATTTCGCCGCCTAGCTGTCCTAAAGCTAATTTACATGCTAACCTGTTCCCAGTAGGTGCTGTTGATTTAAATGCACCGCAAGAGGCGTCATAATCTTACTGATGGTGCTCCGAATCGGAATGGTGACTTAGAGCGTTCGCGATTCGTTTTTTGGTGTTTCTACTCGCATACTGACAGTCGGCTAGAATACACCACGTCTTATCAATTCCACCAGAGGCAGTCCCCTTCTACAACACAGAGTTTTCTCGATGGACACCACAACTTCTAAAGCCTAAACTCATAACTCATAGATCCACTTTCCTTCCTCAATATCTCTTTGAATTCAGCTTTATAATGCGCCTGTAGAGATGTTCGCTTAGTGCTCCAGAGGGTCAGGAGCCCTCGTCAGGCACTCAATGCCTTCAGCTCCTGTTCCGTCAGCAGGCATTGTAACATCGTCTGCTGAAATAATAAAGTCTTCTTCTTATTCTCCTTCAAAGGAACATGCGGTGGTTGTTAGTATTTCACATTTGCAATTGCTAAAGCCCTATGAAGAAATGGAAGAATCACTGCACGGAAATGACAAGCACAAGAAAAAGAAAACCCTTTCCCGAAGTTTTGGTCAGTCTCACCATCCACCCGAACCAATTTACCTCTGTTCATTCTGTAATACAATACCATTACTTTGAACGCAAAGGCGGTGGCCACTTTGACATTGACTCTAATGTGGAGTGCGCTCAAAACGGTGCTATTAGCCAATGAATTTACCATGTAACATGTATTAGTATACTGCGTAAGGCCGACAAAAGGACAGCTTCTGCTGTGGACCTCCTCTTACGTGAGGCCTTTCAAGACAGGTTTGCGACGTGTTCTTTACCGTGCAGTCCCTAGATGCTCTCCATATCTTATGCACGCGTAATGCAGCCGAGCCGCTCTTTATTGGTGGCGGAGTAATCACTGCTGCCGACGTTCCCTAATACCGGGAGCACTGCCTAATGCATTCCGCTGTTAGCAAGCTCCAGGTGGCCTTTGCCTAATAAATACTGTAATGAGGGGACGCTTTCTTCTCGACCTCTGTGTTTAGTGCAGGTGCTGTGGTCATTTGTTTTTGTGCCTAAATGATGTTTGTTTGGCCTAACATCTGTGTGATGAGGTAAACGACATTCCTCTTGCGTGTAACACATTCCTGATATTACCAACTTTTGTAACCCTGATCAGGCTTGTTTATATTTTATTTGCCGGTACAGCCATTCCGTATTATGGATTAAGGGACATCACAGCCATGCAGTGAACTTTTTTCTCTGTCCCCTCAATTCTAAATGAATGCACAAAAACCTTCCCTCATCGGCGATTGCTTGCAGGTAGCAAGACATTGTGTTGGATCAAGGGTGTCAAACCGGAACCGAACCAAGCCGAACCGAACCGGCGAAAAGCAGAACCGAACCAGTATGTTTGAGCACGTTGAACCCTAACCGGAACCGAACTGAAAAATAAATAACGGTTACCGGTTCACGACGAAATGGTTCGACCATCCCCTGTTGTTAACGGGCGGTGAACGACACTCACGGCTTTACTCTTTTATGCACCATCGATTTCTTAGCTTTTCATGCACTCTTACTTTCATGCCCTTTCAGATCATCTCAAGACTCTCAACGCTATCTTGGTCGTTACAACGCGAAGAAAGGCATGCGCATTAATATTGCAGTGGGTACATTAGCCCTTTTTACCCACGATTGCTGGCCAATAATACCCCCGTGGTTAAGTGCCGCCGGGCGTTCTCACGAGCCGCACTCTCACGTGCACTCGGCATTTTCTTGGTACTTTTTACATTCTTCAACGGCACAACCAAGAGTTTAAACATCTTTGCTGTTAAAAAAGGAACGTTGTGAGGTAGTGGTTCATCATTTCCATGAGTAGAGAGCAGCTTACAGCATAGGACCCCGTGACTGCTACAAATGAGTAGTTCAACCACCAGTACCTACCCCCCGTCCCTAGGGATTTTTTTTGGCCAGAGAACGGAACGGCTACGACAGTGCCCATACGCATCTATGCGCGATTGCATTTCGCATCCTATAAGTTTGAAGCGCACATTGTGCAACAAAGGCACACAAGTTTTTGAACATGCGTTCGGGTAAACAAAGTGCAGCTTTTAGTAATTGAGAGCGTCGCGCTTTTTTTATAGAATATATTCATCCATTTTTGTGCAGAAAAATCCCGCAGGCTCATGCACGTCCCTTTTAGCATAAGAAGTGCGCACCATCCGCTGCAGAATGTGTGAAGCATGAACGAACTCCTCAGGATACCATACCAAAAAGTTATCGAAGGCACTTGGGTAGAGATTACAGACTTACGAACAGGTCGGTGACAGTACATTAGAGGTAAATGGCTTGAGGTGCACTGCATGAATCAAGCGTGGGTATAGGGAAATGTATTCATCCATACTGCTGCCCTTTTGAGTTTTTTTACCTTTTTGCAAACCCCTAGTTTTTCTATTGTTGATGGACTCATTGAAATCTTCTTATTCGAAAGTTATTTGGTGTAGTTAGCAATGCAGAGAATCTAAGCGGGACTTTCCGTCCCCCATTGAATGGTGGAATACAGGGAATTCAAAGACCGATCTCAGGGGACCTAAAATAATATAATTTTGTTCATTTCTTGTTCTTTCACAGAGATTACGTTAATTGAAGGTTAACGAGCTAGGGCAGTTCCTTCTCAAAAAATTTTTACGTTTTCCCCAAACTATCCCCGTCATGTTGCCCCCCATTCAAAGAAAGGTGGTGCGATAGAATCACAGTATTGCTGCAGCAAAAGTGCCCTTCTTTTTCATAACACAATACCGCTACCAGAAACGTAAGGTTCGAAACAGGCTGCCGTCATTACAGTTGGCCGAGTATAACCGGGAGAATGTGACGAAGGCAGGGGCTCGACATTGCTATAACGGCAATATAGGCCCGAAATTGGGATGTTTCCGAAGCAAAATTTGGTTCCTCCTGCTAACATTTGGATGAGTAATGACAGGGTTGGCCAATAACAATGCTCTTGCTTGTTCTTGATTACCTAGCCAGAGTGAGTGAGGAGACATAGAACTCTTCTCATCAAAACCCCATTATAAAAAGTTTTCCTGAGGCCTTCAAAAAGCTTGTTGCACTCCACTAAAGCTAAGGCCAAAAACAAAGTTCCTTCTGCACAAATCAAGATGGAGTGACCAAAATGGAAACACAGAAGCATTGATCGACCGAAACAAAGCCATTTCATTTCACTCAGCTTTACCGTAACACAAATGTTTGGTATACGTTATTGTAGATCATTCATCTGTGATTACCGGGAACGTTTACGTTCTTCAATGGCTGCCGGCTATTCCGCGGAGCGAACTACGCGCCGCCTTCCCATACCACGCTACAAGGTGAACTACCGACAAGAGCGAGCGACCGCATTGGCGATGTGGCACGATGAGCGCAACGACACGGATTGGCTGCTATTTTGGCCTGATACCGCGCGACACTTGTGCACGTGTGCCTGCGCCAGCTACGAACAGCGTGCGAGAGCTACGTTGGACAAGGGGGATTCTCGGCATGTATTTTCATCTATATTTCGATTTGCAAGCTCAATAACAGAGGAATAGTCAAAACTTAATCCCTGCCCAATCCTCCCGAGTGGGTACGTTTGAAACACTTCAAGGGCATCATAATCATTACTATCGCCGTCACCGTTGTCATTATAGCACATGTACAAAGTTGGTTTCCCCGCAAAGCGTTTCGGCATGCTCCATTACCGACGGCGGAAGTCAGCCAGTCCTAGCTTCGCTTGATGAAGGACAACCTTAGCAAAGCAGTTTTAAATCTACGAATAATTCAATAGCTGCTGTAATCATTGAAAAATTTATAGGCCTGATGGCCGTCTACTGCACGTGTTGAGGGAACAGTAAGCAACTTAAGTACGCATTACGGAGAAGTGATACAATAGTAGCCAGGAAACTGCTAATAATGGGACATCCAAAGGGTCATTTGGCAGGCACAAAAGCTTTAATGCGCTGCCCGTGACACGCTGCAGTCGTCGCTTCCCCAAAAGGAAACTGCTGGGTCGACGAGGTGGATCTAACCTGGTCCCGGAGGCACGGGGTGCTTGGGAAAATTAGCGGAGTTAATTACCCTGGTCCCGCTGGTTCAGAAAACGGAGAGCCTCGTTCCGGCCGAGCTGTTCATACACGCAGGTTTATATCAGGCGTAAGAGCAATGAAATGCCGTTCGTCCATGTGGATCTTTACATTGTTGTCCCGATCTGTTCCCTTGTTTGTTGACCTTTTGGTTTATTTTCCATGCCTAATGTGCTGATTAGAATGAACCCAAAATCTGCATATTTCTCCCTCGGCTAGGCACAGATTTTTACAAGGTTTCATTAACCAGCCGTTTTGGGACCCGCAGCAACCCTGCAATGCTCTACAGCGAAGTAAAGACCACGTTGAAGTAATGAAAGCTCTTTTCGTGACAGTAGCTTTTATGTTGGTCAGAATGGTTATATTTCGCTTTGCAAGTATCACGCGCCTCAGCGGAGGAATATGGAACACGGTAATGTTTCAGAATATTTGCGTGGGTATGCTACTTGAAGCAAATAAAAAGTGTCGGAATTGTTGTGTACACTTTGTGTTTTCTTTTTGTTCACCTTTCGGAGGTGAGTGAGTGAGTGAGTGCAGTAAGAAAAAAAAGATCAATTTTGTAGTGCGCTATATAGTTTGTTCATAACCTGACGTTCCCAAATTGTACCCAATTTTCCCTCCTCTTTTCCTGACGCAAAATGTACCTCGGGGTGTGCCGGAGTAACAGCAAGTGAGTTGGTAAAAAAGGTATACGACCACAACCAGGGTATACCAGAGAGTGGTTTATGAGAAGGCTGTTTGAGCATCTTTTGGTTTAAACTCATTTCGCACATCGCCTTTCTTTGGTAAACATTTACAAGTAAACTCCTGCTCTATTACAAGTAAACCCTTACTGTGCTTTACTAGGGCTTTTTTGAACGTAGCAGTCGTTCTAAGAAACTACCGTCTGCAGTATTTAATAGGCTACTTGTATAAAGAGGTTCTAAAAGACAAGATAAGCCAATGTTTTGATTGTGCTGTGTGGTGACCCGACTTGCCAGACAGCGTTCCGGCCCATGTACCAATTAGTGTTCCCCACAAGAGAGTGTAACCTCTCCATCGCCAACGGCGCCCCGACTCGGCCGGGTACATGGCAAGACACTTTGGGACTGCGCTGCAACCCAGTCGCAAAAAAAGCAGTGCTTGTTTCGTTTTTGTCTTTTTGCCGGAATTACCTGTAATTTTAAGTGCGCCCCCACGTCAGCTTATCACTTGCTGGGCGGAGATAAGAATCCCTTAAGCTAAGCCTCTTAAAACCTATTTATTATCGCAGATTTTTTTACGAAACCTCAACAAAGTGGCCCATGTTCAAAAATCTGTTAAGTAAAACACCCTACCTTTTACTTTTCGCTGCCAAAAACTGGCCTCTTGATCGGAACTTCACGGCATCTACAAAAAAAAAATAACATGAGTGACTTCAGCCACAGTTTCTAACGGCAAGTGAAAATAGTTCCATTGCCAGTATGACTTAACATTAGTGGCTAGCGGTCGATGGCTTTAAGCAGTGTTGTCCGAGACCTTGTGAGGGTAGTTTTCGCGTATATTGCAATGCTTAACTCGGCCTAGAACATCTATACCAAAGGGAAAGGTTTGTGGACTCCCAAGCGCATAATGGAAGCAAACAATATTCAGGTCTAGCTTTTGAGAGAATATCATTCTTTTATGACCAATTGCTCGAACGATCATAATTGTTCCACAAGCCTTCTCATTCAATTAAAATCTAAAGTAAGAATCTTGCCAAAACTGTGTTCACTGTCAAGTTAAATAGCTTGTCCTTCAACGTAAGTTTCATAGAGTTCAAAATGTTCAAGCATAACTATGAGGCCGTAACTTATTCATGACTAATTACGGAAAATCCACGGGAATTGAAAATGAATTATCTAGATAATTATAAGAACAAAAGGCCACTATATATAAAATATGGTCACTTTTAACCGGTCCTACCATGTTCCTGAAACTTGCAATGAATGCAAGAAAGAGATGAGTATGGCTGGGAATGTAGAGCACTGTACGACACTTCCGCCACCGACCTCAGTTGTGAGTCCAGGCTCCTTTCGGTCAACCCTTCACGCATGCATTCTGGGAGCAGTCGGTGCACTTGAATAGAGACTTCTCTGCGAGAGTAAAGGAAAAACGACTCTGAAAGATAAGTATCATGCGTTTACTAAGCGTGGCTGTAAAAATGTAAGGCGTATGAATCTGTTTTGACGCAGCTTTAAACCTGCTGTGCAAGAAAGTAGCGAAATATTATTTAATGGAATATAGTACGAAAAATTGACTCAACTCTTTTTCAGGCAGCAACTTTGAAAACGACGGGGGAATTAATGGGGAAAGACTTAGGCTATTGGTTTTTATTTCTTATCGCTTTCTCGATCGCTTCGTTTACGGGGTTTTTTTTTTTGGTTCTTTTGGTGAGCGCACAGGATGCAATCAGCCGAACGAGACACAGCTGAACAAAAACTCGCATCGTTCCTGTCCTGACGAGCGGAGCAGGTCCGCACGTAATCGAATGAAGAGGCCGGTTCCGACACGGCACTGACGTACGGGGATGCCCGCATAGCGACACAATGAACGTAATTAGCGTCCCGTCGGCGCCGAGGAAGTCTTCCGCCCGTCGCCACTGAGAGGCATGACAGGCCTCCTCCTTTCCCTTCGCACCGGTTTCGTGTTGTCTTCGTAACACTTGAGAGGCGACCGAGAAAGTGCAGTGTGGTGGTTGAACGTATTCTGCCTCTAGCGAAACAAAAATCACCTCTGTTCTCACGGTAAAAGACAGTGCTCGAATCGTGTGTCGCTGTCAGATTTGTTTAGTACTATTGCAAGCAACGGCGTGGAGTGTAAGCATGAGTTGTAAATTGAACTTTTCGCTAGCTTCCTGCCAACAGTTTTTGTCAGAATTTGCCTTCTTAGAGGTTACCGTGTGAGCAGCCTACTGAGCCAAATCACTTTAACCCGTACAGTGACAGACAACGGACTTGGATCTAGTTCCACATTGCTATTATCTCGCCTGAGGTGTTTCCTCGAATTGATGCCGTACTTACGCAAACTTCATACTATCAGGTCAGTCAGTCTGTCAGTCAGTGTGAGGAGCCTTGGGAAACTGCGTTACTGATTTCAGTATGATTAGGATAGAGGCAATTAATAAGACGGGAAAAGCGCCCTGTACAGCCACTACGAATGGGTGGGCGTTACAAAGTGGTTCGTCATATATTAAAACATGCACTCGTCTGTCTAACGACGACGATGGTTGAACGCGAACCTTTCCTTGCGATGGATTCCTTGGTTGGCCGATCCCACACTGCGAGTATACGCACCTCTTTTCTAGAATACACACGGCAACTCTCGGATGTGCGCACCATGGGCAAAAGTGACCATATTCCTCGGACCCCAAAGCGGGACAAGGCAAGGGGGGAGGGTGGGGGGAGGAAGAACGTGGCACATTGCACTTTGTATTACTACACCTTCACCACGGAGCAAAAGGGTTGGTCCTCCAGGTTTTTCTACTAGTCACTAACTGATAGTTTTTTAAAGTAAGTGCCCTCAGTTCACTTTTGCTGAGGTGTCTGTAGTACCGGTCGCGCGTCATGTGCAGATTCAACTTCATTGCTTGGAGTGTGGTCAAATAAAGTTGCGTCTTCTCTACAGTCCACATCTCATTCATCAACGAAAACACCCTTTCCACTGGTGCATTTGTGCCTTGCAAGCACATGAAGTGCCCGGCGATTGTCTTGATATTGTTGCAAGGCTCAAAGTGCTGAAGCACTTCCATGACGTACCGTTTCTCTAATGCAAAAATGTGTACTAAACGGCTTGTTGGTACACTGTAACTCCAAGAAAACAGCTCCGACGTTGGGACTAAAGAAAAAACACACAACGTAGGCACTTCGCTGTGTGTTTCTGTGTTTCTTGTTTAGTCGAGTTGTCTGCGCTGTTTTATTGAAGTTCCTCAAACGGTTTCTTTTGTCTGTTCCGTTTCTCCAGCTTTTCATTCGTGACAAAGGGCTTGATACCCGCATTCATACTTTCGGTCGAAAGATGGACAAAACACCGTCGCACAAGAGGGCTGCCGGGACAGCGGGACAACAGCCGCAAAACCGGAACATGTCCCGCCTAAATCGGGACGCCTGGTCACTTTACCGTAGGCCTAACATTTGGTTTCGGGGTATACAGCTCCATTAGGTACCTGCTGCTTGTCGTTCAGTGAGCAATTTCTTGAGTGAGTGCCGGTTTGAGGTGTTAAAACCCAAGATGTGACGTTAGGCCTAATGTCCTAAACCTCAAATTGGAAGTTAGCCCTAACGTGTTGTCGCTAATGACGGCACGCAGAGCAAGGCCATTCAAATCAAATCAAATCCCTTTAGTCAAACATCCTATAATGCTTAGGGGCACGGACAAAAAGCCCCAAAAAGGCTTAACAGGGGTCCGTGCCCCCTACAAGGCATACAGTAAAAAGCCGAGCACAAAAAACAAACAAACAAAAAAAAACACTTAGTTGATTTGAATTTGCAGACGCAGCTGCTTGTGGTCACAAATGTACACACAAAAATTGCGATATAAATAACAGAGTTACACAATATGAAGATGACAGAACAAGAATAATCTCATGTACATAATATGCGTATGATTAAAAGAAGCAACTCCATTCCCATCCTGCGTCGGCCTGTGGGTAACAGATATCAATGTTCACCTCACAACATGCCTTAGGCCTTTTTACGTCGCGGTATCGCATGCCTGCGTCACACCCTTCCTGTGCTACTCATCAACTTTTAGCGGAGAGGGCGTAACATAGATGTTGCCCGAATCCGCTCGGAAGCCTTTGAATTTTGCTACACTTCGCCCGCAATCATCATCATCGTTGTGTCTTGCTCCTTTCTAAGCTATCTCAGTCTTTGCATAGGAACTTGCTCCTGACTTTCTTCTCACTTGTATTTGAGGTTCTTCCGTTCGAACTTCTTTTGACAGCCCGTACGGTAAGAGCTTTGCTGCAGTGCTTAGGATATTTCCGGGTAAACCGTCTTGCCTCGTCTTCTTAGCGGCAGGAAGCCCTGCAGTGATAATGAAATCTTTCAGCAATATGTTCCCGGGAGACTCTGGCCGCGTGGTCCCCCTTGGTTTGCGCCCGCATTCCTCGGGGGAGATCTCGTCATTCGCAAATATAAATCCAGCCTTTCGTTTGTCCCAGAAAACCTCGGTTGTCTTCCATATCTTGGTACAAAGACAAGAAATAGACGGATCTTGAATATGCCACTAAGAAGCTGACTTTAGGCCGCTGATTCTGTACCGCATCTTCGCCCTTAGAATAACCGTGATTACAGGAAGCATGCGCTTAATTATCGTCATGTTCGTTGCGACCTGAAGCAAACGCAGTATATAAGAAGCATATAAAAGTGAACGCAGCTACATAAGCGAATGCCGTTTCTTTCTAGGCTAGCATTGAGCGTTTCGGTACCAGCGTCAATTAAATATGAAAATTCCGCCCACGTTTGCGGAAGCAGAAAGGAGTTCACTTCTAACCCCGCACGGAAATACCTACGGGAGTGGTTTTGAACCATGTGTACGCCGGGTACCTCTACCGGGCTGGCGAAAGGAATGGCGGAACCCTCGATAAAAGATGTTATTTGGGGTAAATGTCGAACAATTAGCCCTTTCACCTAAAGTTACCCACACTTATCAATTTCCCGCATTTCGTGTCTGACGTTTAAGCTGATGCATGTCATATTGTCAAGCAATTCGCTCTTGCTGCTAAAAGTCGTCAAACTTCTATGAAGACTTTTGTGTGTCCGACCTTTCTCCATAGCTGGCATGTTTTGCAAAAAGCCAGCCCTAAAACATGAGCTACGCAGCGACATTAAACGTACGAGTTATGCAGCAAAGCATACCAGGCAAGGTTTGGTAAAAAGGAGAAAAGAATATAAGGAAAGATATTTCGGGAAGGGCTTCGCGGACATCTAAAACGCCGTCATGACGCCCTGGAGTCCGCGCACTCCTCTCGAAAACCATTTATCTGCGGCGTAGCAATTGCCACGCAAAGATGCAGTAATATAACCTCTGAATACATGCGCTCGCGTCACAGATTAACGCTTAGAATATTACGCCATCGCTACCAACAATGGAGGGCATCACTTGCTAGCCGGTGTTAGCACAAAAGAATATTTACTACTGCCCTTTCTCTGGATGCTCTAGAACGTTCAAGATCTGCCTAGGAACACCTGGACCTGTCATTGTCATTTTTGAGTTATCTGCAAATCTGTATGAGCCGTGCTAAAGTGTACGGAAGGCACTCAGGCACCAATGCTATGTTTAATTTTTTTTTCCTGGTGTTGGTTCATGGTTCCTCGGCGTACCTTAACAAGGAATCGAAAATAGCAAAGTGGGAAAAATGTCAAAACTGCAGCATGGAAACTGTCGGGTGGGGCATATGCGTTCTTTCTCGGGGATCGTTTCGGCGCATGCACGATCTTTCGTGATTTGGAGTGCCGCATATTCGAGGCGCCGCGAAGAAAGAAAAGGGTTTGGAAAGAAGGTAGAGACGGGACAGGAGGCCGAAACTAGAGATAGCAAGAAAGGCAAGAATAGAAGTTTAGTGGAAGGGCAGGTCTATAAGAAGGCAGTGAGTCCTGCCTTGAGCAGGAACTGCAACTGCAGCTCCATGTACTATTGACCTCTCTAAAACCATAACTGTGCTGATGAAAATAACAGAGGACCAGGTATACCAAGATGGTCTGCGTGTTGTGAAGCAATTCCAGAAAGTAAGGAAGACGCTTCGAGCATCTTAGCAGATTCGCATTATCCATTCGTGATACATCTGGAAACCCTTGGTTATTGGGGAATGACCGGAGTTCGTTGAACGTCTTTGCGACCATATCTCCAACTCACCTTGCTTGTCTGAACCCTCTTTAAGCCCCCTCCTTTCTGATCTTCGCTCTCTTCTATTAGTCCTAAAATCTCCCATCCGAGAGGACATGCCTATCATATTTCTTTTGTATCTGCTTCCTACTTTCCTTTCTTTCTTGGGTGCACACTTTGTATCCGGGGGCTTCAAGTTGGGGTGGCACTCACATCCTCACACGCATGTGCTTGCGAACTCTACCTGGAAAGGCAATAAATAACTTGTTCCAAATATCAGCCTCCAGTGGCTGAGACGGAGGCTAAGCATCTCTGTGGATGTTCCCGTGAACGAAAACCGCTTAACACAGTGCGCTCAGTGAAGCTGGTCGCCGGTAAGGTACACTGGATTTCTACAATCACTGGATGCACCCGCCGCGGTGGCTCAGGGGCTAAGACGTTGTGCTACTGAGCACTGGGACGCGGGTTCGATTTCCGGCCACAATGACCCCTTTCCTAATGGAGGCGAAAAGCAAAAACGCCCGTGTGTACGATATTTAGGCGCACGTAAAAAATCCCCAGGTGGTCAAAAAGAATCTAGAACCTTCCACTACGACGCGCCTGATCGCCTGCGTTGCGTCGGCGCGGTAAACCCTACAGTCAATAAAATCAATAAATTAATCACTGAATGCAGGATCATAAGGGCTTGAGGTACCTACTGCACTTACGCATATACGTATACCTGTATGTTTACATGGGATGCCATAGAGCCTACGACATTTCGTTGATTGGTGTTTAAATGTTACACGGCCCTACGGCCTTTTGTAAATTCCGCGTATGGTCCGTGTATGCCTTGGAGCGCATCGTGTGACACACAGAAAGATTTTTTAGGACAGTCGCATAATAATCGCTCTTCTTGAAAAAGCTAGGCCAGCTTGCACAACGGTGCAATCCTGATGTCACAGTAGAGCTGTGTTCGTCTGACTAAGCTAAACTCGACGAGCGCCATATAATTCACTGAGAACCATTTACCCTGTATAGAATACGGCACTCGTCAGCAGAAGAACAAATCAAACGCAAATTGAAGTATACATATATGTGCTGTATTGGTATCGTGCCCCCTTCAGTCCTCGTAAATTTCATCGTACGCCGCCGCAAAGTCTTCGTCGAGTGCTCCATCGCCGTTGAAGGCCTGCACAACTACTACTTTTTCTTCTTCGTCGATTACATTCTTGCCTCGCAGAGCGGCGCGCTTCCTGATAAGCCGCGTCTTCTTAAGGCGTCCGGATCTTCTTTGCTCGCCCAATCCGGCACGTTTTCTTATTGAACGAGCTTGTTTAAAACGAAGATGCACGTAGAAAAACTAGAATGAATAAGAATACCACACAGCTACGCAGGCCAATCCACTCGCATTTTAAGCAGAGTGCCTAGGCGGGGGTACCATTTCTCGGCCCACTGGCCCGCGCGTTTCTGTGCATTGACCGCGCAACCAATTCTCGCTTGTGATTATATGCTGTGTCTTCATTAAAATGCTTGCCTCTCTAATTTGCGGTTTTGTGTGGAGGGCGCATTAGCAGTTCCTGCGCCAAATCCCTGGCAAATTTCCCACGTGGGTGCGTGTCATGTTACAAGAAAAACGAGACGCCCGCTCACGTGCACTCGGCATTTTTGTGATATTGTTTTCGGTTCATGGACGGCGCAACGAAAAGATTAAACAGATCTGCTGTTAAGATATTGTTTTGCTAATTTATGGACTGATTTCGTCCAACTAGCGCACAGGACCCAGTCATTCCAAGTTAATCTCCGCGTACGTATGCGGAAAGTGGGTGTGTCGGCGTATTTGGCCTATTTAGAGGCAAGTTTTCGCTGTAGTGTCCGACATGATTGCAGTAACTGTACCTCTAATACCTAACGCTGTCTGATCAGGTTGTGTGCTCCTCTGGTAATTAGCGATTAAACTTTATTTTAGTAGCATAACGTAGTAAAATGCTTAATTAAGGCTTTCGCCTAAAATATTTACAGGTATTCACTTTTCTCATTTGACTCAAGAACATGCTGCACATGTCCGAACAAAAGCTTCAGTTGAAAACGTTAAAATAGAGAGACGGCCAACAACAAAACAAAACTTTTCGAGGACGAAGCAGAAGGTATTTTTTGTACATTTTGCCTTTCAAAGTGTTTTGTATATTTTATTCCAGCCTTTTATTTTCCTTGTGTAATCATGGAAAACATGGACTGCTGGAGGTTGTCTTCTTTTTGTACTGGAAGCACCCTCAAATTGCGGAATTTAATTTCCGAAGCGTGTGTTACAGCTTGACGTAATTAGCCGAAGTGAGACTGGCGTGTCGAAGCAAGACGATGATCACCATGAACACGCATATCTACTTATCTAACCATCCCTCTTCTTTCCGACATGCTCTTAAACACGTTCTTTTAAGTGCGAATGCACTTTATAAGCGACCCCAAACCTTCCACCGCCGGCGGCGGCGGCGGCGGCGTCCGCAGTCCTCCTCTCTATATATAAAAAAAAACAGCATCCGGCGCCAGGTTTCGATCCGATGACTTTGCGGCCGCAGCGCGACGCTCTACCGTCTAAGCCACGGACGCGACGCTGATATCAGTGTTAATAACGCGCCTTATATCTTTAACGCAGTCCTCCTCTCTATATAAAAAAAAACAGCATCCGGCGCCAGGTTTCGATCCGAGGACTTTGCGGCCGCAGCGCGACGCTCTACCGACTAAGCCACGGGCGCGACGCTGATATCAGTGTTAGTAACGCACCTTGTATCTTTAACGCATTCAAACTACGTCGTCAGCGGCGTGCGTTGGCGACTCAGCGGCGTAATAGCGGCTTGATAACTGCGTGGTGTACACGTGATACTACAAACCCGATGGAAGAGATGGAAGAGAAGGCGGCGAGGCGGTGGGCTGCGGGGGCCGAGCGCAAGCGCCGCAAGCGGGCCGACAACCGTGCATTCGCACTTTCACATTCTCCCCCTCGGGGAAATGCGGGGGAATTTTTTCTTTATTCATTTCTAGTTGACATTATTCGGGTGTCTTTTATAGCACCGTGCCGCTTCAAGTTCTTCCAGAGCAGGTTTTTCAATCAATATTTTAAACCAGGGGTAATTACTTCAAACCACCAAGGTAATTAATTTAAACCAGGGGTAAATCTGCCGTTCTCTCATAATTTTTTTTATTCGCGCAGGCGCGGCACTCTTCTAAAACACAATAATTTTTTTGTTTATTCTTTCTTATCTCCAAAAGGAGGTTGTCTCAGTGAAGCCCGACGGTGATGCTTTTTTGCACTTAAGGCATCTTGGTCCCGGCTATAGTTTTAAAAATTTGAATGATCAAACTTTATCATTTACGTTCAGTATCGATAACTGCGTAAGGCTAGTCGTGGTGCACTGTTATATTGAGAGACCAGTAATGACACCAACGTCTGCTTTCTTTCCTAGCGATTTATTTTGGGGGATTGACGTTTTAAGAAGACAGATTTTAAGAATTTCTCGGTGGTTCTCAGCTTAGTCGCGCCATAGACATTTGTTTTTCTCATTCTTCGTTTGGCTAGCTGTCACTCTGCCTTTTGCTTTATTTTTAGAACGGCACTTTCCAGCAATCAGCGGAACTGATTTTGTTGTAATGATGTTGTGAGACATACGAAAGCGCAAAAAGTTCCGATCATAGACTAAGCAAGAAAACAATCTTCAATGTGGCTGCTGATGTCAGCCGAGCAAAACGTCGCCTTACACGACAGGTGAATGTGGTGAAGATAATGATGATAATGATGATAACGATGCACACACTTGCCTTCAGTTCTTCACAGGGGCTAGTCAAGACTTGTGTTTAACAGCCGTGACATCATCAGAGCATTTGGTCAGACGTTATTGCTGGAGATAGGACAGCAGTGATTGCCTTTCCGGGTGTGCTCAAAGTGTCATGACGAGTGTTAAGATACCATTTGGATCTGTTTCTCCTTTTCTGTAATTCCAAGTTCTTTCACTACCATTTTTACAGAGTCTTTCTATATTAAGGGATAGACAGGCTGGCCTTGCAGTCGTCAAGTATTGCGTCAGCACTCATCCCCAAAAGAAGAATATATCACAGCGTTGCATGAAACACTGCGGCTCTTCTATGATTCCCGCGTTGACCGCGGACTGTTCAAGGCAAAATTTGGTATTCGTTTTTCGCATGCATTCTTGTGGGAAGGCGCATCATTGAACTGTTAACGGACTAACCATGGTGAATCCCGGATGGATAATTCATAAACCACGCTAACAGGTGAACAGCGTACCGGATAGCGCAGTCAATATTGGAAGACAGAGGAAGTTTGTTCATGCAAGATATTGGAGCAAAAAATGGAAAAACCCAGCATTACCACCTCCGCCGAGTGCATTTAGGCATAAATGGTGAAAACTGGCTTGTTAGTCAAAGCCAAATAAACTTAGCCGCTAGTATGCGATGTTTTCCACTCCCCGCATCTTCAATCCATGCAACAAGACAGGGCGACTTATTGCGCAATTTGCTTCTTCTTGTGCAGATTTTCTGTCGGGTTGTTCAACTGCGAAGGATTCCATCAACGTTCAGCTTAGCTTATGTTTAGTTACGTCATCTTTGTAGCAAAGGCGAAAGGTAAAAGGTAATACAGCACCTGAATTACGTCAAATATTCCCTTCTCCAAAGGTGAGTCTTTGATTCAAGTGCGAGAAATTCCTATTGCATTTCGAAGGATCTATTTCGAGGCGAAAACATCCCGAAAATCGCCAAACGTAACAATGGGCAACAGGTCATGAAGGCGGGTGGGGGAAAAACACGGTATAAAAACGCCTGAACTGAAAGTCAGAGTGAAAAAGGTATGTTTAATTCTCATATGAGCGTCCCGCGGATGCCAAGGAGATGACAAACCACCGTGATATTTGTAGATGAAAGCCAGGTTAAATGTGAGAGGAAACTTACTCTAATTCAGTTCTTTCTGTAACGACTGAAGTTTTTCGTACGCAATAGAGAAGTTCCAACCAAGGTCGGCCGGAGAAAACACAGGCCAAGGACGGAATTTTGTGGAACAAGAAAGTAGAGCCTACAGACTCGGTAAGCGACTTGGTTGTTGGGACAGAAATCGAAATTAATTCAGCCTCACGGGGTTACGTAAAGGAAGCAGGGTTGGTGGAAAAACATGTATAATAAATGGTGACGGCAACCAAAGCACGCACAGGTAATGGTGTTCTATACAGCCATGGCTGCGGTTATTTTTACTCCTCCGACAGCGTTGAGTGATGAATGTGCTTATGGCCATCCGCGTTGTCTTTTCCGCGCTTGCCCTCATTTATCTTCGTCGTTAGAATGGGAGAATCTTTTAAGTGCGAATGCACTTTATAAGCGACCCCAAACCATCCACAGCCGGCGTCGGCGGCGTCGGCGGCGTCCGCAGTGTTCCTCTATATTTAAAAAAGAAACAGCATCCGGCGCCAGGTTTCGATCCGAGGACTTTGCGGCCGCAGCGCGACGCTCTACCGACCAAGCCACGGACGCGACGCTGATATCAGTGTTAGTGACGCGCATTATATCTTTAACGCATTCAAACTACGTCGTCAGCGGCGTGCGTTGGCGACTCAGCGGCGTTATAGCGGCTTGATAACTGCGTGGTGTACACGTGATACTACAAACCCGATGGAAGAGATGGAAGAGAAGGCGGCGAGGCGGTGGGCTGCGGGGGCCGAGCGCAAGCGCCGCAAGCGGGCCGACAACCGTGCATTTGCACTTTCACATTCTCCCCCTCGGGGAAATGCGGGGGAATTTTTATACTTAACGTCTCCAGGACAGAAGCAGAAAAGGAAATATGAGTTGTTCTCAGATGCTTCCGTCTTACTTTTGTCCTACCTATGCGCTTTTCGTTACCTGCTATTTGTATTGAAGTTAATGAAACGTACAAAAGCAATAAAGGAAAAAACAGAGCCTCCCCGCAATGTCACATTAGTACTGAAGAAGCTATATAACAGTAGCGCGAAATTTGGCCTTCTGGACTCAAGAAAGTATCTCATGGACATGGCCAGTTTTATAATATCCACAGCGTTAAGCCGTGTTTCCATAGTTGGATCTGTTTTCCACCCGATACTCCTGTTTTGCGGCGGCCATGATTCTCAGGTTCCTTTTCGCAGTCTGTGCTCGCGGTGCACTTATCTCACTAAGTCTGTGCAATCTATGCCTGCCACTTTGACTTCTGCCCTTGTAGACACACTCTTTTCTGTCCGTGTACACCCCACCTGGAATTGCGCTCAGACACTCTGTCCGCATGGTCCCAGACCATATATTTGTACACTCTTTACAACGGGAACAAGCTATCATGCTGAAAATCACTCACTGAGAGGGATACACCGCACTTACAGTGCAGCACAACCTACCTCGGCTGAAATGCAACGTGGGTGCGATGTCTGATACGGCAAGAAATGGCGGGAGGGGCCGCATCTCGTCTGCGGCCAGTTATGCACTGAAGACTATCAGAAAAATACGGACCATCCGACGGCAGCCAGGCTAGAAACTCGGGTATGCCGAAGCCATTTTTGTGCACTATCGCATCCGAACTCGAACCCCACCTATCGACGGCCATCATTCACGCACATGCTAGAAGAGACGGCAGAGGCGTGGACTGATCGTTGAGAGAGCGCAATGCTACAGATCGGCCAAGAGTGCGGCGGGTGGCTCAGCTTTCGTCAGCCGTGACAAAAGAAGAGCGCTACAAGGGAATACCCGGCACTAATGGCATGCATTGGTCCGTTCATATGAGGCTTCTTTATGCGATTATCCGGAATTGACGGTGATGCCAGTACAGCCCCTTTCCGTTGGATTAGTGCGATGCGAGCGTGGATCTGTTCGGTGAATTGCACAGTGCAGCAGCCGTATAAATCCCTGAACACGAACACCTGTTGTGCACAATTAGTCGTGCACTTGTTGGCGACAATGCGCCCCCGCGTTTAGCTAAGTGGACTAAGCTCAACCGAAGTTCTGCATTGCCTAATACGGAGGAATATGCAATGTGGTAGCTACTTCATCTTGTTTTAACGCAGCAAGATGAGTCTGGTAAGTATAGTCTCGTAAGTTGAGCGTTGTGAAAAGATTCTCGTGTTTGACAAACCGTACATAGTCCGTAAATCGAACAAGAGAAACGATTGCACCCTGTGAGTGCCTTTACACGGTAGGGTAAAGCTAAGCTTTCGAAGATAACTTTAATCTTCTTTCTACTCCTCGTAAAAACATGAACCACTTTTACGAACGAAGGGTTTTGCCTCAATTAAAATAAAAGTCAGAGTCCTTTGGTTTAACAGCGTACCTGTTGTACATGTCGTAAGTTCGCTGTTGCGGGAGGGCCAGGAGAAAAAAGCTTTATTTACACCAGTCAAAAGCACTGGAGGGTGTGCCCCCCATCAGTTGGACAGAATCCCTTGTGATTCTGCGGCTTCGAGGGCGAGACCGGTGGCATTTCTCTGAGTGTTGGAGGCCTGGCTGAGTAGCAGAGCCTCCTAGGAGGCAGCATTTCTATTAGATTTATTGTAGGAGGGACACGTCTAGACCATGTGGACGATATCCGCTATTCCCTTACACTTTTTGCATTCAGAATCGAATACTTTCATGTGCCATTCACTGTTCAATTAAGGGTATGTGAAGTCCCGCGTCTGTAACCTTCTTCTTTATATCTATTCTTTCCTACTAAGCTGCGGAGAAGCAGGGGGGTAGTACGTTCCTCGCTAGTCTACAGTATTGTATTATTTCATGGAAGTTTCCTAGTGCATCGTCTGCCTTCGGGAGACACTCCGCGAACGGAGGAACCGAGTCTGTCTCGGTGGCGGCGGCGATCATCCGGACTGTAGGACCTCGGGTGGTCGCATGTGCCTTTTAGTTTCAGATGAGACCCCGATGAGCTGGTGCCAATACTACCATTGCCTACTCGATTGCCGCCTTTGAGTTCACGAGTATCCTCCATGCGACGTTGGAGATCCTTCTTCGATCAAAGTTTCTCATGGTGGACTTCGAATCGCTCACTATCGTTTTAGTTACTGATTGAGCCATCGCCAGAGCGATGGCTGACTCTTCTGCCTCTGTTACGTTTTTGCTCAGTTCCGCGCAGCACGAGGCGGGGACCCCGTTCTCCGTAACCACCACTGCCACGATAGCTCTTTTCGTCTGATATTCCGCTTCGTCTGTGTACAGGATGTCAGTCCTGCCACCATATTTAATTTGTAGGGCTTGGCTCTACTTTTACGTCTAGCCTCGTGATGCGTCGAGCTCATGTTTCTGGGTAGGGGTGACAGCGTACGTTTTTACCTAGGCTGCTCCGGTAGTTCTACAGTGTCGTTGAGTTCTCTTCTCTGGTATCCCAGGTGCTCTAGTATTCTTCGACCCGTCTTGCAGCTCAGCAGCCCTTGTTGTGGCGATGCATTTTCGCCTGAATAAGTTTGTCGTAAGTGTTAGATACACAACACTAAGTACTTTGGCCGTCGAGGTATTTGGGGGTAGACCTAGTGCACATTTGATGCTCTTTCTAATTGTTGTATCAAGCTTACTTTTCTCTGCTTTGGAGAGTTTCACGAGGGTTGCTACGAAAAGTATCGTGCTAATGCCAAAGGCTTGAAAGGGCCTGAATAAATTAGCCTCTTTCATCCCCGCGTGCTTGGTGGATATGCGCTTTGACATTCTGCACATTTGCGTGGCGGCGTTTTCGAGTTTGCGGATGGTATCAATATTTATACCGGGGTCCTAAATGTATAGTCCGAGGACTCTGACATTGTCCCTTGCGGGTATATGCTTGCCGCCGGCCTTCAGTCGTATGTCGTAGTGCAGCCGGGAGTAACGACGATGGCGCGACTGTGAGAGTCGATTGTGTCTTACCACCAGCTCCGGTACTCCGTGTCGAGAAGGGCCGGTGTCGTGTGAGCGTGAGCCGTCTTCTGAGACAGGGCAGCACGGATCTAGTGTGGCCCTGACAGCAGGAAAGGAGAAGGATAACGTCCTTCAGTGTTTGCTAACAGATGGTTTTTCTCAAAAATCGAGGTGCAATGAGAAAGGAAAACTTCTGAGCGTATACTTGCAGCGCGCGTTTTAAAGCGGTGATGCCGAGTGGTAAAGCCGGTAGCTCGCATCGCGCCAAGGGAACGCCGCCTCCAAGAAGGATTGCGCGCCTCTGGTTTCAGCGCTGAAAAATCTCGCCCGCTCCTCTGCGCGTTCGACACTTGTCGCAGAGAATGACCGGTACCTTCTCGCGCGGTCGCAGCAGACTTCAGAGAACGGGCCCTCCTAAGGTACGAGTTAAAAAAGATAAGCGCAGGGCAATGCTGAGAGCGCAACTCACAGCTCTCAACGCGAGAAGTGGCCAGTAGATGCCTGACTTTCTCGATTGCTTTGTTTTTCCTGATGCATGTTTCACAGGGTACATTTCTTTTTGTATGGGACATTTCAATTGGCGCAAAATATCACCCTTTCAGATATGTTTCTGGCTAAAGTACTGCCGGGAGAAACGTAAGTAGTGTAGTTAGTTAATCGCGTGTTTTTGTCGCAACTACAGGCCTGGTATAACTTCAGCGTGAATTTTCCCTCGCACTGGTTGGCGATGCGGTTGTTTTCTTGGTGGCGTTCTGTCGTTTGCCCGACCAATCCAGAGATGTTCCAGGGGAACAACTTTTCATCCACCGATCCACCCGGTGAAGCTCCAGCACAGCGCCTTCAGCCGTGTCGCCCAGGAGAGTGGAATGGTGTCGTACGTACGGCCCAAGACAGGAGTCGAGCCTCTGCCAAGCACTTCCCTTCGAGAGCCTCCCTCCGGACAACGGTTGAAGACCCTTATCCATCGGGATCTCGAACCCCCGGGGCGGAGAAGCTGTTACAATTCACCGTGCCGCTACCGCCTTCACGCGTGCTGCAAGTTCTGTGTAGTGCTCTTGGGGTTTCCAGCAGAGCCGGCCCTCCTCGGACAGGCTACAACATGCCGGAGAACGGCAGGAGCGTGTGCACCTCGCTGTAGATGACTCCATCTCGGCGGCGGCAAAATATGAAACAAACTGTTCTTCGTGTTGAGGCGTGCACCTGCGAAGCGGGCGCCGCAGCCGAGATCTCCTGTCTCCCCTCTCAGACTCAACGAGCGCGGCGCAGTCTGGCAACTGCCAACCCTCACGAAATCGGAAAAGGGGATTTAGGTGTGTCTGTACTAGTTTCGTGCTGCGTGCAAAGCAATAGGAAAGTTGTTTGACCGCTGGCGCTTCGGGGATATATATGCGGTTCTTCCGAGCGCAGAACGTATTTTGTTGACAGCACAGGATCCCGCTGTGGCTCTGTTCGAGTCCGGATGTAAGCTCGCCCGTCGCTGATCATCTCTCGCTATGCAGTAATTAGTTAAGTTTGCTTCCAGCTTCTTGTCGTCATCGCCAAGGCAGCTACTTTTGCTGGCCGCTAGACCCCCTCGGTTTCACTATATTGACGTAGGCCACGAAGCCTGTTCGGGGCACCTTTACCGAATGTAACATCTGATGCCAGCGGTGCGAAATCCAACGCCATGGACGTCAAGGCGGCTCAGGCTTTGCTAAACTTGCTGTGCTTTATGAAGCCGATTTCAAAATACGGGAAATAGAAGCCCTCGTACACAACTGAGTCTGTAAAGAAAACGGGGCCCGATTGCGTGATTGCCCGTTGTTGTAAAACAGCACGTTGTAGCACTCTTGGGGATGAGCGCGAACACTTTAGGATTGATGATCATGGGATGGTGGAAGCAAACATGAATACGTTATCTAAATGCGAATATTTATTATTCGCATTTGATGACTAGTGAAGAGTTGATCGGTTGAAATAACTGCTTACCCCTTGCCTTAACAGTTTTATGGCACAGTAACAACCAACAACGCCCCATTGCGTGGCAAAATTATCCAAACTACTTGTTATGTCTCCAGGGGATTCAGCAGAAACAGTGCTGCTAATTCACAAGGAAGGCCATGCATTGCGTCACAACGCTTCGCTGCATCCCTAATGCTCGAAAAATCACATGGGGGTCAGACGAGGGATTCGCTTTCGGTCGATATTTAATCCAGCTGCACGCTCTGGGAAAACATCCGAACGCATTCAAAATACACAGAGACCTCAGGGAAAAAGATGAGCTTTGGGAAATATTGCCACGCTAGTATTCAACCCTACTTGTTATGCGCGTTCTTGCCAGTTCATTGTACGTGTAACCCGCGTCGGAGTTGACGGCAATGTTGGGAGGAAGGTCGATAGGAAGGTTTGGCTGAATACCGTTCAAAAGAAGCAAGCCCACGTAAGCGCGCGCACGAAATGATAATTGCCGGTGTTGACCCGTTTTTTCGTTTGTCGTATAATGTAACGGGCAATAGCCTGAATCGGACTTGACACAAAACCGCTCTCCTACTGGTCACCAACACACCTGAAACCTAGAGCTTCAATACTGGCAGCAAGCATTTATTCCCGAGAATGTGGTGGCCAGTAAGCAAGAGCTTTAACAGGCGAGAAATTTCGAAAATGATGCATTAAAAAAAAATAACCGCAGTGAACACTTTATGCCATTTAGCAAGCGATGTCTGTCGAGTTAAAGCTTAAAGCGAAGCATGCATACAGGAACGTATGAAAAGACGAGGACTCACGGACTCTCTTTGAAAATCTGAGCTCTCATTCCTATTTGCAACCTAGCGCCATTTTCAGAATAATGCGGAGCTGTTTTATTGAGTCATAGCTTTAGCCAGATTTTTCATCCCCCAAACTTGGGTTCCATAGGGTACAAAGCCGGAACTTTCTATCAAATGAGAGGTAAAATAAATATTGAAGGAGGAGAACGAGGATTGTACCATTAAAGAACCGGCTTGCCACGACAGGAATATTTATATTTTTGTACGACAATAAGTATTATCACCTCCTAACCAGTCCGACCTTTATTTGAACGCCCTAGATATTTCTAAACTTTTCCTTTTCTATCACGATATAGCTATGAAACTATTTGACCCATTCAAATTGCCTGGGTTCGCTTTAAATCTTTTTCCCATTTTAATTTACTCATTCATTCTATTCGAGTTACTTTGATTCCTAACAATTCACATCGAGTCCTGTTAATCTGTTATATCTTCCTTCATAATTAAATCGTTCCCGTTCTCGATTCATATTGCTACCTGTTAATTCGATTCAATCTAACCTGGGCTATTTGGTCACCCAATTTAATTTATTATGGTTCTTCTTTATTAACAGTATTTCTTCCTAATTTGCTTTGTCTTTTTCAGGTGTTCACTTTGAGCCATCAGAATTCACTTTGGCTTGTGTTGATTCATTTTATTTCAGCCTAATTCACTGTGATACCCGTTAATTTATTTAGCTACCCACCCAAATTTATTTTGATTCAGATTATTTAACTCTAATTTCACTTGATTCCCGTTGATTACTTTCCATTTGTTTTGTCTTTGTAATTCACTTCGGTCCATGTGAATTTATTTAGGTTCTTGTTAATTCTTCGTATCTCGTTAATTCACAACTTTATTCAGTTTGATTTAAGTTGAATTCCCACAGTTTTATTTCCTTTGTATTCGTTCTTAATTTGCTTGGTTTCACCTTCGCACACGTCGGCATCAGTCAATTAAGTTTGATCAATGTTTATTCACTTGAAGTTACCTGAATTCACTTGCACATCCACTTAATTTACCCCTCCTTAACTCTCATTGATTCCTGTTACTTTTAGTGTCGTCCCAATTCTCTTTTGTTCCTATTTTTTCACTTCAATTTCAATTAATTCCCAAATATTAGTCCTAATTCGCTTTTTTCATCCCCAATTCCGAATGATCCTTTGGTTCACTCTAATTGCCTTGAATTCCCTGGAGGCGTCCAGGGGCTTTTTTATACGACACCTAATGACGGCCGGTTCTCTCTCAAGGGCTGTGAAGGTCGACGGCAAGATGAGACATTAAACTTTCACTTTATCTCATAGTTATACTAATCACATTGATCAGTTTCATCATATAATAAAGTTATCAGTATAACAATCTTGCGCTCCAGGATCTCTTTTCCTTCTATGCGAGGTACACAACATCATCGCGCGCAACCATACGCTCACTCTCTGTTCAGTGCGCTCATTGACCTCAAAACATGGCCCATTGAACAATAAAGGCCGCTCTAGGAAATTTACCTGTCGCCGCCGTCCAGCAGCTACCAACACCGCGCATAAAATCTCAGCCCTAACCGTGCAATTACACGAAGCAGTTTTACACAACGATGACGCGTCGTTTCCTTTACAGCACAGACGCACGACAGGAACAGTGACGCGGCAGCGGCGCACACCGAGCAGCGCCTGCTCTATTTGCGTCTCACGAGAGGTGTTGGCAACAGGGCTCCCGGCGGCCAAAGCGTCCTGTCTAACAGCGGCGCCCAAAAACGCCGACAAAGACAAGCTGATCATGTCAGGGTGGCCACGCACGGGCAGGTGCACGCAGTGCACGCTATCTCAAACCCGGTGTCGCCGACAGGCGTCGTCCGTGTAGCCCGCGGCACACCGCTCGAGTTTTGTAGAGACACAGATGTTGCGATCTGTACGAGCGTCTTCGCGTCGAGCAGAAAATCGCACACCGTGAAGACCGGACTGAGTACTGCGGTTGGGCGAAAGCAGCAAGCGCCACCGATGCAACGTCACCAAAAATACCCGGCCATGGTTCGGCGGCAGCTTGGCCTCGATCACTGCTCCGTTGTTTAGGTGGTCGCTGCTGCCGACCTTGTCACCCTTTATTTATTGCTGAAATTCGTTCTAAAGGATGGTGACGAACAAAGGAGTGAAAGTAGAAGCACGGGCACAGGGCACCCAAAACCTGTGCGATGTCGGTGGCACTTGTGAATGCGCGACGAAGGTTTAAAGACATGGAGTTGCCGCTGCATCGCCATTCCGAGGATTTGTGCGTCGTGAGCGGGCGCCTACAGTGAGCGAGACTTCTCCGCTTTTGCTGCGCTCGGCAATTTTCTAATGTGAACATTTGTTACGCCTTTCTTCAACTGAGCCGTGTTCTTTTTGTGCGTGCGCGCGCGTGGGCGTGTGCGTGCGCGTGTGCGGCGAACTGAATAACTGGACGACCGACTGTAGCCACGGGAACCGTTTGCAGAACCCCTTCCCGAACCTCGGCCCCGGCTACGGAGACGGGTCGAACTGGCGAGTTCCGTGGCAAAGTCACGGGAACCGTTTGGAGTACCCCTTCGCGACCCTCGGCCCCGTCCACGGAGACGCGTCGAAATGGTGAGTTCCGTGGCAAAGCCGCGGGGCGAGTATTTGCGTGCGAAGCTGGCCTGACATAATTCCGATCTGTTCGGACTCCGCGATTTGAAACGGAGGGGCACTCGCTCGTGCGTCCAGCGTTTCTTGCCCTGCAAATAGTGGGACGTTGGTAGTCGTGCACGCCTCGCGAAGTATGGTAGGCACCAGCTTTAGAGGTAGAGACGCAGTGGTAGTGGTACTATATGTTGTGCTATATTGTACTATGTGTTGTGGTACTATATGTTGTGGTGTATACGTGTACTACGCGTGCGATGTTGTGTGTGCGTGTATTGTGCGTTGGCAGTGCCTTTAATGAAGTGTATGTCGCTGTGTTGTGCTATGTTTCTTCCCAATATGTGCCCGCCCACATGCGGCCTCCGTGATGTTGGCTGTAATAATATACGTTATCCATAAAGGAAACCAAGGAAACGCCTTGATGTAAGTACGTGCCACTGATGGTGATGCATAGTAGCTGCCCCTCCCCACCCCTACTTTTTTTGGGGGGTCATCTATCGGTCGTTTTAAAACGTTTACGATTGCTTTACTTCGAACACGCTAGAGGGCGGGCATTGTCGAAGATGCGACAGCGACGGATACGTTTTTCGTGTTGCCTGCTTTGCCTTTACGATGAGATTTAGGATTGCAGACGATCCGCGTTTTGATGAATCGGTTGTAGCAAGGTAAGACGACTAACAACAACTGGTTGTTCTCAAACGGCCGCATTGGATGCTTGTGATCTCGTGTGCGGTGAACGGCGGGGTTACGAGCCTTTCGGAAATAAAGGCGGCATTTTGAAAGCAATCGGTATGACTTCTACTGTGCTTACGGCGGCGCGTACGGTGCGTGCGGGGCCCGCCTACGCGTACGCGTACGCGGGGCGCGCAGCGAGACGAATGCAACAAGTCGCGCATATACAATTGGCGACATCGCTTGCTAACCGCCGTTCTGGTGCTCGGTAGGTAATTTCTTGGTTATTTTAGCGCATTTTAAGCGCACACAACCACAGTAATCTACTTATTTGTACTTCCTCGATCCTCAAACCGATCAGCTCGCTAGGCCTTTCTCGCATGACAAGCCTTGCTTGGGTGACGCTGCCAGCTCCTCCATTAGCTCACGAAAGGGGGAAATCTTCCTCCACTCCTAGGGGTAGAAACGCGCTCCTCCCTCTTAAACGGAGAATCTTTCTACCTTTTAGGGAGCAATATATGATACATTCCTGTTTCACACTTAAGGGAGAAACTACCACACCCTTTTTTCTTAGAGTGTAGGATCTTCCAGGAGCAGAGTGGAACCCCGAATCGTTCCCTCGCGTATCAACACTGCTCGCCGTCTTTGTTCACAAGAAAGCCCGTTGCGCCAATGCTTCATAAATAGCTAAAAGGAGCACATTTCAAGATTTGCACGTGTAATGCGTCGACTTCGGCTATTAGTCACCGCTAGTGTCTCTTTGGCAGACCGTGTGATAAGGGGAGGAAACATCAAGGGCGGCGTTCTCCTCTTGGAAGAGCCAAGAAGACTACGGCGCCGCTGCCAGTGCTTTGTTCGCATGCGGGAACTCTCGCCGAGTTTGCCGTGTCGCTCCGTCATACGGCGCGGATCAACCAAACGGTCGACGCTCCCGTGATGTTGCTAATATGTCATTCCTCTAGCTCACCAGTCCTTGTAACAGGTATTTTGCCAATAAAACTGCTCCCGTGCATTCTGCTCCCTTTTGCCTCCCGTCGTGGATTCCCTTCCAGCCTTCCCTACCGCCTGGTGGAGTTCGTGGGCCCCCTTCAAGGTGATTCCTAAATGCTCTTCCTTGCACTGCCGCTTACCTTCTTCCTATTCGCAGGAAATCCGGCCTGCCACACGGAATACGTTCTCGCATTACCATCCAGGGCTTGCCTTCCCGCCGCGTCTCCGAACTTAAGTGCCTTAATTTGCTATCGGCCCGACCACATCTTTCTATCATATGCGTTGCTGCGAGATTTTTTTTTTCTGAAGCCAGTAAATAATTTGTTGAACACTTGTCTCTGTTTCACTCCTGTGCGCGCTGAATCTGTCAGCCTAGACACGCAGATTTACTAGGGCTCGTTTAACTAACACGCTTTAACTGCAAGTTATTCCCTGCTGTGGTCTTCTGAAAGAAAATGGTCGAAACGTTCCCAAATAAGTTTGGTTCAACTAAAGTTCTGGCTGTCCCATTTCTTTCCAAACTTCTGGAGAAAGTTGGTTCATGTAAGATGAATGGTTATGTTACAGTGGAACCCGCCGCAGTGGCATACGAGCTAAGGCGTTGTGATGCTGATCCCGGGGACGCGGGTTCGATACACGGCCGCGGCGGCCGCTTTTCTGATGGAGGCGAAAAACGAAAATGCCCGTGTGTTTAGCGGCGCACGTTAAAGATCCCCAGGTGGTCGAAATTAATCCGGAAGCCTCCACAACGGAGCGCCTAATCACCTGTGTAGCAATGATGATGCTGATGATTGCTATTGGTTCCCCCTTTGTAGCGGTGTGATGACATGTCATCTTACCAAAAAGGACCAATATACCTATGTTTTATACTCTTCGTTTAATACTAGCGCTGCTTAGGGCAGGCACAAAAAGCTTATTAGGCACAAAATACTTTTTTTTTCTTTTACAGGTGGTAACTGTCCTAGGCAATATTCCCCTCTCTGCTTTTCGTCCACCAGCATTCTAATCTTCTTTTCGTCCCCTCGACAGCCTTGAAGTTAACTTCCTCTGTGCTATCCTTAAATCCTACGGCTTCTGGAAGCCGAATATTTACTAGTGTTAGCGCGCTAAACCTCATAAAAAAAATGTTGCAGCGGAAAAGGCATTTATGCTGTAAATTGAGGGTTTGGGCCGAATTGCTCTTGCTTCTTGCTTTCTTAACCGGCAATGCGGGAAGGTGGCCTTAACAGCAGAGCTGTTTAAGCTTTCAGTTTCATCGTGGAGCGTTACCAGAAAACGCAGCCCAGCCGAGCGGACGTGAACGTGCGCCTCATGAGGAGCTCCCTTACGCGTGGCGGAGACACGAAAGAGACAAGATCAATGCGGCGATCAGGAGCTCCTACAAGGCGGCGCTGGGACTGCTGCAATGTACCAGTAACGCGGCCCTGGCAAAGTTGGGCATACATAACTCCCTGGAGGAAATCGGGGAGGCCCAACGGGCGGCGCAGATTGCCCGCCTCGGAACGACCGCGACGGGAAGAATGATACTGCAGAGCGTCGGGGCGAGTCCAACGACGACCGGGGAAGATCGCGAGGACCTGCCCGCAGAGCTAGCAAGATCACTGAGGGTGCCGCCGCTCCCGCGGAACGTGCATCCGGAACGAAACGAAGAGAGAAGACTCGCGAGGGCGAGAGCCCTGGCGGAGGCGCACAAGGAAGACCAGCGGGCGGCCTACGTCGACGCGGCGGCGTACGGCGGTAAGCCGGGACGCTAAGCAATCGTGGCGGTCAGGGCGTCCGACGGGGAGATGGTGGCAGCCGGCAGCGTCCGGGCGGCCACGAGCGAACAGGCAGAAGAGGCAGCCATAGCGCTGGCGCTAAGAAACTGCCCAGAGATGACTACAATACTCAGCGACTCCCGAGCCGCCGTGGCAGGCTACAGCCGCGGTCGCGTCGGAAGACCGGCTGCGAGAATCCTCCCGAGAGGAAAGGAGACCGTAACAACGCTGAGGTGGTTCCCGGCCCACGTCGGAGCCCTCCCCGGCGGTACGCCCAACCGCAACGAGGGCGCGGACGCCGTCGCGCGAGAAATCGTGCACCGCGCGACGCCCCCCCGTGCCCAAGCCCTGCGGACGGAAGACAACATCGAGCCCCTAGCCGGCTACAGTGAGATACTGGCGTGGTACAAGGAGGGAAGCCGCGAGCTTCCCGGCCCTCATAGGGGGCTGGGGAGGCACGAGGGCGTGCTCTTCAGACAGCTACAAGTCGGGACAGTGTTGACGCCGGCACTGGCCCGGCACATGTGCTCGGACATTCCCGGCGACGGTGTGTGCTGTGTGTGCGGGTGGAACTGGCCACCCTGGCCCACATACTTTGGAACTGTGACGAACCTGTGCGGGGTGTGCGGGGCCCCGGCCCGCTACCACCGGACATCGAGAAGTGCATCCGCTCGACGGATGAGGGCGACCAACTATACGCGATCCAGCGGCTCGAGGAAGCCCTGGGCCGGCAGAAGCGAACGGGAGACCCTCCTGCTGGGGGAGCGCTCCCTAGTAGCCGAAGCCAAGGCCTGGGTACCCCTTGAGGCCCAGGGTAGGCGGGGGCGGTGAAGCCCTGCGTGGTGAATCCCGCCCCCTCGCAGGATTTATTAATAAAGGTCATTTTCTCTCTCTCTCATGAGGAGCTCCCGGTACCATCCAGCCTTGCGCGCGGGCTTCTGTGACGTGAGGAGTTCGCAAAAAAATACTCAGGAAATATACCCAGCACACGTTAGTGTGTGTCTCGTGAGGAGCACCCGGCGTCGGTCAGCTCGACGTTCGAGAACACTGCCTAGCGTTCGTGGCGTGATAACTCGCGTGCTTCTCTTCTCGCCAGCTCACGTGCGTTTGCGCCTGAAGTGGGGAGCACAGACTCCGATTTCGTGAAGTCGTTTGCCGCGGGTTCCAGCGCACGCTAACGCGGTCCATTTTGGGAGAGATGTGAAAGCCTGCGGAATTTCTAAAACGATCCGGGTCTGTTATTCATGGAGTACTTCAAGGGCAAGTTGGGAAATCCACGTGACATGCGAAATCCGTGTTCCAATGACATCCGTGTTTCTGCATCCTCTGCTGTTTCTCCAGGCTTGCACCATTTCGGTGAGCTGCGCCAAGTTTTTTCGTCTTATTCTTTTCGCGCGTTTGAATGAGCGTCTGGCTGTTTCTCTCTCTCTTTTCGTTCGGATTCACGGTTGTTTTAAACTGCTGAATTCCAACCCTAACCGTACACCAGCCAACAACTTCTATGACTACGACCTTATTTGTAAACGCTTTATTCAGATAGTTCCTCTTGACGATGTCGTAGGTTTCACTTAGACATCCACCAATCAGCTGGGATGCTGTTTTGTCGTGTTTGGGAGTTTTTTTAACTTTATTTGCGACGTCTTTTTAATTGTTTTGCTTGTTCTTGCCACGCCATTAAATACAAAATCAAATTCGTAGCCTCACGTAAAGCATGTGGTAGTGCGTGTGTTTGTGTGTATTTAAGTGTGTGTGTGCGCGCGAGCAAGGTTGGGGTTCCAATATCAGCGCATAACGCCCCGAATATTGCTAGAGTAAAATTAGTGTTTCCCAGTACTCAATGACCTACGTACCCCTTCCTGGCGTCTTCGCCGTATTTAAGCTAATGATTCTGTTTTTACACTTCACTGTTGTCGATACGCGATGCTGCCGGCTCATAGTTTCGAAACTCGCTCGTTGTACCCAAAGCCATCGCTCTCGTTTCGTGGTCAGGCGCTCGAAGGCAGGTTGGTCATTTGGAGACGAACCGCTGCCAGAGATCCCTACTAATGCGCACCGAATTGTCCTGACCGAGCGCGGCGACAGCGCATAGGGGAAAGCTAACCGGAATTCGCGGCAGATGACCCGCGTTAGCCTTTATATTCAGAATGTGACTTGATCCCTCGCCAGTTGTGTCGTCTTTTCTGGGGTCAACGTTCTGGGGCGGCTGAAAAAGAAATCCAAACAACACACGAACGGCAGAGTTAAGCTAGATTCGAACTTTGGGGAACGATCACCGAACTCCATCTCTAACGAGCGTCCCCGGTAGCTCAGGCTGGGCCCTGCCCGCTTTGATTGTAGCCACAAGTGATTTTCGTAAAAATGATTTGCATTAGTCCATTGGACGATACCTAAATATAATCGATGCTTTGTTCATGAACAGAAATTTGAAAGCGCATAGCCGAAAAGGAGACAAGAAGAAATGTTGATCAAAATAGCTGTTTAACCACGAGTCTAGAAAACACCAATGCAATTGCTTTGTGGCATAGCACCACATACCACAAAATCAAACATCGAAAATTCAACAAATCAAATTTGCGGTTTAGCAGATAGTAGCAACGAACTCGTTACCCCGTGTCGTTATGGAGCGTTAGGGATATTTAGGGGCGACGTACTTGAAGTCTGCTAGATGGACAATAACGTTTTGGTACTCTTATCGTCAAAAGTTAGTTTTATACGCCTTCTTTAGGTTGCTAATGATAATCAAGCCTACCCATAATTCAGAACCCAGCTCGAGCGTCTCGTTTCTTGACAAAGGGCTGCCCATGTAACGCATTTTAAAACAAGATATTCAGGAGCAAGGAATGTTTGCAACCTTTCTCGAAAACGATGCTTTGGGCTGGTTGCCATTTGCAGGCCTCACGATGCCGCATCGCCTGTGTCTAAGCTGGCTTCTGGTATGGGTGCAGCAAACTGTTTTACCGTACGTGCCGGCCCCTGCCTCCGATGACACGTTCCCAAGTTGTGTTGCCTCGCCCGGTATGTAGCGCGTAATCTCTTCGCCGTAGCCCTTCAGCCCCCTACCACGCCGGTGAGACGCGAACCTGTTTTCATTTTCGATTTCATTTGACGGCAATAAACATTGCACTTCTGTGCGCACGAAATGGTATGCTCCAGCCGCTTTGATTTAAAAAGTAGCCCTCTTCCAAATTAGCCCAAAGGCGTTCCTTCGATATCGTGTTTTTTACATTAGACTAGGGATGTGCGAATAATGAAATTTAGGCTTGAAGTGAATTCGAAGCGAATAGTGATTTCGTTAACGAATTTCAACTCGAATAGTTCGAACAGTACACATCACAAATTAAAAGAAAAATGACCAAATCGGGACCCCAGTACAATTCGAACTCACTTATACACAAAATTTTGTGAATCTATTACCACTTGAGCATTTATTAACAAATTATATGCACAGCTTTTCTTTGCTGTATTCACAAGTGTTCTTGAAGAAATGCTTCCCTCCACATGCTCCGCCAGAAGCAGCTCCAGCCGGCTGCTGACAATTCCTGCTGTCGAGAACGTCCTGCGTCAGGAATTGAACGGTACTTTCGTGCCACCTTGGCCAGCGCTGGATAAAGCCGGCTGCCATGGTTGTTCCACCAGTCCAGAGGGTTTTCGGACCTTGGGAGCACAGGGGCGGCCCAGTAGTCTGTCAGTTGTCTGTCACAGCTCACGCAGTGAGCTGCCGTATTTACTAGGCTATAATTTTCTAAATTCTAAGCAAATTTGGAAAAATATTAAATACAAATGTGAAGGGCTCACTTAGCCAAGAAGGTTTATATTCAAGCGCAATTAGTAGTCGCCAAAATAGAAAAAGTGGCACGCATTTTGCTTCATAGTTTTTAGCACTACCTAGAAGCTCCGATAATAAGAGTATTGTATCCACTAGTATCCGCGGCCGTAGCCAAACAAGGTGCAAGTTACAGGCCGACATTTTGAAGAGTGTTCCGCTAATTCCGTATCGAACTGGCAGAACAAGTGCAGCGGCTTGGTGCCGCTATGGCGGCAGCGGTGTCGTTCCAGTGCCGCCTTTGACCGGAAAGTGTGATGGCCGCCGAGAGCTCGTCGGAGCTGTAGGCAAGGCAAAAACTTGTCACTGATGATAGAAATGTCCACGTTTGCGGGGTATTGCGACAACACTGGGATGACATCTCGGAAGGCATGACCGAAAAGCTTGGCTTTTGGCTGCCGATTCGGGAGCGCCTAATGATTCGAAAATATGGAATATCTGCGTTCAGATCGAAGCGAATAACGAATAGAGAGCAATTCGATAGAATATTGGACAACAATGAATATTCGTCCATCCCTATTAAATACAAAGCCTATCGGAAAACAACAACAAGACGAAGTAAATATATTTTTTGCCGAATCTGCCGTTATTGGGTAAAAATATGATAAAATGTTATTACCCTCTAATTCGACCCCACAAAACGGTCTAGTGGCGTTTCGTAAGAGTTATCTTCAAGAAAAATATTAATCACGTGTACTTAAAACAACACAGCAAGCACGGCCCTTTCAGCATTGTCATAAAATATTGATCAAATAAACGAACGACAAACACAAGGATCTATATTAGCCCCCATCTCCAACCCCACCCCCTAGAAGCCTCCTTACTAAGCAGCAGAACACAAAATGATGAAGGCAGGGAAGGAATAATGAAAGGGCAGCACCGGCGCCCGAGCTGCACGGCAGACAACGCTAAGCAACAGAAGGCATTAATTTTACGAGTCGCAAGGCGAAGCAAAGGACGTTGATAAATAGAAAACAACGCAGAAAGAAAATACATAAATCAGCTATCGAAGACAAAAACAGGGCGGAAATGGGGCCACTTCCGATTCGGCTGCCCCATGAATCTTAAGGGGACAACAAAAGGGCCCCACTTACTCAGTCACCCTTGCATGAGACAAAAGCAACGAGAAAAGACAGCATCTACAGCTTAGCTCAGCCGTATCTATTTTTACGACCCCAGAGTCTGGTTTGTGCTGTTTTGTTGTTATTAGCTTGAATACGATGAAACGCCGGTTGTGCAATAGCGAAATTTATATGCACCATATCTGCTCTTTCTCCTCTACTCGAAAACAGCGGGCCATGGCGTTCGGTGAGTTGCATTTATTGCGAACTACAAAAGTAAATGCTTGAAAATTTTTACCTTGTGGTGTCATCCAGAAGAGTCGCACGGTACTTTCATTCGGTCTCTGTCAGGGCGGGCCGCCTGAGTGGCCCACCTCGCCTAGAAGACCAACCGTGGAGACGAGGCGCTTGATGCATAGATGCATTGTGGTTGTTGAAAACCGAGGAGCGGGCGACGTAGAGGGAGGACAACTTTATTGTTCCAGCGGCCAGAATCATTCCAAAAAGCTAATGATGATGGCACGCGCCACCTCGTTGCCCCCATACCCGCAGTTCATGCAAGGTTCGTCGTCCTCTTCTTGTCCCCGTCGCTTTAAATATGTAACAGTGGTGGAGGGGGGCAAAATTACCATGAAACTGTATCCATGAATGTGGCCATGGATAAGAACGCCCTGCCTACACCCTTGCTACTCGAACTATGCCCCGAACATTCGCCCAAAGCAGGGCATTATTAGCAAACGGACCTACTTTGGTGAACAATTTAAACTTAGTCAATGGTTGAAATTTTTAATGCGTGGTGCAATGGGATAGGCGCAAATGAGGCATCCCGTCAATATTTTAACAACAAAGTTATAGTCGTTACACAGAGAGCATATTTCTTTCAGACTTTGTGCGTACAGTCGCCATTTTTTTTAATACGGCGTGAGCGTCGAAGGTGCTTAGTTCAGCATCTGATCACGGCAGAAAGCTGCAAAACGAGCGAGATTTCTGCGTATGAGCTGAGCGATCCCACCAGTGCATTCTGCCAGGCTGTTCGCTCAAGCACCGCGCCACACCGTCCCTTTATAATCAGCCGGATAGCTTCATTTGCAGGGTGGAGACAGCGACTTCGCGTTCACATTGTTCACGGCTGGCTGATTGACGGAACATGGTTTACTGCACAGGAGGCTGATTACGAGCGGAAAGGGGTTGTGTCGTGGTTGCGGGTACAGCCTAGTAGACAACCGATGCACTAACGGGATAGCTCTGCGCATGCGAACGGTGGGACCTACCCTCGCTCGTTTCGCCGCTGTCTACCGTGATAAGGCGCTGGAGCAGTCGCCGGTCGACGCTCCCGCAATATTCTTAAATGGACCCTGCAACATTTTTTTCAACTTAAATGAAATTTATAAGCTTGCCGAACGTAGCCACCCAACACATCCAGTATTTAGATTAGCGGTTCGCAAAGTACCTCAGCCAAAAATTGCTGCTCTGTGCCCAGCAGATAACTTGTAAGCTCGCTCGAAAACTTTCTTTCTCTTTTCCGGTCTTGACTTCTTCGACGGCTGGAATTACGTCACTAAGGCCATGTAGCAGCTGTTGACCGGTTTTCCTTCAGTCGCAGCAATGAACGCTTTTCGATAGCAACTTTAAAAAAAAAGGCACGACAACACAGCAGAAACGCAAGGGGTATCTGGTGTGACGAGCAAATCACGCAGTACCGCTCCGTTCTGGCGACAACAGTAGCTTTCGCAGAGGTTCCAGACGCCAAGGAAAGAGTGAAAGCGCTTATCGAAGGCGTTGCAGGGTCCCCATTTAAAAATTTGGTGGCAGTACTCAGGGAAACACACATACGGCTGGCTCTTAACTATCGTTCGACGAGTCGAACTATTCGTCCGTCTTATAAGGTAAAAGCCTAAAATCTTCGTCTCAAGCATGCGCGTTGCAAGGGCAAGGTTCAGAAAATTGGTGGTCCAAGAAAGTTGAAGTTGCGTGATCGTGGAACTGTGAGCGGGCAGTCGCGCTGTAGTAATGGGAAACCGCGGTGTGGCATAAGGGTCGGCGGAGGACTCCGAGAAAGGGCGACGCAGCGCAGTGGCAATGGTTTGCGAGCGGCACCCTCTCCCCTTTCTACGGACTGGGTTGTATGCTGGTAAACTCCCAAATCAGTTGAAAAAATCATCAGCCCACTTCTTTTCTCTTTTCTATTCAAATCACTCACTCACTCACTCACTCACTCACTCACTCACTCACTCACTCACTCACTCACTCACTCACTCACTCACTCACTCACTCACTCACTCACTCACTCACTCACTCGCTCGCTCGCTCGCTCGCTCACTCGCTCGCTCACGCACTCGCTCACTCGCTCGCTCACTCGCGCACTCACTCACTCGCGCACTCACTCACTCACTCACTCACTCACTCACTCACTCACTCACTCACTCACTCACTCACTCACTCACTCGCTCGCTCACTCGCTCGCTCGCTCACTCGCTCACTGGCTCACTCACTTTGCGAGCGGAACAAGCTTTGGAGGGTGCTGTCCAGCCGGCTGGTGCAGAGGTGATGGGCGCGGCTGCTAAGTTCACCAGGAAGTGCTAGAGCAGGTAAACAAGGGGCCCAACCAGGCCTTAACCTCCACATTCTTAGAAACTGTTAAGCAACCCCTGTAGCTCTTTATTGTTGCGACTAGCGAGGATCATACAAACATAATAAAAAAAACATTTGCGCTGAGGTAAACAGCTTTGCTTAAACTTGGAATTTTTTGCTGAAAGGGCTTTACCAAAGGTTTTCATAAGTTAACTTGAAAGGGGGGCAGGTTAAAGCTTCTCATTTTTAATGAAGAAATAAAGATTTGAATTTCTATGTTGTATTGTAGGGAGCAATATACAATAAAAGTCCTACCAGGCCCCATATTTTAAAATTTCAAAAACAAGGAAAAAACGAAATGATAAAACTAGAAAAAAAACTAGCTATCTCCACTAACGTGAAAACTGGGGTGGGGTGAAGCCTGGAGTGTAGAAATGTTTTCTTGGCGAATTGGTGTTTTTGCTCACGGAGATGAACCGTTTGTGGGTGGAGGTGTACAGCTTTGCTGTAAGTTTCCGGGCTTTTCTTCTAGTTCTTGTGTGTTCTTCTAGTACTCGTTTTTGCCCACGGAGAAGACACGTTCTAGCGCAAGGGGTTGGAAAACGGGAGTCCTGGTTTACGTCGACAGGAGGCGCCGACAACCCGAGCCCCTAAGGGGGTTCTCTTGTAAAGACCCTACGTTATAGCCACACTTTTTTTTGGAGAAGTGCGCCATGTTTACATCGGTTCAGTAGCATCTACCGGTAATACCAGAGGCTTGGTAACACTATTCATTTTAGTATTTTTAAGTTCAAGTATCCAAACGCTGTCTGATGCTGCGGCCGGGTTTCCCCATGTTGACCGATAGGACCCCTACCACCGTAATTATGGCTTTCATTGAGCTGTGGGTCAATCATTACTTTCGGCGAAGACTGCGACGACGAGGAGAAATATTTATTTGTAGACACGGACAGCGTAGTTCGGAATTCACAAATAGCACTTTAAGACGGATCGTTCCATTCTGATCCCCTGAGCGCACCAAGAGAGGCAGTAGCCAAAAAATAAAAAAACCTTTCTGCATATATATATTGGCCGAGGACTAAAGTTCATCCGGGCTATGAAGGAAGCAGAGGCACCGGAATGAGCCCACAAACAGGTTCTAGCTAGAGTAAGCTGAGGTAGCAACGGGGGAAGTAACCTAGCGCAGACAAGGAACAAGTTGCGCGCGAAGTTCGCGTTAGTCCGAAGGCAGAACCGCAAAGGAAAAACCAGTTTAAACAAGAGTCTTTCAGTTTAATCACGGATGGTTGAAATTCTGTGGAAAAAATAACAGCGCTTCCTTCTGCCATCCAGTGGAAAATCGAGACAGGAAAATGCTTAAGGGAACAGGTCTCGCGGAGGCGGTGAACCTGGTTAGCATATTTGCGGCAACGAGGTATCCGTGCGTGTCTTTTCCGTTTATTCCAAAGGAAAGTTGTCCATGCCAATTTTCCAATTACAAAAGCCTTAATCACGGCTCCCCAAGAGTTTTCTTGTAGCTCTCCAGGCATTTGACTTCTTGTTATTTTATGCTCGCTGCTCCCTAAGCGAATATATGCAGAATAAACATAAACGATTCATTGGGCTCTGGAGACCCCTTTTTGGCTTTGTTTAGTTTAGACCTTGTACAGTTTAGACTCGAGGGCGGGCAAGCAGTTTTTTGCTTTTGCACGTGCCTGACGCAATCGAGCTAAGAAATCTCTGCCTCTAGAAAATGTTATAGTCAGATATTTCCCAAGGGTAATCTATAGGAGAAACAGTAACAGAAAAAGGACTGTGAGAATAATTTTATGCACTTCAAAAAGCGCAAATAGAGAAAACACGGATGCATATCTCCAAGTATAAACATGTTCACCTCACAGACATACCCCATCAGGTGGAAAGGGTGTGCGTTATAATAAGCATTAAAAAGACAAAAACCTAAAATCGGAACCAGTGCTTACCCCTAAGCTTTTGAAGTTACAAATTGGAAGACCAAATTTCTTCGTTAGCTTGTTAGAAGCATTACCTCGAGGAAAGGAAGCGTACGAGTTGAAGTGACGTCTACTAACCTTGCAAAGTCCAGTACATATACAATGAGATCCGCTGCTTGATGGTTTCTCTGACGACATGCTACAACGCGCCAATTTTATAGCAAAAATAGATAGAAATGGCTGCTTTATTGCAATTTCTAACTGAAACGGGTGCCTAGCTTTCTTCATCATGACAGCGCATAAAAAAAAATCAGAGATCACACCATTGACTTACAAAAAAAGGAATTTTTTGTTGTCTATCAAGAGATGCGAGCCGCCAGTGGGTGGTTTGCACCCAAGGGAATTGATGTGGAGAGTTCATAATGAGACATGATAAACGTGTAAAGTTAAGAGAATATGGAGGATGACGTATTCGTATTACGGGAAGTTTCGTGAGCGAACACCTGTGTTTGCGTTTATGTCCAGTGGTGGCCTTGTCAAAACACAACGCATCTGCTCAGCTTGCGCCTCCAAGCAATGCCTCCCGGAATGAAACAGGGCGGCTGGTACCGGCCTGCTCGGGCTCCGGAAAGCTAAGTGCCAAGGTGTGTGGGCACGTTAGATGCGCAACGCTAAATGAAGAATAATCCCGCCTCGGGGGATTTCTTAATGGAAGCAGGGTTATTCCCGGGACATGCATAATGAATCTTAGAGGAACCAAAGGCTCCCGACTACACGGCAGTGCGCACAGGAGCCGTCGCGGCGTCTGCTATTCCTGCTAAGAGAAATCTCCCGAGAAATCTCTGACCTGCTTTCTTGGCTCCTGGTCATGTTCCGTTATGTTTTTTTCTCTTACCTGGGCAGCGTTCGACCCAGTTCTCGTACGGGCATGTTGAAAAAACTTCAGGAAAACGAGTTCCGCTTGAGAGAAAAATTAATTTAAAAGAAATCCGGTGTAGCAATCATTTTCTCTGCTTTCTACGAAAGCAGCGGGAGAGATGGGGCGAACACGACACCTTAGTCGGCAAGGCTTCTAGAAACAGAAATGAAATGGAGGTAAAAAGATGAAAAATTCTCCCTCTCACGCCCATAGCCATCGTTCTGTGCATCCACCGTATTTACATGGGCGACAGTCAGAAGTGCAGGTGGGTGCGAAGAAATCCTCCAAATCCTCTAGAACTCGCATTTTCCTGCAAAGTTTTGTTTTTGAGGAATCTGTTGTGAAATGCATAACAGAAATAACAATTTAAGCCCAAAACATTTAACGTACGTGGCAGGGGCAACAACAGGGCGCATTATCTCCTTATGCATAGCACTGTTGTTCTGATGATAATTTATTCCTCACAGGAATAGCATGCCTTGCACGTAATGGTCACTGTGGAGGTAGTTACTTTAGTTTCGTCGATTAGCCTAAGTTTGCACTCTGCTCTTACTTGTGCGAAACAGGTTGTGGTTGTTTCTTGGTGGGCCAATGTTAACAGCCTCCATGATGATCATGCCGGCTCCGTTGTGGGAGAGACATGAATGTATGCACACTTACAGACAACTCTGGTGCCATCTCTTAGGCTCGCACGAAGGCCACCACCACTACCACCGACAACTACGACAACTAATTGTTTACAGGGTACAACAAATACTTGAAAATGCGAAAACACAAAATTGATGCATCTCCACGAAGTGAATCAGGACGAGTGGGCGAAGCACTGGAGATCCTTCTTACCGAAAATCACCCGTGAGATTACTTACTGCTGCAAAAATGATTTCCAATCCAATGCAATCAATACAATTCAATTTAATCCAACCCAATCCATTTCTATCCAATCCATTTCAATCCAATCCAATCCTATGCTCCTCGCGCATGCTCAGCACGGCTCTCCAGGACCACACACTCTCTCTCTCTCTAACCGTTTGTGAACCTTTTATTTTGTTCTTGTTAACCTTTTGTGAACCTATTGTTTACAGATGCTTCGATTTACACCGTGCTGTGCGTCTCTCTCTCTCTATCTTTCTCTCTCTAGCCTTTTGTGAACCTTTTATTTTATTCTTGTTAACCTTTTGTGAACCTTTTGTTCACAGATGGTTCGGCTTACGCGGTGCTGTGCCGTGATCACGGACGCCGGACGAGCCTCGGCCTTCAGTTGCTTCGGCCCTAAAAAGAAAACCTTTTTTCTTCTCGCGTGCACTTTTCTATTTTAAAAAGTCCAAAAACAATGTTCAACATGGTTTCAAATAATACTTTATCCGAAGAGTCGCAGACACCTCTTTCCGGAGCGAGCGTTTTTTCGTTCCCTTTAGCATCTTTTTCTTTACTGTCACAATTCTTGTAGAATGGTGGCCTCGGAATCGCCTTTGCGCCCCGACACATGTAGGGTAAAAAAAAAGTATTATTAGATTACAATTCTTAGTTGATCAGGTGCGTCACGAAGAGGTAAGGAAAAGCGATCTCTCAGAAGCGAAAATAGGATAACTTCGTCGCCTCTTCTTCAAAGTGTTCCCACTCTGGGCCCCACGACCCTTCGCTGCAAAAAGCCTTTCCAAAGAACCAGGCGAAGCTCCGTCGGTCATGAATAATTTCGACGGCCTTAGCATAATTTGCGAACTCAACATCACTTGTCGATAAAGGAGGTCAAACACCATGGTGGCACTTGAATTTTTGTTTATATATATTTTTGCGGGAAAGGAAGGGGGGCGTCTGAAAGAATTTTGGATGCTAAAAATCAGCATGAAATGTGGAAAGCATTTGTAAAACTAAAAGCAATACCCTAGAACGGAGAGTTTTAAGAAAAAAGCAAATAAATACAAAATTCCGCTCACGAGAGAAGATATGGGGCTCCACAGGAAGAGAAGAAAATGGCATATAGGGTATTTCATGAGTAGCACTCAATATGTCTTTCAGCGAAATGTGTCATCATGGTATCGAGGGAGCAGTTGAACTTTTGAAGATGGTAGAGAACACAAGAAAAGAAAACTTTGAACAAGGTAAAAGCACGATTGTTGCCAACGTTTCAGCAAAGAGACTTGCTTTCGTCAGGGCAATCTCTCGTCTGGCTGGCATGCTTTATATAGGTGCACGTCCCCAGGTGAGAGGGGAGAAGGAAAGAAGCAAGTGAAATTGAGAAAGCGGATTGGTTTGGGAGTATGTCGGGGGAGATATTGAGGGGCAAAGAAGGTTGTATAGTTTGAGCCGCGAAGTAGGTCACAGGGAAGTCAGCCGGGGTTTGATATTCGGGGAATTTTTGGAGAGAAAGGATGAGAGGGTGTTTTTTGACCCGCCGCGGGGCATACGAAAAGGTTCTCAGAACCGCTGGAAGCAGACCAGGCGGTGAGAGTGGGGTCCTTATCAGATAATATCTGGAAGCCTCAGGTCAAAACAAAAGGTAGAGAAGGGGGGAAATAAATAGGTCAAGGAAAAAAGAAAAAAGAGAAAAAGAAGAGAGAAGAAAAAAAAACAGGGAGGGAAACCACGCAAACCCACACACAAAAGAAAAAGCAATGACCCGGAAACTGAAATGGCTGGTGTCACCCACGGCAACATTCCTGGAACAGGCCTGTCCTGAAACTCAAAAACGAAAAGATAAAGTTAGAGTGACGTACGGGGCACAAGACCACGTGGAGTAAAAAGAAAAAAAAAGAGAGAAATAAAATACATAAAATGGAATTCCAAAAGCAAAGGTTGGAGGATGCGGGCGAGTATTAAGCTAGAAGCTAAGGAATGAAAAAAAAAAAGAAATTAGGTGACCAGGTAAAGACCAGAGGGAGGCGTAATAGTCTTTGGATAAGGTGTATGCAAGACAGTGGCTATTTCTCTATTCCCGGTGAATATCGCAAGGATTCCAAGTTGCCCCTAGACGCATTAATTCCAGTAGGTTCCATGGAGTTGAATTTGTGAATTAAATAGGATTCTCGGTATTTCCTGTCCTGTCCACTTCCTTTTTTCCTTCTCCCCTCTCACCTGGGGACCTGCCCCTATATAAAGCGTGCCAGCCAGGCGAGAGATTGCCCTGACGAAAGCAAGTCTCTTTGCTGAAACGTTGGCAACAATCGTGCTTTTACCTTGTTCAAAGTTTTCTTTTCTTGTCATCATGGTATCTACACTCAGCAACAGTTGACAACCTACCAATAATAACAGTATCTTAAAGCATTCACTGCACTTTTCTGTGATGTATTTTTTATACCATCTAGCTATACAGACTTACGGGACGAAGTAAACAGATTCACTCAATAGTGGCAAATCATCGGAGGGTCGGCGTCGGCCGGCCTTTATTGCTGTCAGTGCAAAAGCGTTTTTACCCTAGCTTTCTGGATTTCGTTTAAGTAACACGAATTCTTACCAGTTGTGTCATCGTTCATAAGGGTTGCGCCAAACTGTTAGCGTCGCAGCGAGAGGGAAGGGTACCTGAGTTTGCGCCGGTATTCTGTTAGGCCTAAGTACCTCTTTAAGGTCTAAGGGGACCACACGGCACCCGCAGCTTGACTTACAATTAGTTTGGCGTTACTGACCAGGTCCCTGAGCATAACGCTAAGGTGGCCAATGTCAATCCTAAAAATAGGCCTAACAAGGGCGATCGGCCGAGCCTCCATGTTATAGTCACTGGCTGAGAGACGACACAAACAGGATTATCTTTGCGTTTTTACGTCCACATTCTATGCCACAGAAGTGTAGATCTCCTCTCCAATTCGAATCAAGCTCGCCTGCAGCGGCACATACCTCAAGAGGTGTATTGGAATATGCTTTATAAAATGATCAATCAATCAATCAATAAATCAATAGAAGGGTCTAACTCAGAAATCTGTGCTTGTACTCAGGATCCTGTGAGCGTAATCTAAAGCCTAGTAAATGTTTACACACTCTGGGCAGAGAACTAACCGTCAATGATTAAAAATACAGTTCAGTCATCGCTCATTGTTTGGCTTAATATAGCTTGTAGGTGTTAAGCTTTACAGTTTACTTTTTTTTTCGTGCAGAAGCAGCCAACATGCCACTGGCTTGTGATATTATAGAAGCACCCGATTCTTGTCATCAAACATTACAGCTTGCTCGAAATTGTGTTCCTAAATGCGTTTCAAGAGAAAGCAACGAGCAAGAAATTTATTTTTACAAATTAACTGGGTGCAAAGTGTCACCAGCGGTATGAATTAGTCAAGACGGCCTTTTGTGGATCGCAGCTATGAGATACTTGCATGTTCGTCAGTTTACGTTTCTCGTTTTCTTTATCGCAGCATTGCATTGTCAACATTTTAGACCTACATTGGAAAATGCAAGGGAGCTTCAAAATAGTGTACAGTTTCTGCCAGAAGTTCCAAAAATTCAGTGAGACTTTTTTAATGAAAGTGACTTCAATCAAACACTACAGTAGTATTTTGTCTAATGGTACAGCGGGATACCAAAACTCCCTGCGGGACTCTTTTGGGTCCCGTGCTAAGCAGGACTTCTCGGACCATATTTCACTTGGGCGCGCTGCCACCGGAATAATTACCTCTGCGTCAAAGCACTCCAGTACTAGTTAATAGTTAATATTGGGAACACTGTAGGACATGCACAATTTCCGGAAAGAGTTTGGCAAACCAAACTTTTGCGCACATCCAGCGTCAAAATTGCCACCGCTTCAGACTAACGCAGCACTAGGTAAAATGAAGAGTTCTCCTTGAAACTTGCCCAAGTTTGTGGAAAAATGCATCTGAAGCACCGCGGTAGACTTAAAGAGTCGCTGACAAGTTCCAGCGAGGGTGTCTGAAACAGACACTGTGAAAACGTCCTGGATTACTTGCAAATATTAACTTTACAGGATCGCTCTAACGGCGAGGATCTAGAGTTCATCTGGTATTTTTCCCGTAAAAGGATGCTTCTCCGGTCTTCGAACAGGGTTAAGGAACTTTGGTCAGAAAGGGTGTAGTCTGGAGCATCTCCGAAGCGCGGTGCGAGAGTTTGTGCGTAAATCGTTTTTTTTTTGTTTATTATAATCCTCAGTGGCTGCCAAAAGCGGCGGGCTCACATCCCGACGCGACATGAGAGGGGGATGGTTAAAATGCCGAAAAAAGCGAGTTTGTGATTCGACTATTCCGACCTCCTCGGGCCTCCGACTTCCCCGTGTTTTCAGACGAAAGAATCAAAGATGGTGCCACACTGTGGAATACCAGAAACCCTTTTGGGACCTCAGTGGGTTTGATGGTTTGTAACCTAAAGAGAAGAACGCTGTTTAAGCCGTTTGTTTTGATTGCTGAGACGAAAATCCTTTTTAGAGCTTCAGCTGTCAGTTCTGAGTTGTTTGCCATATTGCTGCATGGCGATCGCAGAAAAATTAATACAGGAACAGCTAGCTCGCAGTATTCGGACTACCATAATGTTGAAAACATGGTTAATTTATGCTGGTCGAATAGTTCCTGTAAATACAGTGCCTCTCTATCAGGCTGGCGTGTTGCCCCCAGACAAATCTGACGGCACATCGTATAATTCGAACAATTTCTAGCAGATGCTTCAGCTCAGAAACAACGACAAGTAAAGCACGCCGTGAAAGTGTAACAAAAGCGCAGCATCGCGACAATTACGATAGTTTACTTTATCAATTAACTTTACTTGTGACTGTATCGGTCTTTTTCATATGCGCTTTAAGTTGTCGGTGGCGTTCTTACTTTCTTGCTTTGTTGCTGTTGGTGTGCTGAATCCTTGCACACTACTTTATCAAAGAAAGTTTAATGTAGAGCTGTTAACCTATTGAACATGATTCTTGCAGCTGCTTATGATGACGATAACTCTATTTTGCCCAGAGCTGCTTCTCTAGGTTCCGTATCCAAGGTCCAACCTTGTCTATCTTAGGCTCTACTCAGCGACTTCGGACGTGTTTTTAAAGTCTCCTGGGCTGCTCATCCAGCAAAGTGTCAATGGGCTCTCTTGAATAGTAACTGAAACAAAATCAACTTGACGATGCGGGAACTTAGGCGGCAAGGACAGACTGCGCGAAGAAGGGGATGCGGACTTTCGGGCTGGTCTTTCGCCCAAAACTGACAGATTTACAGGTGCTCCCGCGACAGACCAGTACCGGCCGCGCTGTTTGACAGCGCAGGATTTACTTTTACCATGCCACGCAGTGGGGAGCATGAAGGAGAAGCAGGGGAAAAGATGTGTCCGCAAAGGTTGACGATAAACGAGAAACGGCGGAACCTGGCTTCACTTATAGCCGAAGCAAAATGGAGAGACGAGCTAGTTGGTTCGCAATTTCCATGAGTGAAACTAAGCGCAAAATTTTTTGCGATTTGAAAAGCCGATTTGAAACAAGACGTTGCCAAACGCTGACTGAGAGGATACAGCTTGTCGCACGGCTGCCTGCCTCAGTTTATACTTACACTGGCGGTGAGCGTCTGTTGTCTCTCGCTGCGCACAGAGAAAACGAGAGCAGAAGTTCTATTGAGCCTTGATAGAGTGGAATCATAGTTTTGAAAACTATGTGTTGCCCGAGCTGTACTCCCCAGGGACACAAGAGCAGCCTAGTCATCGTTTCGACGGAGCCTCGAAACATCTGGAGCTAATGTAAATTAGGCGGAATACTTCTGGTTATCACATATTTGAGCAGTAAAATGTTTTGAAGTATGGCACTCCAACTTCTTCGAAATTCACAACACGCTAGAACTATTTCCGGAATGATTCGTTGGAAATACAGCTCGTGTTTGCTGTTATTATTCATAAGATGTTACCCTAACAGGACTTAAACTAATAGGATGTTCTGCACTATCGAAAAACAATGCGCTAAAAATGTCAGATTGCAGCAGTTCTAAATGCTCAATACAAAGCAATCATTCGTCGTTGACTGCGTAGCAGGAGTAAAAACTAAAACGTACAAAAAATCAAGGTTGCTGTAGACTGCAATCTTTGTCTTCGGTAAGTCACAAATTTGCGACGTGTAAATTCAACGCCGTACTCTAAAAACGTCCATTCGTAACCATTTCCCTTTTTCAATGCTTTCCTTAGACAAACCGGGAACACGTAGTCCTTACAGCAGCAGTGATATGCTTCATGAACAATAGCATTCAATTTGGCGTAGACTATACTATTTTATCCAAAAATTACCCAAACATAAAAGACCCATACAAAGCCAAACATGGTTAAGAAAAGATTACGCTTAAAGTAAGCCGGTTAATACAACCGAGGAGTTTGTTTAACCAAACTAAAAATTAGGTCGTATCTTATATTTCACACGAAAAGAAGCTGTCACGGCCGCTGTTTTGAAGAGAGAGAAAGAACGCTTCTGAGGCCTCTTTTTCTTCGGCATATTTTCTCTGCACGCGCACTGGCAGATATGGGGGAAATGTATTTCCAGATCCGGAAAACCGTGTAGACCAAAGCTTATGGCAGAACTTGTTTGCGGAGGACAGGCGCACTGTATGATTGATGCGCAGCGCTTCTTGCTCGAAGTATGGGAACGGCGCATGAAAGATACTTCTGTTTCACAAAGCATCCGCAGGAAAACGTCACTACGTCGGTAGGCCGTGAGTGCAGAAAAGCCGGTAGCCGGGGTTCACAAGATCGATTATTCCGCGTTATGAATTGGGTGTGCTCAATCTTCCTGGTAGGGAAGATTCCTCGGCATACAAAGGGCCATAGGAGACAGGAAAAATAACTCGTCCGGGCTCCGGTATCTCGGCTGTAGTCGCGTCCAGAAACAGGCCTTTTTTGACCACCCAACAGCGTTGCCTTCGGGTCGGTAAATGACAGTTTTGTTTCACCGCACTAGGCCTTTCGGGGAACAGCATGAACAGGTTCTCTTGAAAGTACATGCGTAGGGCAACTTGCCGAATTTTGTTCGAGATCTGTTATTCATAATGCACCAAGTAAAACAGTTTGATTGCTTCTCTTCCAAACCAGGTTGGAGGACCTGGGTGTGAATAACGTCGACGTTTACATGAACGACAGGTAGAAAAAGGGTAGATCAACAGAAATTCGCCTTATGTAGAACGGCTTATTTTCGACGATTAGTGTTTATTTTCGGAAAATGAAAACGCCTAAAGGGTGTACTTGGTTTCTTGTTTTTATCAATTTTTTGCCGATTGTTTACCTCTATTTTGTTGTCGAGGGCGACAAGGGAAAAACCGATGCTTTTAGGATCGGCCGCATCGTGCACGTAGAGAGATCGGTAGAAAGGGGGATTTTATGTCATTTTGTGTTATTGCTAACAGCTTCTTTGTAATATTTTCTGCACCGGCCATCAAACCTCTCACTTTGTATCCATCCTGGCGATAGATGCCAAAAATGCCTCAAATACTAAGCTCAGGCTTTTACATGCTGCGGTGCCTCAATACAACCGCTATACCCCATACCACGACGAAAACGTACTTGCAACCTCGAAACAAATCCTCTTTGTAGCTTCTTACTGTCTCACAGTAACGCATTCGCTATTCCTACTTCTTTCCGTGCCTTCCATTGTCCTTATACAGTCGTTTGTATCCATCATACGATAGTAAGTGCGAGCACCCGACTTACCGTTTGTGTCGGTGAAGTCCGCACCCCGCTCGCATTTCGCGGATCTGTTCTACCCTGGGATGCAGCAGGAGCGCCCTGTCAACTAGCTGATAAACTCTGCGGGGGGGATTAAGCACAGCGACAGTGCAGTTGGTGCTGAAAGGAGGAGCGGAATGCCAAAGAGACAGGGCCCGGAAACGAAACACTACCGTGTAAACAAACACGCGCCTCGAGTTTTAACGAGACGCAGAGTTTTGTGCGTACTCGGCCCCGAGCTTGTTTAAAGAGTCCGATGCTGCGGTACCGGGAGATTTGTGAGGTAACTGGAGTCTGTATAGAATTTCCGTCGTTTGAGCTCTGCCAGGAATCGATAAAGTGGTCGAGTGAACATGACGGGGAACGTGGGCTGAAACACCGGAGACTGCGCGGCAGTTGTGCATGGGTCAGGGTAGTTTTACAATGCTTCTTCCGGACCCTGCCTTTCGACCACTGAACATATGCGAGGTCCGGTAACATGACTTTGGGGAGTTGACGCGCTAAGATCGGTCAACCTCCTACCAGTGGCTCAATGATAGAATTTAATGCGGGCTGTTTGTTTTCCGAATTATATTTGCTTGGAATTAAGAACGCTAGTTTTCGTGTTGTCTCTGGCAGTCATACGGGGGATGGGAAACCTTGAGTGCCAAGTGCGTTACGATTGCAACGAAGCTCGTAACATCCTCACGTAGAAATACACGAGTAATAAAACGACAAAAAAGTCACAGAGCTGTTTAAAATTACCGTCTACAGACTACCATATGTAAGTATTGAACGTGCCGCTGTCTAGGTGGTGGTGGTGAAAACATTTATTGAACATTTGTTAGCCGAAGGGCAGCCTCTATGAGTGGGGTCCTCAGTCCAGGACTCCAATGGCGGACGCTATCCGGCTGGCCCGCTCGATCAGCCGTTGTTGGTCTTGCGGGGCAGTGCTGGACAGAGCAGCCTCCCAAGAGTAGAGGGAGGGAATGCGTATAGGGGTGAGCCCGTCTGGTGGTTGCGGACACTCCCCTACAGAGTGGTAGAGGGTGGGAGTGGGGCTCTGTCAAGCCGGGCAGTTGCCAGCGTATTGGGTGGGGTAGAAGAGGTGTTTGTGGTGTAAGTTTGAGAACGCGTGTGTCTGGAGCTGCCGCCATGACGTGGCGTCGGCGCGGGATAGAGAGTGGTGGGGTGGAGGTCGTGTTTTTCTTTGTGTGCGGTAGTAGGCTAGTACCTCGGCAAAGTTGGCGCGGCTCACTCAAACTCACTCACAATTTTTTTTTCGAATCACCACTCACTCAAACTCAGACAGTAGAGACGGCATGCCGGCTGGGCGTCAGTCTATAGTGATGTGGGGAAGGTCTCCGTGGGGGGACGGTAGAAGCTCTGGCGATCTTTTGCAGACGGCAGCAGATCGAGGGACCTTGTGTCGTCTGCATTTTGTTGGCGTGTGTCGTGGCGGTCGTGAAGATTCGGCTGGCGTGAATGGGGGTGATCGAAGTTGTGCGTCGAGTGCATGAGTCATGGGCGACATCAATGCAGCGGACCTGAGATTCATCCCCTAGCTTCTTTTTGAGAGAGTGAACCAGCCCTTCCGGCCGGCCTTGGTTAAAGGTGGGATCTATATTGAGCGGTATGGGGGAACGTAGATGCAGTGCTTGAGGGTAGTTTGGAGAGTATGTGGCCGGTCTTGATTGCCGTCGTACTGCAAACGGCATGGCCAGTTGGCGGTTAATGTGAAACATTGTAGTTGGGAGATTCTCTGAGCCTCCGTGACCTCTAAAATGACGGTGTAGTCCCAGTTGAATTATTTCGTCCTCGAAAGTATAAATTGGGAAAACCGAAAACTTTTTTGAAGGCTTCACTAGTTAGAAGTTCTATTTATGTGATTTCTTCTGGTCGAAGGTTTAGGTATAGTGTGACGTAGCATATTTTACTGCTCAGGAGATCTTAAACCTGCCGACACACTTCCCGTTATGTGAGGCCGTGATGTCAGCTGCCATTTCTGCAGATAAGATGTGTCCGGCGCGTAATGGAGGTCCGAAGTTGAGTAAGGAGTGCTGTGCCCGTGCCGTCCTGGTGGAAGGGACCCCCCCGGATGCGGGGGGGACGATTTCGCCTAGTATGGGCACTTCAGAATCAGGCTTAGAAGGAGGAGGTCGGCCACGTGGTCGGACCTGCACGATAAGGAGTTCTGAATTGGCAGAATGACACGTGCGGCCCCTGTTACTCAGGTGGTTGATAAGGGTGTCCACAGCTTTTTGGAGGACGTCTTGCTGTTTGCCACTGGTAAAATATATGGAGCAGAAAGTGATGTATTCCGCGTAGATAGGAGGCTGAATGATGGGTACGTTTTTTTTAAATGAGCTCGGAGTTCAACTAATGCAATACTAAAAGCACAGGGTAAATAACCAATCCTCGCGGTGTGCCTTTAGGGGTGTGCTGCTGATGGGCGAGGTCGTGGGTGTGAGCCTGATAGTAGCCGTGCGATCGCCTACAAAACTTGCAATGCAGTTGAAGGGGCAAGAGAAGTAGTGGCTGGCGCTGAAGTTGTCTATGAACCGCTTGGTTTGTGACGATGTCGAGAGCTCGTTTTGTATCGAGCGCAATGATGGTGAGTGGGGTGGTGCGTCTGCGGTGATCTAGCGCTTGTCCCTTCAGTTGTAAAACATTGTCCCGAGTAAATTTGGCGCGAAACTATACATGGTAACTGGGTAGAGGCGTTTTTCTTCGATGTAGTCTGTGAGAAGGCGATGTACATGAATTTCTAAGTTCGAAGTTTCCCAATGCCTGAGGTAACGGTGATCGCACGTAGCGACGTCAGCGAAATGAGTTCGTCGGGTTTTGGGAATAGGGTGACTTCTCAGCGGCGCCAGTGGAATCGGAGGGTGCCGTTCGTTCAGTGGGTGTTGAAGTGTTGCAGCAGTGAAGAGGTCAGGGATGTTGACGTAAAGAAGGAGGCGTTTTCTGATGCGAAATTGTCCAGCCTGTGTCGCAACGCTCACCTTTCCGGTGAATGTTTTATTCGCGGTCGTTGCGGTTGTAGGGGCTCGCAGAGTTTTGGTGATGGGACGGGCGCCATAGTAAGACAAAGAACGCTTCCCTTTAGATCCGAACTGCTTCAACCAGGCCGGAATGGTGCAGTCGTATAAACGTCGGCTTCATAAAGCGAGGAACCCAGGTTTGCCGCCGCCCACGGGACGCGTTTTTTCTTGAGACGTTTCGTGTTATTTCCGTTATCATCATTGTTTGTAAAATCCACTGTGCAAATTTGGTTTTATTAAAGTAACTTTATACGGCATGGTAGAAAGCTTCGGTTTTTAAAGACGATAGTCTTTCTTGGGTTACTTAAACCCAGAAATTTTGGTCTGTCTGTATGTATGTCTGTCTGTCTGTCTGTGACTCGATTCAGCCTCCCGGCCAAAGCAAAGTAGACATTGCGCAATAGTCTTATATACTCACAGCCAAAGGTAAACGCTTAAGCCCGGTTTATATGTTGACACTTGTCAACTTTGTTGAACAAGAACAAAACATTACGCAAATACAAGACAGGAAATTAGTACACGAGGGATATTTACAGTGTTTCTTTATTTAAAAATTCATGGATGCTTCGTTTTTCGATAGCAAATGATATTGTACATCTACTGCAGAAAACCGCCGCCTGCTGTTGCCCGCGCCACTTCCAGGCGGCATATGAAAAATCACGCTGCAACAGCAACGAAATATGATGATGATGATGTCCTCAAAGATTTTTGGCGCGCACCCACAAGGGGGGATTGGCCAGGGCTAAATCGGTTGTTCAATTAGCCAGGTTCCACGTTCTGCTTGGAACGCACGTGGAGGACGGCCACGTGGTTCTATAAACCTTGAAGTCGGCCGCCTCGATTCATGTGCGTCACTGCCGTACTGCAGTGCTGGCATCGAGAAACCCGGCCTGTAAGAGTAACACTCCGTAAATTCAAATCGCCTTTAGCAAAGCCTTGATGCGTTTACCTTGGGATGAGCGCGACGGTACAGGAACAGCATGAGAGGTGAGCGGGAAAGCAAAAGGGGGTATTTCCTTGGCAAATGTCTACAAAGACTATCGTGTTTTGACGACTGTTGCAGCAAAAGGGGCAGATACGCGGCCAACTTAAAAAAAAAATTTCCTCAATGACGTATTGTCTCGAGGGTGGGGGGGGGGGGGCGCATTTGGGGTACGTTACAGAAAAAAATACGATAAATTTTAAGTAATTCGTATTGTTCGCCTGATTTTTCCAATCATTCATTGCAGCATGTCACGATGTTACTGACCTTCTCTGTCTTACAAAACGAATGACGAAAAAGAGCTGGAAAATAAAGTGTCCTTGACTTCCTATTCGTTGAACACGGATGGAGTGCGCGCTCGGCAGATGTGAAGCATACACACTGCATGCCAGAGGAGCTGGCAACTTGCATTGTCTGAAAGCTAAACCAAACGCGCGAGGCTTGGGATCGCAGCGCGCGGCAAGCACTTCAAAAGGAGTTGGACGCCTTTCATTGTGGCTGCAGCTTGCCTTTTTGTAGTGGTGCTAAGGCTCGAGGCCAGGTTGCCTTGTTACTGTTCGTACTTGTTTGAAGAAGTGCCTCGGCGGACACGAAATCCCAAGGCGGATGAGCCTTCAGAGTAAAGATGGCCTTTTGAAAGCCCGTACTAAAAGCATTCTTTAACGTTGGGGGCTCCGACAGAAAAGTGATGGATGGCGGAAGAAAAAGCGAGCCTAATTTGCTCAGGCTGATACTGGAAGAAATATCCCTAACCATGCGCAAACGGTTCTGGGCATTTTTAGAGCAAAAGCAAAGCTTTCTAGCTCTACCAGCAAACGGTTCTTTCGTGGCGTGTGGTACATAATCTCTTAAAGCGTCGGTGGCGGCGGCGGGGCGAGCGAGGGGGGCGGAGGGTTTCACTCACGGAGCACACTAGAGATGGCGCCGCGAATTTCGCAGCGTTCCTCGCGCGGTAGTACCTGCTCGCAGGCGGCGGCGTCCGCGGTATACGACTTTGTCGTCTGCTTCAAAGGTGGTTGTTTTGGCCCCGTTTCGGTGCAGCTTCGCGAAAATTGCGTGGTGCCTTCACACGGCTTGATTAGTTTGTTTGACAGCCCCTCCAGGGTAACCCGCACCCGACTAAATTATGTGCTTGTACGGCAAACATACGTTAAGGATTGGTTTGCGGGCCTGGAAAACAAAATGTTCAAACCCCATGCAAACATCTGGCCTCTAGAGAAACGCTACCTTTTGCGCACTGATTGCCACGAATGGGACTGCGTTTTCGAAATTGGTGATTACCAATTCGGTTGTGTTTTAACACGTATTACAAAACGTGAAAGTAGCCCCAGGTTCTTATAAATAGGAATTATAAACGTTCCCTCAGCTTTATTGCAATTCTCAAACTTACTAAGCCAACTTGTTTCAATTGGTATAAATGGGAATCACCAAGTTCACATGCCGCATTGTGTCGGTGTCTGCGCTTTTGTCGCGTGGTTGTGTCGCCCCAAGCTAGCACATCAGGATGGCTAGGTTCCGCTGTCTCACCCTTCGAATGACGCTCCTCTCCGTTTTCGCTCACTTCCGACTCACGGCCGGGCTACAGCGGCGGCCGCTAGCTCTAGCCCGGCCGTCGTTCACGCTGCTGGTGCGTTCGGCACTCCTCCCTGGCGAATTCCAGGTAACGGCTGGTAGAATTTCTAGTTTCACTCTTTGTAGAGCCACGTGGGTGAATTGAAGTGACGTCGCATGGGCAATTGTTGTGGGTGTCGTTTAAAGCTTTGCTTTCTAACCAGCTTCACAGCGGGGATATGAGCGAATTTTGTTTATACGCTAATTACTCGAGGTAAAATTTCGGGAAGGGCTTTTTTGAAATGAAGCGAAAATCGTAACGCGTTAGAAGGGGTAGGCTTTCTATTAGTGCGCAACAGTTTGCCGCCCGCTACTGTGGCTTGGCCGCCGCGGTGTCCTCGTAACCGAGTGAGCGAATGGGACACTGAAGTCAGAAAGAAACTAACGAGGAGCTGGGCGAAAGTTTGATGGGGAGGCAATAACGCACGTTGGGCCGTGCCGACACTCTGGGAGATGACGCCATCGCAGCGCGTGCCGTCGTATGCTGGGCGATGACGTGTTAACTTCAACAAAGGCAGTTCGCGATGCCGACGCACAGGCTTACCGTCTCTGCCGACTAGAGAACACACGAGTTAGTGCTCCCTCAGGGCACTGCAGCACTCAGGAGTAAGTGCTGAACGAGTGAGAAAACCGGTAGATGTGCTACGCGTCCTCCTCGTTTCGTGACTCATTCGAACTAGGTGACAGTTGCGTGGGATGTTGAAACACAATTCGCAACAACATGCTTGGTGGCGGCGACGCGCTGCGAGGTAACTGCAGAGTAGCGGGCGATGCCCTGCGTTCGCTGATCACGGGATCGCTTCCTGAGACGCAGCATCTATGTGCCGTGACCGAGAAGACTGCAGTTCGCACTGTATCCAAATTTTGTATTAGGGAACACAGGAATCGTCGCTGCTTTCTTGTATCATTCATTACTTAAATTCACCACCAAACAATGGTTAATGAAGTCATGGTGCCGCGCAGTAAAGCGTTATTTTCAGTGATTCTTTTCATACCATTAAAAGAGCACCTTCGGCGTCTGCGCGTTATAAGTATGATTGCATCCCCTTCCGCGCTCTTTTGTCACAATACACAGCTACAAAACTGTCTTGTAAGGAGTACCCGGACATACGCTTCAGTTTTTTATTTTACCAGGATAACTTAACAATGCCAAAACATTACATGGTCTTTTCAGCGTTCATGCCGAGTATTGTTTTCTTCGTCCTTCCTCGGCACGCTTGCGAGAGCCTGCGCTCCTGCACAAATCATTGCTGGAGAAAGAGCAGAGCTGAAGGTCGAACTAGCGCCTCCTCACACTGACAGCGGATCCCAGGAGAGAGGTAGTAGCGGGACCCCCGCAGTGCAGAGCTGTTTTGGACGCCACTGTAAAGCAAAGACCATTAAAACATGTACAGTGTTTTATTCAGTAGGGAACGTCGCCATCCCTTCAGTCGTCGTCTTCCGAAGGTGCAGCCACGTACAAAAAATCGTCTTGTAGCGCAGCCTTGCATCTCTAAACCTCCACTTCTTCGTCAGCTGGTCCGATGGCCGCCTCACCTTGTAGATTTTGAAGGAATGGCTAGACGATTTCGTCGTCATCGTCTTCGTTGGTGGCGGACCCGTTGCACGCCGGTCGCTACACGATGACGATGGCCAAGGAGGGAGCTCCTCGTGTTGTGTGAGCCCGCGAACACGCCTGGACGCCGCCGGGTGGTCGCCGCGAAGCACGTGCTCACGTGCGCTCGGGGCTTTCTGTTTACGCCGTACAAATTTGTGTCGGCCTAAACAAACTCGGTTACGGCGGAGGATGTCATCCGTTAGTTAGAGGTTATTGAAAGTAAAACAAAGAGTAAAGCAGAAACCTCAAAATATCTTGTAAAAATGGTATACATTCCTGCTTATCAGGCGTCCGCTACTCTATCGCTGCAGGTTTGTATTAACGGGTGTTGACGAAATAATTTCCTATTTCCAGGTTGCACTTGCCGGACGCGTTCTATGACGACAAGCAGTCGCGTCAGCTCTATAGTAAGGCAGTAAAGCAACCCCTAACCTTGGAGAGGTTTTTGGCGGAGGGCTTGTTGGTACCTCATGAAGAACCGCTCTGTAGTGTTAAATCTGAACACTGCTCACCGACGGCACATACCCGTCCAAGGGATTGGCCAATATGGTTGCGCTTCACCAGAACTCGGCGCCCGTGGCCGAATCAACCGATCCATGGGGTTTAATGGTGAGATTTCCCGGAATCAATTTTTTATGGTTTAGGCGCTCGTCATTGAAATCTAGCTGGCGCGTGCCGAAAAAGTTAAAGCAACTTGCCCAGGTTACTTCGTGTGGCAAGAGAAGCAGGTGGGAGTTGTTTATGAACCTTTTCATGCTTTAATCAGTCATAAGATCAGGACGTGCCCTGGGCTGTGTTGCGCATGCGCAGTTACATATTCCTGTCGACTGCGCCAATGATAGGGCCGCTAGCACAGCCCACTGATGAAATGGCAGCTCTCAGGACGAAGAAGTTGAAAGGGTCTATATCGGATGTTGTGCCGCGCTTGCGCAGTATTTTTTCTGGCCGACTTTTTGGTTCCTTGAACTACATTTACGCCTGCTGTCTGTTGGAAATTTTCAAATGTGATTTAGCGCCCCATCATCATCTCCGTAGTCATAACCATCATCATAATAATAATCACAACTGTGCTTGTAATCATCAGCATCATCTCCGCCCCCATAATTTAGAACCCGTCACTACTGTAGAGTTGCTGTTCCGAGAGGCATCTGTACATCCTCTAGAGCGGTAAGAATATTTGCTCCACTTTGAAAGGTCGTCAAGGTATTCCCCTAGGACCATTATTGCACGGAGGCACCCCCCCGCTACCACTAGAAGATTTGCTAGGCCTGGAGCGGCCCGATCAACTCCCCAGTCCTAGTCATGTTCACTCTGTTGCGTAGACACCTGCGGCTGGTGGGGCTCGTGGGGATTATCGTGTCTCTTCTGAATTGTGCCTTCGTGGTGTTCTATGTCAACCGCCCGCAGCCCCCCACGTCGTGGCACCAAAATCAGCGTCACATTCGCGAATTCATGCCGCGGAAAGGGGCCGAGTTTCTGGCCTCCCCTCGAGGTCCATGCCCCAGCTTCCTCGCTGTGCTGGTGACGTCGAGGGCAGAACACGTGTTGAAGCGCAAGGCAGCGCGTGACAGTTGGGCCCAGGACGCCGACGGCAACGAGACACGCGTCTACTTTGTCCTGGGCAAACAGCCCGATAACACCTCGCTGCAGGACATCGTGAGATCAGAAATTGCCACCTATGCTGACATCATCCAGGCCGACTTTGTGGACACCAGGAGGTAAGACATTGAGGCCTTCTGCGCATCTTGCTTTCCTAAGCAGTATGATTCCAAGGAGAGAGGGGGAGGGGGGCTTTTTCTGGCAAACTCAGGGTTGTTGTGAATACTCGAGAATGCCAGACCAAACGCTTTGACATCCACATTTTCTTGTGGAGAATGAGGCGTGTACGTTGATCGAAGATACAAGCAAATTTAAGTCTGTTGTACCCTGCTCTAGGCTACATCGTAACAGAAGCATCATCCAAGTTGACAGTGAGCATTCCCGAGCAGGCGTCAGTAAAAAACAAACCCAGTGCTACTTTGTAACCTACAGCCACAGTCCGGAAATCTTACCCAGTTCATCATAAAAAAAAGTAGTGCCATACCGTCTGTCTTGCCCTTGTAACGTTAAGGGAACGAACAACGGTCGTAGCTCCCACCACATTTTTTATCAGAGGTGGGTAACACGGGCCTTGCGGGACTTCCTGTACGTGCATGCACTGCAAATATTTAAATGAATATATAACTAAGCAACTAAAGGGCAAACAAGCAGGTGTATAACCATATATAAAAATAAACGTATAATAAATTAATAAATGAATCATTTTTAGATTATAATAGATACCTATTCCTTTTGTGAATTTTATGTTTTCTGGTGACAGCTAGTTACACGTCCTCATCTCCCGGAGGCTATCGCTTAGCGTTTGAACCTTACGCTACCTTCTCTATGAGAATGCAGTCAAGGGCCGAAGCAGAACTGGGATGTGAAATGGGTCCTGTGTTGTTACCTCTCCATTTATGCTGCTTGCTGTGTGGTACAGGGGTCCGATTTGCATGCACTTCTATCACCGAGACAGTGCTTCGCACTCGGGGGCCAAGCGGGCATTTTTTTCTCGGTTTTCACATTTTCCTTTTACAAACTAGAATATATACCTGCCCTTAGGTGAATACTGGCGAAGTCAGAATCCGAGATTCTACGGTCTCAAAAGGTTAATGGGTGCTTTCATTTCAATGCAGAAGGTCCTGCCCATTTCCGGGGAATCAGTAACCAACCAGTTCAAATATTGAAGTCCAAAAAATTTTGAGGATAACAGGGGAACAGAGCGCTCAACATCGGAACAGCCTGGCTCACAAATGCTTTTTGTGACATTTTACAGAAACGAGATGTCCAAGCTTCATACGTTTTCGTCCCCCTCGTCTCACATAATCTTTCCTCCTTTTTTTGTTTGTGAGTATGATCGCGCTGCAATTGTTTGTCTCCTTACTGCTGTCAGTACTGTCGAGATCGAGATGGTCTGAAAAGCCCAATGATAAGCCTGGACCGCGCGATGCAGGAACGGAACTCTCAAGACAGTCTTCCTGCTCCAGTGGGTGGTGACCACATGTCCCCGTGTCCACTTTGTGATGAAGGCCACAGACTACGCTTTCGTGAACGTTCCCAACCTCCACCGCTACCTGCAGATGCGCGAAGACGAAGAGCGTGGTCCCTTCGTGGCCGGAAGTGTGGTCATGAAGCGCCCAGTTCAAGGGGACCCTCTCGCTCCCGGTGACCTGCCGCCCGTCATTTACCAAAAGCCCACGTTTCCACCGTTCTTAGAGGGTTTCGCGTACGTCATGCCCGGGGAAGCCGTGGAGGTGATTTTGAATAAGGCGCTGGACACGCCATTCCTGTACCTAGAGGACGTCTTCGTAACAGGTGTCGTCGCGGGGGAGGGGCTCCAGGTGCCGCTGGTCAACTCTGAGTGCTTCCAGAGCTGTGCCACACCCACCCCGCCTTGCGCCCACCACTGGTTCCTCGCCGTGTGCAGCAATGACACCACCCAATGGGGCACGCTTCGCGTCGAGTCTCGCCGTATCTGCACGGAGCACGACGTCAACTTGCACTGCTGAAAACAGCCTGCGATGTGTAGGCGCGCCTTGTACAGATGTTCAGCGTTTGACCAGTTTGCAATGTATATATTGGGTAATACAAAGGACCAAAATTCATTGTAAATTTATTGTTAAACATATGTTAATGGCTCGGATTGTGGGTTATGAGCTGCATGCTCTCAGAAAAAGAAAATGGTATTGAAGGATGGCCTTGACACATGCCCAAATTCAACCAAGGGAGCCAAAGTGTTAGGTTGTGGATAGCTGGGGGCGAAAGTAAGCATAAAAGTACGTATCTGTGGAGGCTTAGTGTCCCAGCCGTACGATAACCCGCATCCGTCAAGTAAATGAAGCCATCTACTGTGAATGGCCCAGAGATATGGGCATGTCTCGTATAAATTCAATAAAACGCCGAGGATACCCGTCCCAGTAAAGTTGTAGAATCAGCGAATGGTGATGAAAATGGCCATGAAAGAGTAACAGCATGCAACGCAGGGCACGTAAAATTTGCGCCAAGAACCCAGAACCGGAACTGGGATGCGGAATGAACTGTCTCTGTACGCCTAATTTTGTAGAAGCGGAGCGAAAAACATAAATTTTGATCACCGACTTTCTCCGTGAATGATTTGGCCACTTTTGCGAAAAAAAACGCTTTAAAGTTGCGTTAATCCGACGATTCACGGCTCCCTCGCGTGATTAAATGCTAACTATTTACAAGTCTTGCATTTATTTAAACGCGTGCAGATCGCCCAAAAGATAAAAACATTATTTTAATCAGTAGCTTCATCAGTGATTTCTGTATAATGGTAAGTTCAGCACCTTGCTTTTTTTTTTAGTTCTGTTAGTTGTAAGTTATCTGGATGTGCTGAATCTGTTACTCATGCCTTCAACACACTTCGAATGAGATGCTTGGAGATGTATACTATAGTCATGCTTGTTCTGATCACTTTTTTGTGCTTGCTGGGCATGCAAAGCCTGTTGGGTGTCGTCATGGGGACAGTCCCATACGTTCGCCTGTGGCGTATTTCAGAGACGTGGTCGCCGCCACCCAGAGTGCACATTATACGTCAACTGACACGAGGGCTGTTTTAATACAGAGCATTTAGTGCCCTACAACGCGGAAAGGCCAGCTTCGTCAGCGGCGTTGACCGTGAATGAAAAATCCGTCAGCGCCACTTGCGGCGTTCACTGAAACACGGGGAATCGTATGGCGCCAGCACATGTGCGCGGCTCAGCCTCCGATGCCATTGTCGACCCCCCCCCCCCTCTCTCTCTCTCTCTCTCTCTCTCTCTCTCTCTCTCTCTCTCTCTCTCTCTCTCTCTCTCTCTCTCTCTCTCTCTCTCTCTCGCTCTCTCGCTCTCGCTCTCGCTCTCTCTCTCTCTCTCTCGCTCTCGCTCTCGCTCTGCTCACGCACACGCACACGCACACGCTCACGCTCACGCTCACGCTCACGCACACGCTCACGCTCACGCTCACGCTCACGCACACGCACACGCACACGCACACGCACACGCACACGCACACACACACACACACACAATCATGAGAGAGCGCGAAAAGAGAAGCGGGGTTATTTTAGAAGTTTTCGCAAGCCTTGTCTCTATGCAACTATGAAACTACGATCCGTCAACTATCGCCATCACGTCGACTCACCGCCAAGCGGATCTGAAGCCCTTAAAAGTGACGTAAAGGTTGGGCTGAACTTTGCAGTTTGTCCACCAGAGTGCGTTTTTGTGTCGCGCTGTTTAGAGTTCCTGTATATAGCTCCCGCAGGAACTCTAGCGCTGTTTTAACTGAAAAAATGAACCGCAGTCAATCGCAGGTGTTTTGGTTCTTCCCCACGGTCTACTCCGCGCGTGTTGCCGCCGTTCTTGAAATAAATCGAGCTTCACTTTTCCTTTTACGCTCGCAATGTTTGCCCATGCCCCGTTTTGCGTTTTCAATGCAACTTTGCTTTTTGTAGTCTTGCCTTTTTTTCGCCAGAAATAACGTTCGTCGCTGTGTAGAGTGGCAAGGAGTGTGGGAAAATCGACGACGGTGGTTACAAGTTTGCACAGTTACCCCATGTCAAGAAGCGAAACCTTTCTATTTTTGCCGTGTTAGTGGCCGCACACTGGCACGCCTAATTTTTAAAGCGAGAGCCTTGAGTGCCCCATTCAGCGAAAAAAACGCCATTGTTGTTGTGATAGTTGTGATAGCATTCTAGAGTGCCAACGTTGTAAAAATTATGTCTGTAACCACCCTGCTAAAATCTCTGTAATGGGGATTGCAGTATGAATAAATAAATAAATAAAATAGTAGTTATTGTAATTGTCCGGTGAAAATATGGCCACTGCAGTAAAAAGTAGGTAAATAAAAAAACACGTGTCGCCTGATGAGATCTAAACTAGGGTACCCACAGTACCAGCCCCATGCACTACTACTTTGCTATCCCAGCACTTTCTTTTTTTTTGTAGCGAGTGGGATAACAAAAGTGGCTGTCGTGGTATTAATTCCTTTCTTCGTGCAAATAGCCGCTTTGGTGGTTGGGCAGGAATCGGCAGCTTTGAGAGGGTAATGACCCTGCTGCGTGTTTCCAAACGCTTCGTTGTACAGAGCACCCACGTGACATGTGTGATGTCACTGCTCGTGCTATTCTTTTGATCGCCTGCTAAAACGAACCCGCCGTTCTGGCTCTGTAGCCTTGACGTAGAGCACTGAGTTTTGGCGCTGACGGCTTGGGTTCGAGCCCCAGCACTTCCATCTCTTTTTTTTTTTTTCATTGCCTATTTTATTTCTACATTTCATTTTTTTTAATGAAATCTACGCGTCATTTTTGTTAATAATTGTGATTTGGTATGTTTTAGGTCGCGTTAGGCTTGGGGCGCAGCCAATAACCACGTTGAATTACCGTTCTCCATCGCGCGAACAGACATGTCACGTGGGTGCTCTGTGCAGCGAAGCGTTTGGAAATACGCGACCCTGCTTCAACGAACTGACACAACTGTGAATTGGAAACGTAAAATTTTTAGTGTAGTGAACACCGCGTTGCACCAGAAGGTGACGGCACGTGAGCAGGAGAGGTGTACACCTGCCGCGCAGAAGCGTGATTCGAGAGAATCTGAGTTGCGTGCCAGGCTTATCGCTGAGTTAATTCGTGTCATAAGCCGTATAAACGAAAACGGCCAAAGAGACACAAGCGCAGTGTAGTAGAAAAGACGCAAAAAGCGGCAATCCCACTTTCTCGGGTATTTTAAGCTTCGAAATTCAAAGTTGCCTAAATTTATGGTTGCATGTCAAAGCTACACTGTTTTCATTCATTTTCGAAAGTTCTCTCACTGCTGCGTATTCCTGGTTGTTACGTTTTGTTTTCCCGGTCGGGTGTAAAACGTGTGAACGAGGTTCCACTGTTTTGAGATCATGTTGTGAATACTGAAGACAAAGAATCTTTCAAGATATTTTTGGGTATTGTGTTACAACACATTGTAAGTATTTGATACCATGTGCTCTACATTCAGTGTCCTTCCTAAAACGTTTTTGCCCGAGCAGAAAAACAATATCCGTACAGCTTGCGAGCTATATCAATGTCAAAGTTGTAGTCTTGTCTAAAGGGCTCCTTCTAACCCTTCACGCTGTTCACAGGTTTAGTGATTAATTCTGTCGCTGTCACTGAAGACACATATCGTAAATATGTCTCTTAAAATCTAATTCTTAAGGATCCTACACAGGAAGATGTCAGTATAGGCACATGTTCCTAAACTTACGCCCAATAGATTGTCAGCTTTATTGAAATATCCACTGCTTTTAAATGAGAAAAAAAAAATCCTTGATTGTCCTTGACTGAAAACCTTCATTGAAAAAAATATATTGTCCAGTTGTTCGACTTTGTTCAAGCATACTTTAGGTAAACTAACAAAACTTGATTTCCCCTTTAAGCTAAACTGAACCAAGGGTAAGGTTTCTTGTATTGACTCTAAAATACGAATGTGAGAGCGGCACTTGCAGCCACTGCAAAACCTGAGGGGTAATAAATGAGGTAGAGGGACCATTGCGAAGGTGTACGGCCGTGCCATGATGCAGCCGCTTTTTTTTACGTAGCCAACAGAATGATCAATAAAGCGCCGCCCATATCTGTCGACAAGAGCGGGTTAGATCGATGTAAGATGTAAACTATAAAGGGAATCTGCAACACTTTCAATAAACTCTTACAATCTTTACTTCGCGTCTGGAAGCACTGTAAAAGCTATAGTTATCGCCCGCACGAAGCGGCACTGCGTGATTTGCTGGTCGCACCAGCTGCGCCTTCCGTTTTTGCTTCATTTTTGAGGCTTTATTTTTAAGTTGCAGTCGAAAATCCTTGATTGCTTCAACTGAAGGAAAACCGGCCAACAGCCGCTACATTGCCTAATGACGTTCTCCAAGCGGTCGAAGAACGTCAGGATTGGGAAAGAGAAAAATCTCTCGACCGAGTTTGCAAGTTTGCAAGTTATCTGATGGGAATTGAGCAGTAATTTTTGGCTGAGGTACTTTGCGACCCCCTAATCTAAGTACTGGGTGTACTGGGGGACTACGTTCTGCAAGCATTAACGGTTAAAAAAAAAGATGAAAAAAGAGGTTGAAGGGTCTCTTTAATATTGGGTGAGCGCGGAAACATAGAGGCACTCAGAAGCACATTCAAACACATACTCAAACACGCACTACCCTACATGCGAGCTATACAAGATGCACAAGCAACCGCACACAGACAGACGCACGCACGACGGACGCACAAGCAACCGCACACGGACGGACGCATCCTCTCACGCAACCGCACACAGACGGACGGATGCAATTGGTCTTGTCAGGCTTTTATGTGAAGTTGGAGTGGCAGCATGCTTTTTCTGTACTCGATCGTGTTTTTAGTGTTACCGATCATTCATTCTGAGGATCCATAAAAAAATTATCTTGTCTCAAAGGGAAGTAGGTATCAAAAGGTTGTTTTGCTGAAGTTTTTATACCGTACATGCTTACAACTAGGTATTTATTGTCGTTGTCGTTGTAGCTACAGGCCAGCAGTATTCGCCAACCAATGTTCCTGACGGGTTATAAGAAGTTCTCTAACGTAATTCCCACATTTTTAAGCTAGCGACTGTACATATCGGAGTTATGAGTCTCGAAGGTCTGGTAAAAACTATATATATAGTCGATTCCTTTACCTTAAATGTACAAATAGTAAAAACAATCAAATGAGCTGTTTTTTTATATCAGGCTACGTTCGAAGTAATGATGAAAAATTTCGAACCTGCGCCGAGGTGATCTGAAAAAAAACCGAATGTCAAGACACGAGGGACCACCAGGAAGAAATTCAAAATGCCAGAACTTTAGGCGAGTCACTTGAGTCAGACAATGCTCGTCAATGTAAATCCTGTGGGGGGAACCAACTAGCTGCCTGAAGAGGGTAAGCACTCATCCTAATGAGGCGGCGATTGAGCCACCGCGAGGCCTGTTGTGGCCAGCCTCAATTAAACAACGTGCCGGACAGGTCAACGACGGGCAGCTCAGCTGTGGAAACCCTACAAATTAGCAAGGTGCCCCCCACCCCCTCCCTTCTCTCTCTACACCCGACGTCCACATCTCTCCCTACCGGGCCGCTGTACGTCCATTTCTCTCTCCGAAGCGGACAGGAACAAGTCGCTGGTTGTTACTGCACGGACGGCTTCGCGGAGAGGAGGGGTGAGAAGGAATGGAAAACGGGCGGAAGCGTTAAAACAGGCATAGATGCGATAAAGAACGAGGTGAAGAACGGGGTGGATGGAAATGAAAATTAGCGCCTCGAACGAGTAGCTGACGTAAGAGGGGGGGGGGACAAGTGCCTTTGAGTTCTGGATTGCTCCACAGCGATAGGCGTGGTCGCGCATAAGTGGATTCCGGAAGGGAATGCAGGGTCCTGTGTCTACGAACGCCGGCGACGACGGCCCCTCTGCCTTGTGCCTCCCCCAGTGTCAATTGGAGACTGCGAATGTGGTGGCAAAAACTTGGTTGGACGTAATGGTTTTTCTATCAAGTGAAACTCTCCGGGATAATAATGAGAACGTAGCTACGCTTCGTGGCTGACATTTGTCCCTCCATACCCCGTGTTGTGCGGTGTCAACAGAAATGTCCCCGGAATGAAACTGGTCGGGTCGCTATAGAGTCGAGGCAGATCCTGCCGGGAACATTAAAAGAACAAACGTCGAGTGGCTCAGGAGGTGTCTCACTGGCTTAAGTTTAGCAGTAATCATAAACCTTCCTTTCTTATTCTGTTTCTTGATGAATGAGACAGCATTGTATTTCTCACGGCGCAAAAAAAACGGGCGTTTACCGCATCGAATTGCAGGAAAAATCGGCGTACTGCACGCTGTTTTCTAACTATAAAAAAAAACGTGACGGCGTCAAACCGAGCGAAAATAACGATTTAACGCAGAAAAATACATGAAGCCAAATGCATCGCAAACCTGCATACGGTTTTCATCTTTTGATATAGCATTCAGTAGTATTATTCGTTTTTGGCGTTGTGCTGCCACTGAGCTTTGAACCCATTACCTCGTTTCAAGCTAGACTACTACGTCTTTATTCGCGTTCGTTCACGTTCACGTTCGTGTGTAATTCAGCACGCTTTGTATCCAATGCACGCAGGTCCCAATGAAACTAGCTCCCCACCAAGCAAATATTATTGCGCGGACAGAAAGCGGGAATGGAAACGCCTTACATCAGGGGTGAAAAAACTGTTCCAGCGGCTTAAAAAAATAAGAGATCACCGGGATGGCTTAGAAAATCTGGGAAGTGGGGAAGGAAACCTTAAAGGTGAGCCATGAAAAGAACCAGCTTGCACCGAAGCCGATTCACAGTACCAATGCTTCTTTTTCCAACGCATCGGAATGTCAGGTCATTTCGGGCGGTGGGGGTTCATTTTGATCTTCCAATAAACATAGTGTGCCGAACAGTCCCATTGCCAGCAGCCATTGATGAGCAGGTGAGGCCTTCAGGCCTCTGGGCTCAATACTGGATTGTGCTAAGGAAATAATGTGTAGCGATATAATGAAGACGAAGCTGCCGATAATCATCTACTCGCCCAGAAAAAAAAACTTGAATGGATCTAAACTACATTTTGTGTTCATTCCTGTTAAGTAATTTCCGCATCATCAACATCACCGTCGTCGTCGTCATCATTATCATCATCATCATCATCAACAACAACATAAGCACCATCGTCGTCATTATCATCGTCGTCGTCGTCGTTGTCGTCATCATCCCCATCACGCGCCTAATTATGTCAATTCTGTACGGGCAAAGCGGCGTGTGCGTGCCAAAACATACAAAGAATGTGTCACTCGCTTGGGAGATGCAAATTACACGCTCCGCGCACACAAAGAATTCCACTTTGCAGTCGCGCCTCTCCTTCGGGGGAGTGATCTCTCACATAAGACCTGGCCAACGATGGGGGCCCAGCAGAACCAAGGCACGCAAATTCACGCGATGTCTTACACAGCCACGCTACGCGCTGCGTTAGAGGAACGCCATGTTGGAGAACAGCCGACATACTACAGTACAGGCACTGCAAATTGAGCGTTCCATGGCTGTATCCACTATCAATGCTTCGCATTGAACCAGGGACACTCATACCCATCAAAGATATCTGGTGGGTTTCCGGCGGAAATAGGGTTTGAAGCCGATACTGAGCGTATACAAGGCGTCTGCTGTACATCATACCCATTGCTATGGTACCTTAATTACCCTGTCCAGCCGCTCCTCCTGCGCGAACAACTGCCGTAGTCGCCCCACAAGTACCTTTCCCTGCATTTGTTTCCGCGCGGAATTGTTCTGACAACAGGAGAGAGGGACAGACGTCAGCAAAGTATGTACTGCCGACGTGTGCGAGACAAAATTCTAATCTCCGCGATCTTTTTACGACGTGTTTAAGCAGAGCTGAGCCAATGCACATGCTATCTTGACAAACATCCCCTTGGTGTACCAGATGCGTCATGCGGAGTAATTAAGGCGATAGCCACACAACTGCCGTTCCAAAGCCACAATCATTACCAGCGCGACACGACGCAGTCGACCAACTACTGGCGCCGCTTCTGCCACTCTAGGGAGAGATTGAGAACGGAGAGAAAAATGGGCTTCGCACACGGGCGTGCGCTCAGCCCTCGCTGTGTACTGAATCTGTCCCATTGCGTCAAGTCACGGGTGCATTGAAGTGCACACATTCACATATCTCAGTTTCAGGTCAGTGACGTGATTATGGGCAGGACGTGGGAAGGCGTTCCTTAACAGCCTCATTTTTCCTCCTCCCCCAGGACCGCGAAATGACACTGAAGTGGCTACTGATTTCGGGTTATGTCAGTGCTTGAGCAAGGTTTCTGTCATATGTGCCTGTGTTCTGTAGACCCCGCGCTGTTGAGGCATCTCCATGGCAGCGGGCTCACGTTTTTTCCTGTTCCCGATGCACGTCGTACTTCGTCTCACCTCTCACGTCTAGCTATTGCATTGCAAATACTTCAAGGTCCCGATTGTCCGGTCACGTGCGGAATTTGGAACAGTGGCCTCACTGCCATCCACGTGACTGCTGCCAACCACATCGTCCGTAATCAAGGGAAGGATGCTTCAGCCACGTGCCTCTCTGTTATCACTCGTACCCTGCACGTACGGAATCTTGATCTGGGAAATAGTCTGTGCCCGTGTACCTAGAACATAAATGACCTGGCATATCATTTAGTGCTGTTTTTGTCTGACAAATGTCAACGGCGTTCGGAGCTGGTATCCTTCCGGACCGCGTTGAAAACAGCCTTCCTGGTTGACCCCGCACGTTCGAAGTACGCATGGAACAACGCCGTTAAGGGAAAAGAAGGCCTCAGCAGTTCGTATACGTCCCTAGAAAAGCCTAGTGATGTCACCCTTGGCGAACAAAAAATATATAAATATACAAAAAAGGACATTACAATATGGTGCAAACTGAGTCTGCCACACAAATTGTTGAAACAGATGAAGTGACACCTTTTTATCGAGTAGTGTGCACATGGAAGCGCAAAATTCACTGCGGAAAGGGTCGATATCATCCGTGCAGTCATTTCGCCCGATGGGGAGAGTTACCGCTCAATTAGGAGCTCGGTAACACCCTTCGTCACCGCCGAAAGAGCAGTACTCAGAATCTAGGAAAGAGAAACTGCTATAAGCAACAAAATGCTGGTAAGAAAACGTAAATTAGACAAAGCATAATTCCGGTCCAAGGGACATGCTCTCGGGAAAAGGAACAAAAGTGTGCCAACGCTTTTATCGAACACGTACGTATGCAGAGGGAGGAGCACGTCAAAAAGCAAAGACAGCGAAAAAGGGACGGTCTGCGGAACCATTTTTAGAGTGTGAAGACCCTCCCGTGTCACGTTTCGAACCAAACGTGGCATTCGCATTTCTTTAGTTTTAATTGTCAGCTTCGTTTGAATTTTCTCGTTTTTGTTCTGCCTGCATGCTTACAGGCTTTGCATGGTTGCTTTCACGAGCTGCCTTAACTTTCTTGTGGCTCATGCGCTCCCCCTTAATATTAAAAGGTGGTTTTGATTTTTCACCGAATGCAGTGGAGATAAAACGACGGAAATGTTACTAGCACCTTTGTTGTCCACGAGACAAAAGAAATTCCAGGAAAGTGATTCTTGGGGATACCTTTGCCAGGAGCCACCTACACCAAGAGCTGGCTCTCCCGTCCAACTCTAGTCCCTCTCGCGTTCTCGGGAGAGAGAGATAAATATTTTTGTCTGACGAGCCGAGGCTGATGTTATGGGCCTCGCCTCGGTTGGTATCAGATATCGAAGATAATCACATGTTCCCAATGGCCATATTTGGCTTTCGACCCCATTTTTCAGCGCAGGATATTTTAATCCAACTCAGACGGACATTATTGATCGCTTCACGTCATTCCAAAAGCACTGCATACTCACTCTGGATATCACGGGCACTTACTACAATGTTTCACACTCGGCACTACTTGCAGGACTCACATCTTTTGGGATGCGGAGAGCGCATGCGTAACTACGTTGTCCTTCTTAACAGACCGAACTGCGACATTTGGTCTTGGCTATCTTCGATCATCAATTTTCGCGATTCAAGGGAAAGGTACTCCGCAAGGCATCTCACCATTGTTATTTAAATTCGCCATGAAGGACCTCCCACCGAAATTGCAGTCAATTTCGCAGTTGGCTTGAAGGAAAAGCAAGTTTATTGGAGCGAACTTGTGCTGCCCTAACCACTAAAAAAATACACAGGCGGCGAAACCGCGTTCAACAAAGTGACATGCGCAGGCGAGTGTCGGGTTATCGCCTACTGGCTCCATTGGAGAGCAGTAACACTGTTGCGGCAGCACAGCCACAATCATCTCGTGACATATGCTTCGCTAGAACTTGTCCAAACCAGGCTCGTCCTCTGCCTCGCCAGGCTTTATCCTCTGATACTTTTTGTTTCCTTTTCCCAACTCCCCTTTCCACAAGCCTCGATAGTTGCCATTCAGTCCTTTATCATTTTTTTTATTTTTAGGGAATTAGTAAGAATGTTTTTTTGCTGTGGTCAGTCGTTCTTGTTCGCAAAACCAGGATTGCGCCCTTCTTTCTTTTGTTCTTTATTCTAGAGGACCACTTCCTTTCCATCCACCTTTAATCTCGCCGCGGTACGGCGCGGCTAATTTAGACATGAAATCCTAGTAGCCCCCAATGGTAATAGCTGAAGTCATCCACCTGATTCAGCCCTCGTTTTTTGTTGCACTGGTTGATTTTCTAGAGTATTATTGTTTTTTAAGTAAGTGGTTCACCGCCAGAAAACATTGATTGCTACCGAAAGTGGTTTCTTCAATGAGTGATTTTCAGCCGTGTTTTATTAGATCAAAAAGCTCGGTACGGATATGTGTGCTTTCAAACAAAAAGTTACATGTTATCAATATTTGTGAAAAATAAGTTGTTTGATTTGCTTTCAAAGATGTTCGAATGCATCGGTTAAACACTAAAAAAAGCAAACAAGTTTAGTATTTCGCTCGAACTTCCATTACAATGCCAGCAGTTGGAAATGGCTCACTAGTTTGTTCACCCCGAATCTTCAAATGAGTTCAAGTTCCCTTTTTTATTGTCCTCTTGCGATGTTTTCATGTTAGTAGGTCATACAATTTGTCATGCAGGGGGTTAAGCAATCTTTAAAGGGTCTCTTCACCCCAAATGCATCTCTATACATGTTTTCAGTGTAAGCCTTGGAGGCTAGGGCCTGCGGCCTTTTAGTAAAGAGCTATCCTTTCAATGAAAGACATTTTAGCGAACACCTCACTTGGCTTATGAATATGTACGAAATATGTACGAAATCCTTCATTCAAAGCGTTGCGGATTGAACGAACAAAAGACTTCTCAGGATGTCACTTAAGAATGCTTGCGCAATAGAAAAAAAGAAAGAATTACTGAAAAGAAAAAAAAATTAGAATGAAGGTGTATACTCTGCACCCTAAAAGTGAAATACCACCCACGAAGATACAGCGGGCGGCACAAAGAATCCTCAAGGTTCGTTGGCTCAGGTCAGTTGCACTTAGGAAACAAATAAACGCCTCTGCTGCCCTCCAGGAATGCGATGGTTGAGGCGAATAACCAAGACCAGTATATTCACTGAACTGACCGTCATTCCGTATTAGCAGCAAGATTTTTTGGTAAAGGCACTCATGCTTGTTCATTGAAATGCAAACAGACGGCAAAAGGGGTCATATTCATTAGAAATACATTAGTTGTATGTGTCTTACAAGTGCTCAAAAAACAGAGGGAATAGGACAAGTGCACGCACTTAGGTACGCCAGTGGTACCAGTCCCTCTATGGACACGATAAGGCGAACTAGAAAATGAAACAGTTTCCTATACTCTCCTCACATTGGCTGCTGCGTGGCGCATGTATAGGTGGTTGAAACAGATTCATACGATGTACCATCAGCACCGGAGGGCACCCGAGACAGGCTCAGCGGCACACAAAATATCGCCTACATGCACGAGCCCATTAACCACACAGGGACCAGCAAAACATCCCAGCGTTCATAAAAAATGCGCGGGCTTCGATTGCTGCTGTATTGGAGGATTTTGTCTCGTTGCGGGTCGAAGTGGGCCTCCACGCAGTGCGACGTGGCATACTTCATTAGGGCCCTGCTCTTGGAGGCTTGTAGGAATGGGCGCCATGTTATCGTGCGCTTTACACAGCGTGAGCAACTGGGACAATAACAAATTGTCCTTCTTGGAGCTTGCAAAACACCCCAGACCTGAGCTGCCGGAGTTCCGCAAAATTCTCAAGTGCAACCACTTTGGTAGACACGGAAATGTTAGGGAAATGTGATTACGAAGTTCCTGAGAGGTTGTTTTTGTGAAATGTAATTAGAAAAGACTGACATTACAAATTAGGGTAAAAGAATGGGCAGCAGTTTTGAAGGATTACTGGCGCCTCCTTGAAAGCACAAAGACATACCTCAGGCGGCTCTGTCGAATCCTTTGTCATGTTCATTCGTTTTGTTTAGTCGTGTATCTTTTGTAAAGAAGCCTCATGCCAGAAGGCGTATAGTAATGTGTCATCTACAGAATATCAAATGTTATAGCCAACATTTCAAAGCGCTTTAAACGCGGAAGAAAATAAAGAGGCTTAAGGTAACATTAAAACAACGTCAACTGTTTGTATATGTCTGCAAAGTATATACCGAAGGGGGTGTAAGAATATTATATGGAGTTGAACCCAACAGCCGTACAAGCAGTGCCACCTAATTCCTAAAGGGACAATCCCACGGGCGCGTAAAATCGAAGTACTCGCGCAGTGACGTAGTCCGGAGTAAGTGCGCGTACAATCGGCGTACTCCGGCGTACACCGAATACATTGCTACGCGCTTGTTACGCCAAAGTCAGAGCCAGCTAGACATCGACGCAAACTTCGGGCAAATGGTGTTGACGTGGAGCTCTGGTGGGGGTGTTATCTGGCGCTCTGGTCGCATAGCAAGTAAAGCTAATTGATCATTAAGCTAACTTAACTATTACCTATGTCATAAAACTAGGTAATTTGTAAAATATGGACATCACACAACGGAAGAACACGCGTGAAACAACGAGCAAGTATGGTAGCAAGGGAGTTTACGTCAAGTATAGCGGAGGGTTTTGTGCCTGCGAAATAAGCATAATAATTGTTAGCGTTTTTAATGTCGCTTAGTAGTTTCTGTATTAAATATATTCAACTTTGTTCGAATCGGCAGCATTTGTTTTATATTGGTGAAATTGTGGTTGAACTGGTCCACACAAAACTGAATGGAGGCGAAAAGCAAAAACGCCCGTGTGTACGAGATTTCGGCGCACGTTGAAGATCCCCAGGTGGTCAAAATTAATCCGGAGCCCTCCACTACGGCGCGCCTCATCGCTTGCGTTGCGTCGGCGCGTTAAACCCTACAATCAATCAATTCGTGCTACTCTAGCCCCACTGCGTGGGGCAGTGGTGTACAGCGCACTGTGTCCCCTGTGTGGTTACTCGTCCTCTCCGGCGTCGTCGATCGACCTAAAGGCAGCGCAGTATGTCGCTGCTGCTGGCGTACGCCGTTGTGCGAGTACGTCGATTTTACGCGTTCATGCCGTTGGGCCTTGAAATATTAGCAATATTTGTTAAATTTGGAAATAATATTAGAAATTACTTGAATGTCGCAATAAACAGAACAAGCCCTTGAGGCGGTAGGCAACATACCATCGGTTGAGTTTTCTTACCCTGATACGGAAAGCGCTACTTTCAGGGGAGGTATTTTTCCGTTGCTTTTCGCCTCAAACTGCTTTCATCTGGTTTTCACCTCAGGCCGGTTTCCACCACAAACGACATGTAGAGCCAGTTTTAGGGCGCAGCCCTTTGGTGCCCGTCGGTGTCATTGAGTGAACGATGGCACGTGCGAAGAGGGAAGGAAAGCAGAGGAGGAAACTGTCGAGAAATTTGGAGAGGAGGGCGGTTCGCCGTGACGGGGAATGACCCTGCTCCAAACTGCATCGAATTGGTGAGTAGACTCTCCTAGGTGCCATTAATCATCAGAACTTACGGTCGAGTAATGATCTTAGCTCCAAGCTCTTTCTAACTCATGCTCTCCGCTTGCTGAGCCGAAGGGTGCGGGATCGATTCAAGGCCGCGGCGGCCGCTGTTCTCTTGGAGGCGAAAACCAAAAACGCCCGTGTGTTCGAGATTTTCGCGCACGTTAAAGATCTCGAAATGGTCAAAATTAATCCGAAGCCCTCCCCTACGGCGCGCTTCATCGCCTGTGTACCATCGGCACGTTAAACCTGATCAAAAATGCAGACTTATTGTGACTAATGCTGTTGACTAATGATCTTATTTCTCCAACTCGTTCTTGCCGCACCCAGCCAATTTTAGAAGTGCAAAAGTTTTAAATGTGCTTGAGAACGTTTTATTGTACAATTACCCATCGAGAATGTGAGTTGCTGACGGTATTGCTGAAGCCTCTCTCGAAACGGTTTTCCTTTTTCCACAGCATTTGCAATTCCCGCGCTGCGCCGTTCAACTACGATATGGCTTGAGAGGTATTTGATACAAATACCAGCAAAGGTCATTTTGAAGCATTTTTACACGGTAATTTTAGATCCGATTTCGCACATCTTTTTTGCAGCCTGTTTCAACTTTTCCGTCGTTGCATTGGTGTTTTGCCCCTGAGTATGAAGATGGTGTCATTTCTTCAAAATTGCGGAGCTTTAAAAAGGAGAGGAACACAAACATCCCTGAAGGAGCCCGATAGCACCCCAGTAGGCATGCAGAAGCCCGATTGCCTTCGACTGCATGTCAGTCTGCAAGCTAAGCCAAGCTAAGCCAACGTATGGAGAGTGAAGCCACTGCAGCAATAAAGCCTTGAGAAGGGGGGGGGGGGCATTATACCATTGGCGCTTGATCTGACCTCAGTAGTACAAGTTCCTGACAATTACGATAAATTCCGGGATCAATTTCAAGGTCGCGATTGAAAGCCGTCTGCCGTCGCTGCCCGAGCTCTCAGTAAAGCGCTCCGACTTCGCGACGCATTCCATCCCAGTTGATTGTTTTATTTCACGCGAGTTGTTTGGAAGCACTTCGTTCTTGCGACAGCAAGTGTACAATCATAAACTAAGAAAAGACGTTTGAATTGCGTATTTCATGTTAGAGTGACCAATGAATTGGCCAGCTTACCAATAGAAAATATAGTTCGCCCTTGCTATCGTATGTCCATATCTTTTTAGGAACATAATACTAGCCCGCTTCACCTGAGCAGTGGGAGATATTGCTGTCCCGCTGTTGACCTCTAAGACCAGCCCCTGCTGGTGATCAGGGCTACGCCAGCCCCGAAAGCACATGCGCTCCTGGACTAAGGAGCCACTCTCACACTATTGTTTAACAAAGTTTCTCTCTCGCTCTCTCTCCTTAAAATGTCTCATCCGAAGCACATGCTTTTCGAATAGCGCAAAATGTAAGCGCGATGGGGCTGCTCGACGACGAAATGCTGGGAATACGCGTGAGGCTCGGGCTGCCGCTCAAAAACGAATACGCAAGTCATTAGGTCAAATAACAGCAGTCGAAGCGTCAAAAGGGGGATATCTTTCTGGAGCAGTGACGAGGGGTCGCCGATCGGCAGTGAGCGGCCCCATAACACTACGAGTAGCTGATCGGCCACTTCGAGACACCTAGAAAAAGACAATGAGAACGTTTCCACAAGTTAGTTTGTTTTGTTTGCGAAGCCCCATGTTTAGTTTGTGGCTTATAGAAGCTTTAACCTGGGGTGACAATTAAAACGTGATACTGTGTAAAGCGGACGAGATAACGCGCATTGCGTATTCACAAAGCCTGGAGCAGAAAATCAGGCAACGCTTTCATGAGAGTGAAACAATGCCTCAGGCTGCGAGATAATTGCGCTTGGTTGAAATACGTTCATTTTTAAAATAGGCCTGCCATTTTACGACAAAACCTGAGCTGCCCTTTAAGGGAAAAGCTTATTGTATCTTTCTCGTAGTCTCTTTTCTTCTCAGTAAACGCGCTCAGTTCAGTTGCTCTTTCAAGCATGTCGCTAGGGGCATCGCTAAGCGGATTAGACTTTCGCCTTTCGGTACCGCTTTCTTTTATTTCCCAAAAAACTTCAAGCGGAAGCAGAACGCTTGATGACAGGATTAAAAGTATTAGCGCGCGGAACGGACGCCGCGGCGCGCTGACTTGGGATATCCGTGATGATCGCCCCTGGGCGTTTAATTGAGGCACCTCTGAACTTCGCCAAGTTGGGGATTAGTAAAAGGCTCTGAAGGAACTTTCAACCGAGCCATCTGCGCCTCCGGCCTGGGGCAGCCGTCAATTGAGGTGCTAAGCTCGCATAGTATCCATCCTTTCTAGATGAGAAAAAAAAGATATACGGAAGTACTTTTGGCTGACTAATCACAGCAGCCGAAACAATTTATTCTTCAGATGCCACCTTCTTGGACGCTATGAATGGTTTCTCCCTGGGCCAAGAAGATAGAGAAAATTTCAACTTTTTTCCGCCGTTGAAAACATGTCAATTCGAATGGCTGGCACTGACCAACGTTGTTTAATTAATAGAGATGGCAGATGACTATTGTCGAAATGAACGCCAGTGTTTACTACAAAGTGGATTGTTATTTTTATATCTACTCAATGACCTACCAGAGTACGAGCAGTGTGCAGCGCTGATTGAGACCTACCAAAAAATAACGCGAAGTTATAGACTAAGTAAAAGTACCCCTCCCTCCCACACGCACACCCAGCACAATTTGTATAAACTGCAGGAAAACACATTACGATGACTACAAACTAACACGTGCAATGAACACGTAGTGAATTTAAATCACCTCGTTCCTGCCCGATAATCCCGAAATATATGTTACGTCGAAATTTAGGCACACTCTACCACATCTCGTAGAGCTCCGTAAAATTAAAACATGATGCTCTTTTTTTTTCTTTTTTTTTGACGTTTCGCAATAATCTTAATGGTGTTCTGATGAGACATATTGTAACTTGCGCCTTTTTTAAAATTCGCTTGCTTCTCAAACTACTTCGTTATATCGGGCATGGCGCTGAATCGATTTCGTTAGTTCGAATTCATAAAAGCAGTAAGCCGTATAGCCACCTGCGGGGAAATCCTAAATAGTTCGTTAGATTGAGAAAATCGTAAGAAACTTCTAAGAGAAACTACGTTTCACTGTGTTTCCTTTTCGTATTATACCTATGTTTATACTATGATTAATGAGATCGTACCACTTCTGGCCTCAGCATAGGTAGTGTTAGGAACGCATGCACACGAATCTTTCAAATAGCGCACATTAAAGAACCTGGATCCTCTCCCCCTACCTCCATACCATTCCTTTAACTGGCTACCGTATCCAATATCTTCCACCCGCTTGGTAAGGTTGAGAACTTCGTGGCTGCATTCAATGCAGCAGTTTTCCCTGTATGAGGTACAATTAACAACGGAGGGTTTACATCTCTGACCTTTAGCTTTAGTATTTTGCTGCACTGACGCCGCGTGATCAAAAGCGGCACACTACTTTTTGCTAAGATTTATGCAGCAAAGAGCTCCGAGTTGAAAGTCATAGCTTTCCTTAAAGCGGCACCTCAAAATGATGGCTGTACAATAGAATCAACAATCGAACTACAAGAAACCTAAGCTTCTTTGATTGGGCTTTATTTTACTTGTTTATTTGGTTCTATCTCTGCAATGTTTTAACCGTATAGAGGAAGTTTCTGAAAAAAAAAATAACGTCCCGGCCTACCTTAGTTTTATATGTCTCTTCTTTGTTGCTCATTCTGCCACCTCAGTCTCTTGCTTATATGCTGTCTCGGTTATTGGTATCCGGGGCGCAAAGGCGATTTCTTCCGTGATTTCTCTCTTTGGCTCTCATGTTTACATTATCTCATTTACTTGTATTTTTAAATTTCGCATAACCCCGAGGAAACTGGAAAGTCATCGATCATTCCTCTTCTGTCTTCTTTGACTGTTTTACACCTTCCCTCGTTGACTAATGGATGGGCATGGAGATAAAAACGAGGCCACACCAGCGAAGAGAAAACACAGAACATCAATGCTCCCCCCCCCCCTCTATCCACCCTGTCAGATTAGCCAAAACGAATACTTTTGGAAAGACAAAAAATAAAAAGCTGCGTTAGGGACTCAAACAGAAAGGGCTGGCACGAGAAATAACGGGTATAGAAGCATACAAGAAAATCGCCGTTTCTTTCGCCGAAACAAAACGTCCCCAAAACACGCCACAAAGTGAAGTTGACATTCCAACAGAGAAGAAAATGCACGTGAAGCCTAAGAAAAACACGCGTGAAGAGAGACGAATCACGGTGGTCTCTGATTGCGTCGTTCGTACGAGGGGTGTGCAGACGCCGAGGAGTGTGATTGGAATATTGAAGTATTTTTTCTGGCCTATAGTTCCGCGCGCAGCCGCTAGAGGTGCCGGTTTCTGGATTCCGGTGCCGGTTTCTCACAACGTGCAAAAATAACTTTCGAATGCGTTCTACAACACCCAATATCCTCGCGTCGGGTCCTCTATTCTGAGCTTATCTGCCACTATTCGTGGTGTGTCAGGCTGCGCTGTTTTGCTTCTTTGAAGTGGAACTCCGGTTTCACATCGAAACTGAGTTCGTTCAAATTTGTCGTTCATCTTTCCCTCATATAGACGGCAGGCTGCACGAAGGTCAATCGGGAGCATGTAAACAAACTTTAGCTGTTTTTTTCTTAAAACTATATACAAATAGTACGCGAAGTCCAAAAATGTGGGTGCTATTTATTTAGAACACCTACCGAGGTGCATCATATAGCAGCAGAAGGCTCCACAAATCCCGTGATGAATGATGTTTTTTCTTTACAGCAGGGTGTAATCTTCAGACTGTGCGCCCTGTTACACTTCCCTCAATTTTTTGGCATACGTCTACCGCAATTATAGGCAGTCAATTCGAATAGCGCCTTGCTTGTTGGCTCGTGTTTAGGCAGCACGAGTTTCCAACACCACACCCTCGTTTCCCTTGAATCTCCCCGAAACAGCTGCAGCTCTGAGAACTCGAACACAGTACTTGATTTAGAGATATTCTGATCTAATTCGCCATTACCTTGGCTGCGAAACGTTTTCAAACATTTTAGGGGCCAAGCACCTTAGGACCTCGCTTTGCCCGTGGCTTTTCCCTTGGCGTTCTTGTACACAGGGTTGCACATGCGCGAGGCGCATTGGATTGAATTGAATTGTATCGGATTGGATTAGATTAGAATTGTAGATACTGTACATAGGTGTTGTCACTCATTTACATGCGCGAATGTGCAATTCCTCGGGGGATTTTGGGTAAGAACGATCCGAAGTGCTCCTCCCACTCGCCATGATTCACTTCGTGGAGATGCGTGAACTTTTTTAATCGGTGTGGGCATAAGGACTATATATCCAAGGTTATGTTTCTAATGTGCATGCGAGTGGTCTCACTCGAGCAGGGGAAGTTGATTGATTGATTGATTGATTGTAGGGGTTTAACGCACCGACGCAACGCAGGCGATGAGGCGCGCCGTAGTGGAGGGCTCCGGATTAATTTTGACCACCTGGGGATCTTTAACGTGCGCCGAAATCTCGTACACACGGGCGTTTTTGCTTTTCGCCTCCATCAGAAAAGCGGCCGCCGCGGCCGGGAATCGAACCCGCGACCTTGTGCTCAGCAGCGCAACGCCTTACGAGCAGGGGAAGTGCCATTTGGTTAGACATGGTAGTAGACAACGCGCAACCCACGCTCCGGTCAGCTGCGCCACCCACCGGCCATTTTGGGTGTTGCCTAGCAGCGGGTTTTTTTTTTTTTTCTCGTGTCCTCTCCTTCTGCGACCTTAATCGAGGGGCTTCCGACTCCGACGAACAACGCTGTCCACAAACGCCCTTTCTTGATGATGGCTTGAGACACCGGCGTATTAGATTTCCGGTTTCTCACGTCCTTCGAATTTGCTGAGGGATTGATGTAAGGATTGATAGAAGTAGTTGACTGACTGAAATGGTTGAGTTCATCGAACGTTTCTTAAAGCGTTATTTAAGGCATCTCGGTGGGAGTGTGCTCCATAGTGGGCATGTAACACTGACCTGCGCTTGAAGGACTAGCATGTTCATTTTATGATGCAAGCACTTTTAGTTCTCAGGATTTATGCCATCACCCTCAACGCGAAGTTTCTCAGTGCGGAAATAAACGATCGCCCATAACAAAATACAGAGAGTGGTGCGCATTGGTGATTAAAGTAAGATTCTTGATAAACGAAAAAGCAGCCTTCTGTGGAAGTGTTTCGTTAGGTAGGTGATTGACTAAACATATAAAAAAGTTCTATTCGCAATCGCTTCATTGTTCGGGTAAGTTTTGATGTTTTATTGCATTTTGTATGTTTCGCTTTCTCCAATATTAACGCCATCACCACGTAAAAATTGAATAACTTTTCGTCAGCAGTCGGCGCAGTGCGTACTACCGTGTCTCAAATACTGCCTCCTCTAATGTACATTTTAAATTAATTTGAAATGCCGACGTCCCGTTCCATATAATCAAAAAAGGCAGTACACCAAACTTCATTTGAGCTCGCAAATTTTATGGCATAAAAAAATCTAGAAAGGCTTGGAGTCAACGGTCCGAGTTAACTAAAAACCGGCCCAACCATCCATTCTGCTGTAACCGGAAACCCGTAGAAAAGCCATGCGCATGGCTCAGCGGAATATTGGGAACCCGTAGCGCTATTCGTTCGCGGGATTCATTTGAGGCGTCCTCAATAGGCAGAGATAAGTTTTCCGGTTAAGTTGTCACAGAAAAAAATGCAAAGACAGGGATTTTGCACGACTTCGCTGACATCGCTGGTCGTGTTCCGTCTAACCGTGATAAACTATCGGCCGCTGGAGAATGGAATGGAAAGCGCATCGCCAAAGACTAATGGCTGCTATGCCGTTGCCGAAGTGCTGAGGAGAGAGCTGTTCAGCAGCAGGTATGCGCGCTCGATGGAGCGGGACTGGCTAGCGCGACGTGGTATGCGCCCAATGAGGCCGGAGTCTCATGCTCGACATAACTTCCGCGATTGGGGCCTGAGGCGGTTAATCAATGCTCGTTTTGCGAAAACATATTTTGGGCGTATGCGATGGCAAAAAAGCCCAAATTGTTTCGGGACCGTAGACTGCAGTTACTGGTGAAGGACTAACAACCTTTAAGGTCATTTTTATTTCTCATAGAAAGCGAAAGTTATAGTTTTTTCCACCGCATACCTTTCAAAAGGACAGTAGTTGTGCGCAATGCGATCACCTTCGCACTGAAGACACCTCAACATTGGAAAACGTGTATGTGACTCATAAGAACACTATTTCCTTGTTTTCTGCTGAGTGGCCTGCTGTAGAAATACTGCGCACGTGACAAGTGATACGTGGAGGATTTAGAAACATCTGAATAATAATTTTGATGACGCTAATTTAAACTTGAATACATACATTTTATGGTTGTATTGTGCGAGGTTAAGCCCTAATGTTGCTTTATGTGTCACGCTAACATAAATTTCGAGCTCTTGTTAAGCCACTTTTACTGTTGATATTTTTTATGCCGGCAGGAATAATAAGGCGCTCGTTTTCCCTCAAAATGTCAACATGATTGCTCAATGTCGACTGTGCGTAATCGGTATTCCACGTACTCTTAGTGGTAGGTTTTCACTAAAGCACGTACAAGTGTTCGAGTCTCAACTGATGCCACCACCGTTTAACAGCGGAGCTGTTCCGGTTCTCCGCCGTATACAGCGTTGCCAGGAAAAAATGCCAAGAAAACAGACCGAGCGAACGTAAGCGTGTACCAGGTGAGGAGCGCCGGCATCGGGCAGGCTTGCGCGTGGGCTTGCGCCGTGCGAGAAGCTCGCACACAAATACCAAGAAAAAAGAAGAAACATCCCCCTCGCGAGGGGCACGATCAAATGCAGAGCATTTCTGCAGGGGGGCGCGCCTGCAAGTCGTATGGATTACGTATTGGTTGTTGTTGTTGTAATTGTTGTCTTCCAGCGTAGACATTGTCGATGAAGTCGATGGTGGAACGTGCCGTGAACCCCCTGCCGCGGCTATGACGCAACGTGGAGCGGCTATGACGCAACGTGGCGCGGCTATGAAGCAACACAATCCAACACAATCCACTTTAATCCAATCCAAATCCAAGCCAATCCAAGCCAATCCAATCGAATCCAATCCAATGCCCCTCGCGAGAGAGGGTTATAGCGCCGAAATCGCCACCACGCGAACGCGTGATGCTGACATCACGATCACGCCACAGATGTTAGCGACCACAGCGCGCGCGAACGACATGTCGTTTAAGCGCGAACCGACCGCGGCGAGAGAGCGCGATGCGAGCGCCCCACCTGTTCTTGCGCGCGATCCTAACGCGGCGAAAGAGGGTGTTGCGCACGTCCCCACCTGTTGTGCGCCCGAACCGAACGCGGCGAGAGAGGGCGTTGCGAGCGGAGAGAAGGCGAGGATGACGCGGGGGAGAGGGCGCACCTCTGGCCGACGGTTGAATGAGTCAAGGATATAAGGCACGTTCGTAACCTCCCGTTCTGTGTCGGCTTTGTGGCTCAGTTGGTAGAGTACCGTGCACCTTGCGTTCCGCCCGCAGAGTCGTAGGATCGAAACCTGGCGCCGGCAAGTATGTGTAGGGGGAGCGATGCGGACGCGGACTACGGACGCCAACGCGGGTGACATCGTGAGTTACTGAAATTTTCTGCATTTAAAAATTCCGATCGCGCGTGTGCGTCCGCCTCATGACTTGTGAGGGACGTCGGGCTTCGGCCAGCTCGACCTGCGAGAACACTCTGTTCAGCGCTCGTGGCGTGATCTCTCGCACGTTCTTCTACTCGCCAGTTCACGTTCGTTCACGCCTGAAGTGGCGAGCACAGTTTGGGAGAGATGCGAAAGCCTGCGGACAAAGCGATCCGGGCTTGCCTGTTATGTACAACTTTGAACGGCAAGTTCGAAAATCCATGTGAGGTGCAATAGCCGGGTGGTGGTGGTGGCGGTGGTGGTGGTGGTGGTGGTGAAACATTTCTTCTAGAAACAGGTTCGTGCTTGAAAGCGGGAGAAGCCCTCAGTCCAGGGCCCCTGGGCAGCAGCGGCACTGCGTGCCCGGCCCACCAACTGACGCTGGTTCTCAGCGTCCGAGCTGCACAGCGCGGCCTCCCACTGCTCGAGGGTTGGGTTGCGAATAATGGGGGCTGCTGGTGTGTTTTGGCAAGCCCACGTGGTATGATGCAGTGTTGGATGTTCGCTGCAGTGTGGGCATGTTGGTTCATATATTGTGGGGTGTATGATGTGGACGAAGCTAAGGTGGCGGGGGCATGTGTTTGTTCGTAGCTGCCGCCCGGCTACAGGCTCCTCTCGGGTGAGTTTCTGGTGCGGCAGTGGGTAGGCACAGCGCCCGTCCCGTCCTTTTCACCGTCCGTGTCTTTCGCTGCGCTAAATCTTATTTCTGTAATTAGAACCAACTCGCCCAGCAACACGTCTTACTGAAGAAATATCTGGCAAGGCGGTGGTGTTGCAGAAGTGCGTGGTACTGCTGCAGAATAGGCTCTGGGTCACGGAGCCACTGGTGCGGTGCCCGGAGGGTGCGTGCTCGTGCTGTAGCGTGTGCTCGCACGTTTCCGTCGAGCCATGCGTGCCCTGGCGTCCATATTAGTACAATAGGGATGAGGGTATCCTTGTAATTTTTTAGTAGTCGGAAGGCGGGTGTCGAGGTGCGACCGTTGCCGTAGTTTCTGCATGCCTGTAGGCAGTCTGTAATTACGTGAAGTGGATTATTCGAAATTGGAGGCGTCATCGCCAGTGCGATGGCCGTTTTTTCGGCTTCAAGGATGTGTGTTGTTTTTACGGTGGCAGTGTGAACGACACCGCCTGGGCCGTCGATGATGCTTCTCCGACGAAGGAAGGGGGACCGCCAGCTCCGCTTTTTCTCCAGCCTTGCACCCCAAGTGCAAACTGGGCCAATTCTTTACGGCGATATTTTCTCATTTATCGACGCGTTTTAGCTGCTAAAATCTCTGTCTTAATGCAGTGATGAGGATACCCTGGTTCAGGCTTTTTCATGGCCTTAACCTGCACGGTAATTTCCACCTACGATAGGTCGGGAGCGTATTTATGCCTTATTTTTTTCCTGAACAAAGCGTAGAATTTCTACACATCTGTCTGAGCACTGGTGACAAGAAGAGGGGTTATATTTCACACTTTTGCTCCCTCAGCATATAAAAACAGAGAAAAAATGAATCTACAGGATACGTACAGCTCAGAAAAGCGTATGACCCAGTGCTAAAGCCGAATTCGCAAGATCTTAGGCGCCAAGTACTGCACAAATAAAAACAACGTTCATCCCTTTAAAGTCCGAGTGCAGCATCGGACATTCTTCTTTAACACGTGAACCCTATACGCTTACTGTATTGCTTTTTAATGTGTAGCATTCTTTGCCGAGTGCCCCCACAGCGAGGACCATGCAACGCCCTGCGTTTACACAATGATTCAGATTTTGTGGAAGTTCTTCCTATAATCGTCATTCTAGCGTAAATGCTGATAATTGGCGAAACAACATTTTAAAAAGCTAAAATAAAAATATAAACCAATTGCGGAAAATGGCGAACCATTAAACGCCCTGCATTTCCGCATTTCCACAGTAATGCAGATTTCGCGAATGTTCCACCTGTAATCATTAAAAAGCGTAAATGGAGGTCATTGGCCGAACAAAATTTTGAAAAAGTAAAAAATATTAAAAATAAGCAAAGAAACGGAACATGGCGAACCATAAAACGCCCTGCATTTCGGCTGCAAGCGTCGCTTTCGGCTAGGTTGTTCAATAACTCTTCTGCTAATTTCGACGCTAAGCCTCCAACTTCTACATCAACCTCACTGCAGTTGCAGAATCGCTATCTTTACTGCCTCCACAGAAGCTAAAGGTCCACTGGGACTGCGGGGTGAGAGTCCGCTCCATTTGCATATACCACGTCGGTGGCCACGTGTTGTGTTTTAATGCACAAGCATTATGTGTCCTACAAGGCGCAAAAACCCGGTGTTGAAAGGAGCGGATGACCCCGAAATTCCACGAGCCTCCAAATCACGAAAATTGAATACCGTGAGAAAAACGGGAACAAAACCCAGGGAAGCGCCGTGGCAGGCTAGTGTCTTGCGCACAACCCTAGAAGTAGGCCACGCGAAACCGATCTTCGAAGTAAAACTAAGTCTCCCGAAAAACTTTGAATGGCAAAGCGGTATTAGGTCCTCTGACGATACTTTACTGCTGCATCTCGTGTGTGTCATGCTTGTTCAATGAAGGTTCTTTAACACAGATTCGAAGGATCTCAGTACAGAATTACGAATGGTCTTCGGACGACCACATTGCCCTCTCAATGAAATTCCCAGGTGATGACGACAGCTGCCATGAGTGACAGGAAAGCGAACGTCTTGTCATTGGTTGACAACTCGAATATGTAACTGGAGTGCATTGCTGTGAAGCTAAAGTGCGGAATTCTCTTACCGTGTTGTGTGGTACCGAAGGGAACCAGCAGATAAAAGAATTCTCGGACTACCATTACGCGTCCGTACACCTGCCTAGTTTACTTTGACTCGCCCGTACTACAAAACAAAGGTAACCCAGTCTATCTCTATATGATACTAATACCGAATGTCAAATGACGCTATTAGTTTCACAAGTTAAGCATCGATGAATTCCGTGGCAAACTGCGGTACCTTTATTTCCCTAATTATTTCCAGTACACTTGTCATTAGATTCGTCTTCCCAAACCCTTATTTTGTGCAGAAGGGTTTCCAGTAACACTGCACTTTCGCAATATGGTGAAAAAAAAATTAAATCCCCTACTTTCCGCTTTGTTTGCATTTTTTAAATTTATCTTAAGCGTGCCAAATTGCTAGCCACGCTTGGAGGTCGCGAACTGAGCCATGTAGGAAGGACTGGTTGTTCTAGAGTTTTGTAGAAATATTGACCGCCTACGAGCTTTTCTCACTACGCAACGTAGTCCAAGAAGAAAACAACGGACCTGTCCAAATGTGGACAGGGAAGTAGGTGAACCCTGTGTTAAAGTGCCTTGAAGCTGGCGTGCATGATTCCCTCCCGCTCCCCCTCACCCTTCGGCGTTCCCCACCAGCCCCGACGCCATCTCAAGCTATTACCTAATTTTTAGCCACGGTCACGCAGCCGCCCCCCCCCCCTCCCCCCCCCCCCCCCCCAGCTGTGGTGCACGATTTGGTACTCCATGCACAGAGGCGAGGGAGAAAATATTTCTTTTCTCCATGGCTCCACGCCGCCGGACCGAGCACGCATGCGCACTGGTGCAGAATCGATGCGGATTTCGGCCGAAAGAGGAGCAGCGATCGCGCTCCGCGTGCAGATAACAAGTAGAAAAGAAAACTCGGTCAACGCTCGCATCGTGCGCGGACGCGCTTCTTCCGGTCCCAGTTTCCCGAGAGTTGTCGCGACGGCGAATGTCGAGGGATGGGCTCTCCCTCGAGGTTTTCCTGAGTACCCGCGCAGTCTACAGCGCCTGATGACTGGACTCACCGTATGCTTCGCCTTCTTGGCCGCTATCCGTCGTAGTGGTGTGTCTCTTCGTGAACGCTCGCTGCTCTTGTTCAATCCCTCCCCGAGCCCCGCCTCTTCTTCGGAAAAGCGAGACGCAGAACTCCTCCGTCCCGTGTGTAATGCGGTGGTGACCTGTCACCCGCGAGGACCACGTGTTTCGGACACGTTGTTCGCGGCTCTGTTGCTGAAGGCTTGCTGCTCTGCCGAGCTGGATAGAGGGTTCATTCACTCATTTGTTTAAAAACAAGGCATAGGCACACCCCAAGTACTGTCCGGAGTGAAGGAGTGGGTGCCACGCGAGCAACGCGAGCGAGGTAGAAATGCTTGCCGTCTCCACAGTATGTGAACGTGCCTGCTGACGCCACCCTTACTTCTCCCCGTTTTCTCGTACAGCCCTTCACGCTCTTGTTCGAAGGGAAGACCCAATGGTGTCGCATCGCAGCCCATGTGTCATGGGGATCTTAAGTAGTATGGTTAAACAGAAGACTTTTCGCCTTCTTTAGGGTCGTTGACGTGGATGGCATCTTATGCCCGGCTGGATGAAGCCGGTACGCATTTATTTTACAGCTATATAATACCAATCATTCCACATGCTTTCTCTGTAACAACCAGTTCATTTGTATACGTCAATCAAGCAAGACTACACAGGAGAGGCACACACATCCGCTTTTGCATTTGGAATGTGGTCTGCCACCCATCTTTTCTCCAAGCTTCGCGTGTCATAGCCCGAGAGGGGAAGAAAAGTTATACGAATGGCACGGTAGTTGCCTCAGATCCAAAAAACTCTTGCATGAGTGCAGTTGCTAACTGACCAAGGGCAGATTTTACTCTTCCGTGGTTTCAATACTGTAGTCAGAGTTAGTAACTGGTCGAGATAAACAAATTTAAAGAGAGGGAGTAACAAAACGTCAAACAGCTGTTCAATGTTTCACCCAGCTTAGTTATGCATTCCGAGAATAGCATCCCACAGAACATTGCTGCCCACCAGACCACGTTGAAAAAGGTCCACCTGTGCTGCTAACAAACCAGCGCCGTACGAATTTTCTGTCGAACATGGGCGTGTCAGCTTGCACGAGCAAGCGTACACGTAACGTAAGACGCCAAGCTATATCAAAGCGGGAGGCGCGCCCAGGTGGGGTGGCGGCTGTTGGTATATGGGCCTTCGCGCACGTGGCATCGATATTTTTGCATCTGACAGTACGTGTCGTTCGCACTTGCATTAGCTTCGAGGCAGTAGCTGCGATTATCAAACCTGGGATATATAAGCGTTACTTGATGATTCCCTTACTGGACCAGACAAACCTGGCGCAGGACATCCCTTTAGTGGAGGGCCGATCTCTGAATCCGCTGGGAAATCGGCCTCCAGAAAAGTTAGCAGACGCTGATGGTGATCAGACGCGGCCGTCACCAGCGGTCGTGAGATGCTCTCAGCCGGCACAGACCAACGTGATGTTAGCATGCAAAGACCTTTGTTGGCACGCAACTGAAACGATGACAGCGAAGAAACCTTACAGAAATAACTTGGGCCATATCCTTAGTGCACGGGCCTCTATTTCACCTCCATAATTCCCACACATCTTCCCCACCCCCTTTCCTACTCATGCTCCTTATGCAATCTCCCCGCCGCAACCACTCGTCAGCCTTGATTCTGCCTGCGACATCCCCACTCTGTCTCTTCCCCGTTCCCTGAAAGCACTGACCAAACGGCGTCCAGCGGACCAGCGACGCTTGATCAACCGACACACCCTGGCTGCTGCGGAAGCGCGTGACTTCTTGAAATAAAGACGCTGCCTATCTTTCTTTTTCATTTTTTAGATGCAAAGCAACTCTTGCTCGTGGGGATGTCCCGCGTCCGTGCCCCCTCCGCAGCGCCTCTGATGATGATTGTGACAGGACGCCCCTTGGGATTGGCCAACCAAATAATCTATCACGAGATAGCTGCGCGTTCAACCACCGTCGTCATCTTCCCGTAGGGGAACCGCTGAAGAAGAAGAAAAAGAAAAAGAAAAAGAAGAAGAAGAAGAAGAAGAAGAAGAAGAAGAAGAAGAAGAAGAAGAAGAAGAAGAAGAAGAAGAAGAAGAAAAAGAAGAAAAAGAAGACGAAGACGAAGAAGACGAAGAAGACGAAGAAGACGAAGACGAAGAAGACGAAGAAGAAGAAGAAGAAGAAGAAGAAGAAGGAGGCGTGTACGTTGCTCTCAGCCGCTGCACCGACGTCAACCACCTTTACCTCACCTACGCTGATGGAGACTACCGATTCTACCACAGAGACGACAACATCGACAAGAACATGATGAACGAGTTTCGGCGCCTCGAGAACCACCGCCTACTCACCGTAACACAACAGTACTTGCGTGCTTTGCCACCGGTGTGGACCCGGACGCGGAATTCCCTCTGGCGCTACTAAACACCAGATCACTCAACATAGCGGCAACACAATGGAAGCACACGGAACCCCCATGATGCTTCGCATCCTCATCAGGGTTCCCACGGGAAGATGGTGTAATTTTTTTTGTTTAATAAGGCGTTTGCTCCTCCCCCTCGCACTCCTCCTTCCATTTTCAGATATTATTTAATGTCCCGGGGCCCGCTCCGCTGCGATCAGCATTTCTTCAAGTTGTTCTCTCTCTCCAAAATAAAGTGCATGAACACGAAGCACATATACCCAAGTACTTTTCAAACTTCTAGGACTGATGCGGTGGTTTATACAAGTCAAAATTGTTTTGTGCAAAACAAATACCGGGCATATTGAAGGATAAAAACCAGTACATACGCGGAAATTGCTATCTTATTCGAGGTAGGAGCACACATTAGAGTGGTTTTTACGAAGCAAATAATGACCTTATTAAAAGTTGAAAACAGGCGAAATATTGAGAACAACAGCAAAAAAAAAGGCAGAAGAAAGATGCTGTCTGTTCTGTCGGGTGGGGAAACCTGGTAGAGGGAGAGACAGGGAGAAGAAAACAACGGTTTAAAAAGGCCATGCAGACAAAATTCAAGTTTGTTTTATTCGAAAGATTTCATGTTTTATAGTGCCCCGAACGCTTGTCAGGCAGCAAACGATCCCGTATTCACTGAGAAATTAAACAATTTAGGTTAAAATTTTCATTCTCCCACCAAATCGTGTGTTTTACGACGTCTGCCATTAAGTCCCAAGGGTGGGTATTCAAACGAAGTTCCAGTGCGCCATACGGCTCTGCAGGCTTGCTTACCATCAGTCTTTCCAGAGGGCGCTACCAAACTCAGCGGCGGACCGTTGTCCGCCGTTGCTTTGTTTTTGACCGTATTTCAACATGGCTTGTTTTTGTTACGGTAGGCAGTAGTCGGTTCGTGAAACATGGGGTATCGTCGACAAAAAGGGTAACGTAAGACACCGTCGCTTACGCCAATCGGCCAGTGTCGTTTAAAACAACTCCAAAGGAACAGGCTGCTGTGTAGCTAAACCGAGCATACTGCGCTTCGGTACTTCTATGTTGACGTGTGTTTTCGTACCTTTTATCGTTTATCCCAGCATTCTTGCTGCTGTAAAATTAATATGCATTTCATTGAAGCACAAATAGCTTGTTCGGCAATCTTACAGGCCCTGCCTAATTTGCGTTTGCTTCGCCGACCTCAGCTAATCGTAGAGCTGGCGCGTATGAAATCATAGGTTCTGTTGCGGGAAATGAGTGAGTGGGTCGCATGGCCATTCCATTTTATCCTAATTATACAGCTTATTTTAGCGAAGTTTACGTTAGAAGTGGTGTCAGTATGACTCTAAAGAGGCAATCTTTCTAATCAGCCAAACTGGTGTTTTGGGTGCACGGCCCTTTTATCGAGACCTGTGAACGTCTTGCCGAAAGCAGGGGTCTTTAGGGCCGAGCGGAGGCCTAAACGTGTGTTCCGGTTGCTTGGCGATACCGCAGGTGGGCATTTGCAAAGACAGTCGAGGCCAGACGGCAGGGCGAAGGTCCGGTGGGGGAACGGCCCAGCTCTTTAAGGTGTATACGCCTCGAGCTTCACGATGGCTGCGCCGCCTGCCGCCGCTTCTACAGGGTTTCCACGGGATGAGCGCTTTACTAGTCCCGTGTAAAGGGACTACTCCCCTTTACACGGGAGTATGGCAGCGTAGGTGAGCTCTATACCGTGATGGTCACTGCCGGCCAGCCCCTCAGTTGTCTCTCAGGCAGTAACTCTCGTGTGGTAAGCCACGAACAGAACGACCAGGAAGCTCGTTGCTCCTTTCCGTGTATTGTGTGTGAGATAGGAGTTCATGCAATGTTTGGCTTCCCTTTTGCTTCTTTTGAAGCAAAGCTTTCTACCTCTACCATCCAAAGGTTCTTTCGTGGCGTGCGGAGCAAGAAACTCCTAACGCTGCTGCAGAGGGAAGGGCGGTTTTCACTCACGGTGCACAGTGTAGATGGCGTGGCGAATTTACCCAGCGTCCCCCTCGCGCGCTCATGCCGGCGGACGCATCGGGGCGACGCGGCTTTGTCGTTTGCTTTAGCGAGGGTTGTTTTGGGCCTGTTTAGGCGCCGCTTCGCGCCCATTGCGCGCTTCCTTCGCACGGCTTGATTAAATATCTCGAGAGCCCCTCCTGGGTAACCCGGACACGGCGGCATTAAGTGGTCGCACGGCAAAGATACATTACAGAGTCTTTTGCTGGCAACGTAAACATAATGTAGAGGCCACATACAGACAGCTGGCCGCTAGAGAAACGCTACCCTTTGTGCACTGCTTGCCCCAAATGGAACTCCATTTTCTAAATTGGTGAATACCAATTCGGCCGTGTTTTACCAGGTATTACAAAAGGCGAAAGGAGCAACTGGTTCTGATAAATAGCGATTATAAAATTTCCGTCAGCATTCTCGCAATTCTCAGACTTACGAAACTAATTTAAATCTGTATAAATGGCAATCACTAAGCTCACATGCCGAATTGTTTCGGTGCCGGCGCTTGTGTCGAGCGGTGATGTAGCCCCGAGCTAGCACATCAGGACGGCTATAGGTTCCGCTGTCTCACTTTTCGAAAGACGCCCCTCTACGTTTTCTTTCTGCCGGCGCACGGCAGGGCAACAGCGGTGGCGTCCGCCGCTCTAGCCGGGCTATGGCCGACACTGTTGAATTCCAGGCGCCGCCCCACGAATACCAGGTAACGGCTGGCAGAATCTCTGGTTTCGCTCTTTGTAGAGCTACGTGTGTGAATTGAAGTGACGTCACATGGGCAATTGTTGTGGGTGTCGTTTACAGCTTTGCTTTCCAACCACCTGCGCAGCGTCGATTGGAGCCGATTTGTTTGTCTTTCCGTGCCCTAAATAACTTGTTATGGTCATGTCTGTAACAAAATAGTACGTTTAGAGCACTTCAATAGGCAGCTTCGGCTTCGTAGAGTGCTCGAACGCCAACAAAAGCCATCCGGAAGCGCGGTTCTGTGCGCTTCCTGACCGCTCTTACGGTGTCAGCGACGGCAGCAGCATACCACCAGTGTCACCCCCTAACACGTCAGGCACAATTGAGTTATATTGTCGCCTCGCTTAAACGAGATACTCGCACAGTGAGAGCTTGGTTTCGTCTTGCAGCGCGTACAGCGAATACAGCTTCGTTTCGTATCTGCCTGGGGGCGTGATTATCCCAATACCTGACAACCACTTGTGCATTTTAAAGGGACACTGAAGTGATATGTAAACATTGCGGGATTACTAGCGCAAATTGTAGTCCGGAGTCCCCAGGCCATGTTTCGACCACTCTAGGCGCGTTTACGCGATTTTATTTAGTAGAAAAACTCATTCGAAAATGCTGTCCTCCTCTCTTTACGCTCGCCCATTTTCTGTGGCGTTTTCGTGTGACGTCAGGAGGGGATGAGGTGGCAATTGGCTGGCTGCGCTACTGCACGGCTCCCCGGCCTTCAGACAGAGTCAGTCGGCCCAGCGTTTCGTCCGTCGGCCGCCGGCGGGTAGTCGCAATCAAGGAGGTTAAAAAAAATTGCTTGGTCGCAATTCGTTCGCTTAGTTGAAACGAAGCCAGGACACGTTTGTGAATGGAAGAATGTGCCTTTCTTTACTTGGTTTGTTTGTACACTGTATCTAGCTCCAAGTCAAGGTCGCTTCACACAGGCGCTGCACAAGCGCACATGCGACGCTTCAGTGACTGGTACGCCAGTAGGAAAATATAAGGCCTCTTGAAGGCGGGAGAAGAGTCAGCGAAGTCAATATAGGTACTAAGGAAATAAAATCAACTGATATTTTTACCCTACAGCGTAAAACTAGGGCGCAGGAAGCACTTTTTTGCGCTGGGCGAACAAGAACAGCGGTCAGCAGCACGACTACGCATCTGCGAACGCTTTTCCGTCTACGAAATGCAATTGCTAGACGTGAGCTACTGTAGAAACTCGGGCGACGCTTACTGCACGAGCGCAGTACAACAAATAGTCACCTAAGCTGCTTGAAATGCCAAAACTAAATAAAAGTGTAAACCGGTTGTGCAATATATACCTTATATTAGGGGGGCCTGCGGATCCGGCTTCGTGGCCGAGTGGGCTAAGGCGTTATGTAGTTCACCGCAAATGTTTTGCAAGTCACGAGTTCGAATCCCCGCGGGTACGTGCTTTTTTTTTTTTGTAAGTTAACTTTTATGTTTTCCGCCGATGTTTTCTATATTGAGTTCACCTTTTTTTTGGCCGCAACGTTCATGTCTACACGAACTAGTTCACAAAACACGAGCAGGCTGGCACTGGCGCGCTAGCGACTTCTCGTTGGCGTGCTGTTGCCATAAGCACCGACTGCTTGCAGGCATTGGGCACAGGCCAGAATGAACAGACCCTTGGCCTGGTGCGAACACGCTTTTTACGATACAGGCATGAGGGAGGCAAGCTCCAAATATGGGGGAAAAGCGCATGACATTTGGGCGTCTGCGGGTACGCGGAGGGCGTTCATGCACTGCGTAGGTCTCGGCTAGTGAATGCTACGACTACAAGCCGTCCTGGGAGGCTTATCTTCTGCATTTTACAGCCGCCAACATGGCAGAAGCGCGGTACGATGATTACTGAGATATTGAGAATGCCCATCCAACAACGCCATTGGTTATGTTTTACAGAACCGAAACCGAAACCGAAACTTGTTTGATTGCTAACCTTGGGCATCGTCCAATCACGGCGCCCCTCCTCTCAACGTCACAGTCTTAGTTGGTGCGGCCGCCGCAAACCGCGCATGGTAGTTTTTCTTCTTTCACGCTTTGTAAAATAATTACTGATTTGTAAACCGGATAAACGATGAAAAGTGTGCTAATTTGAGCCAGTCTACGCAGTGCAAGCAAAAACGGGAGCTTGACAAATTCACTTCAGTGTCCCTTTAAGGGAATATAAGCCGCGCAAAAATGTTGAGCACATGTCAGGGCTCTGCATCGTTAAATATATGCTCACTCACGCCTACATGAACCAAAGAAAGTTAATGAAACCACGGAATAACAAATGGCCTCCAAGTCGGGGCAAAACAGAATAGCTCGTGCGGGAATAAAAAACAAAACAAAAAAAAAGACCAGTGTAGCTTCTGGAAGGCTAAAGACGTTCGTCTAAACTTAAGGCAGGTAGAACTCACCAGACCCAACTAGACGCTAAATACACTGCTATTCCGCCGGACGTTAAATGGGTGTGTGGGGTGGGGGGGAGGGGGGGGGGCGGGGGGGTGCTTAACTAATTGTGTCCGAATGCGGAACGAAATCGAGGATTGAAAGTTTTAATAATCCCACACAAAAGCTGCGCGTCGACTTCAACAAACAGCCTATCGCCCGGCAGACGCATTTCTTAAAGTACAGGGTAGGCAGTACACAAGCAATAAAATGTGTCATTGGAAGAGTATGGTGTCAGATAAGACAATCTGATTTTGTTTGGGTTAGTTTCTGGAGGCTCCCTGTGTCGTATGGTGATGTTTCGAAGAAGCGATAAGTCGCGGAAGGGCTGACTCTATAAGCCCGTCGCCGCGCTGTTCGCGGCGGATAAATGTAGCAGATGAATGTTTGCGAGCGCTCACCTCAGGACAAGACGACCGAGCATCCAATGTTTTGTCGGGTGCAGATCCCCGGTTTTAATATTATTTTCCACTGTACTCTTTTTGTAGAATGTTCGGGAAATTTATAGCACATTGCTTTTCCAGGGTAGTCATCAATACCCACGGTATGATGCTGGCAAGCGTAACTGGCGGGCTGTCAGGTATGATTGCTCTACTAGATTATGTAAGCGCAAAAAACCGGCTTACATCGTAGTTTAGCCGTATCATGACCATCTGAAGAACCGCTGTCTACGGGGATAACGTTAGTAATTTTCAGGGCAGTGGAATTAAAATGAGCTGCATGCATATCCCAGCTTAGCGATGCTGGTCTATGACACACACCGAACGCTCAACAAACCGAATGCACCACAGTAAGATCGCGCCAGAAACGTTTACACTCTTTTAAATAGACCGCATTTGTGATCAGAGTGACTGCCCCGCAGTAATATGTGTTTCAAACGAATGCAAATCGTAAATCTCAGTCTTGAACGTGCCACAAAAGCAGCGGCGACAGTAGGGAGCGAGCCGGTGTTTCCCGCGGCTGCTTTCGAAACCGGCCGCTACAGGGATTTCAGTAGCGCCTCTACAGGAAGCTCTCGAGGCGTACAGTATAAACAGGGGTACGGATTTAGTAACTGCGCTAATCGCTTGGTGCCAGGACAAGACCAATAGGTGTTTTTCACGTCAGACTCGACCGGTGAATGAGTTAGATGACAGGATGTTGGCGCCGGCATCAGTTTCTGTGTTGTTAAAACTATACACATCTGACAACTTTATCCCACCGAACCTTCACCGAACAAACAAAAAGTATTAGTGGGAGATAGATTCAGAGAAAGATAGAGAAGAGAAAGACAGGGAGCGAGAACTTGCCTCTGTGTGCCAAGGCCCCGCCAATTTCTCTCTGTAAGGCTCTCGGTAATATGTTACACTACCTCTTGCTCCTGCTCTGAGATAGCCCCAGACAGAAGACAAATTCTTACGTGCAGTAATAAAGTATTTCTCTCTTTCTGTCTTTTTCTCTCTGTCTATCCCTCCCGCCCCTCATTGCTGCTCCATGAGTGTCCTCGTAATGGAGTCTTCGGTCAGCAGGCGTATGGCGAAAATTTCAGACAGCACCGGAGCCCATATTATGAGTTTAGAATGTGAAAACAATAGTGTTCAATTGAAGGTACCTGAGTTCCAGTTTTGCGTTGCAAGGAATTATTGCTGTTGCGCTGCTGTGTGAGGCCAAGGGAACACGTGCGTGATATAACGTGTCAGTGCCCTCAAACACCGCGCGCACAGCTCCAGCCGTACTCTTCGTTTTGTACGTCTGTGTACAAGACTAGGTATTTGCCAAGCAGCGCTTGCCTAACTCCTGCTTTCATTGTTGCTATAATTGGCCTATATATGGAACTTTTCGCAGTCACGTGGAAGCTATTTGTTGTCTTCAGGCGGTAACACCAACGTCAACGCCAGATTTTCAGCTCAATGCTCCACTACTTGCTTTCGCATTAAAATCTCTTGGAGTAGCAGGCGACAGATTGGCTCATGAATCGGAGACACCCAAGAGCGCTTGCATGTTCCGACCGCCAAGGTACTGCATCGCACCGCACAGTAGCAGTCGGAGACCCGGGCTAACGGTATGCACGTATCGCTACACCCATCTCGTACGAGCATGGAAATTGTGCTCAAGGCGCTTGCCAAGCCTTCTACAGAGACCCTACCTGACAACCGAAAAGTTAGTCTGGTTGGCGCGTTTTTAGTACCTCAGCGAACATGCGAAGAGGGTGGGAGCTGCCTACAATGATGAAGTCGTAATCCCGCAAAATAGTTCTTGTGTCCCTCGTGAAAAGACTGGTGGCGAGTAGCTATGCTTTTGATGAGTCAAATATCACATGGGATGGACCAAGCATGAGACATATAAGTGGCCAGCATCTGAGACAGATGAACAGCAAAAAAATGAAATCACGCTAGCCCGCACTTTATTAAATAATGCATTGGAAAGCTGTCCTGACAAAGTAGATGACATTAAGATAACATACTATTTAACAAAATTATTCAAAGCCACAGAAATTCCAGGGAAGTAAAAGAAATCCGACGCTCCAGTAATCGCATTAGACAAGCCCTCAAGGTATGATTTGAAAGCTCGATGCTTACAGCTGGGCTGCAGACAATTTGTCAGCAGGGATTTGTTTTCCTCTCAGCCTTATTGTTTCTTAGCAAACGTGGCGAGGAATGACCACTGTGACCTGTTTTTGTCGTGAGGACTAGTACTACGTATTCAGCTAGGTCCTGCGCAAAAGTGGAACCATGAAGGGCAGATGTGCCTTTAAAAAAAACACGCACATTTTTATGCAACTGGTGCAGATGCGAGTTCCTTTTCTCCGGTCGACCCGTGTCCCACATCTTCTACAAGCGAAGCAGACATGTCATTTAAGCGAGAAACAATGTAGGAGAATGAAAAGAAAGGAAAGCATGCGAGTCAACGAACGGGAGTACAAACACTACAACAACAAAAAAAGCGTGGAATAAAGATGTTATGTGCGCTGCCCCCACGCCACCGACGAAACGAACAGCGCACACGTGCCTGCCGGTCACTGTGGTGAAAGGGGTTGGGTGATAGATGGAACTCCAGAATCCTGCTGGACTGAGCCTTCGCTCGCAGGACACAACCCGAATAGAAACATTACGAAGACTGCCCGTATCTATAAGGAAGTATGTAGCGCAAGCCGTTGCTCAGCCAGGATTAATGGTGGCCCTCAAGTTGGTTAAGTAGATGAACGAACCGAAGGCGGCGACGGCGTTCGGAAAGAATGATCTCCGCTCCCGGGGCAGCGCTCGGCCTCCGAGGGCCTGCTGTCGGCACACGGTGTCTGCGGTATCTGCTGGCACCGAAGAGAACTGTATGCTGTGGAAGTCCCGGTGAGAAGAAAGGAATGAATCTAGCCTATCCCAAGCTGGGAGCCCCTGTTCATTGAGAAGGAAGTTCCGACCTGGTTGCAACTACACGATGACGTCGCGCGGAGACAAATCCAGGCCGGTCACGGAAAGGCCGATGTGTCGGAGCGCTACAAATGCTAGGCGTCCAGATAACTGTGAAGCTCTATGCAGCATGGAGATTACTGATCGGGGAGTATAACTAAAAAGAATGCTTTAGGAAATGCACTCAGAGTGCTAGACTTGTGGTTAAAGGTAAGTATCACCAAGTCAAAGTGTTGTTTAATATAGACGCAGAGACCGCCTCCTCTGTCTGGCCAACACGGAATTCATTGATTTAAAATACGTTTATTTTCAATTAAACAGGGGGCGAAGCTGTACGCAACTTTCATGACCTCATGAACGAAGGTTTAAACCCAGGAGTGCAGTCGATTTGCTTCTGCTTAGCTGCCGCAACGACCTTTACTCCATCATTGTTGCTATTGGTGTGAGCGTCTCTCACTTTTTTGGACGTGATAAACATTGGACATCACCTTGGAGGGGTGAACGCCATGACGTGTCTTTCTTGTTCCGAGCAAGTGTTGCAGCGATTACGGCGTACGCTGGAGGAGGAGGAAAAAACGTTTATTGCTCCCATTGAACGGGAAGAAAGGAGCGCGGGATGGTTGTCGGTTATCCATGGTGGGTGGCGTCCCTAGTCCGGGATGCCATGGCCAGCTGCAGCTCGAATGGCCCTGGTCACCAGGCCACGCTGGTTTTCCAGGACATCGCTACTCAGCAGGACCTCCCACTGCTCCTGTGTCGGTGCGATGACTTCAGGTAGTTCGGTGGAGATTTTTTTTTTTAAGGTCGATCTTGCCCAGTCTCCCTAATTGGGCTTGCTTGGCTTTACAAACGTGTGCCGAGGACGCTGGGCTGTCGCCACGAGGCCCGCACACAGGAGCACTAGGCATTTTGGTTTTGTTTACAGCCGGGTGGTTGCCGGAGGCCCGCGCTCACGTGTGCGGCTCACGTGCATTGCTCACGTGCGTGCTCTCGGCAATTTCTTGGTATTTTTAACTGTGAACACAAAAAATACGATTTGCAAAATAGCTTCGCGCTTAAAAAAGGAAAGAAAGAAGGTTGCAATCCTAATTATAGGGTTCCACCGCCCTCCAGCGCCGCTGTGGCTCTCTCTACCAGCCATTCCTCGCAGGCCGGATTGTCGCTGCGCAGGCTAGGCTGGCCTCCCATAGTTACCTCGACGTGTTTGTGAGTGGGTGCATACAGCTTATAAGTTTCTGCAAAGGAAAGTATGACAAACTTTCCTTTGCATTAACTTACTCCACCTTGGGGATTTCCCCTAAATCTGGTCGATTAGCTTTTAAGTTGTTGTATTCCGAGTCTACTGTGCGTGTGAGTGCGCGCGCCGGCTTCAACAGCGCACAACTCGACGACACGACATTGTGCTTTTGCGCAAAGTACTAAAGATGTCAGGCGGATACCCCTACAGCACTGAACCGTGCAAGTCGGTGCACGCTCCTGCGACATCGAGAATGCGGCAAGGCCCCTTCCTCTTGTGCATGCACCAGCTAAGCTTGCCGCAGCGCCTGTTGACGGCAGAAGCGTCTGACTCTTCGCCTCCCCAAATATGCGAGGGTGTTTTTGCTTGTATGTGTTTGACTCCTACGTGTCGGAGCTTCTTTTGACCGTCGCATTCGAGGCGCGTGTTCTGGCAGAGGAAAGTGTGTTGGCCACCGTGGAGAACATTTCTCTGGTCATTCGAGTTGCATATAAGGACACCAATGTGCTGCCGCCGGTATCATTTGGTATCGTGTATCGTCACTATTCTCTACTCGCCATGTATCAAACAAGAAACTCCCGTGCCAGCCGGTCTTCTACCGCGCGTACCACGATATGCCCAAGGTCGGTGCTTGGACGCCTTCTCCGATTTAACAGTGTTTATTTGCATGCCCATACGTTGCGGTAAGCGTTCGCCCTCTCCCGCCAATGCGGGCAACAAGGGGATTATAGCGTGCGGTACCAGGAGTGTGTATTAGCCAATATGGGTAGTGTGTCTGTCTGTAGTTGTTCTGTTGAGCCATAATATGCTTAATTATTCGGTGAAGTTAACGGTCATCATGCCCATTGACTGGGATTGGTACAAGGGCCGGCAAAAGAAGACCTCGGGCTGTGGCATCGGCGGCCTCGTTCCCGTTTTGACCCGCGTGTCCTGGCGTCCAAATGATTGAGTTCTTTTCCGTTGGGTCTTTACATAAGATGTGGTGTTTGAGTTTGTAGACATTCTCATGTATAAAGTGTCCACAGGCCTCTTGTGAATCGGCTGAAATTATTGCCCCGGGGTTTGAAGCGTTGGAAAGTTGTAAGTGCCGATCCATTCCCTGACAAGAAAATCAGGTGCGCTGAGGAACATTCCCTTCCCCTCCCTTCCTGTCCTTCCCCTCCCCTGAGCACTGGGAGAGAGCACTGTCCAACTCAGACCCTGACGACCAGCTTTGGCTCCGCGAGAGAGCCCAAGAAGCCGGACGGTCTCAAGCGGTCCTGGAATAAGGACTCTTTCAGAAGACTAACTGCTCCATAGGGAAGTTTATTCAACCTCCTGCTCTTACTCTTACTCCTGCTCTTCCTGCTGTTGTAACTAAATGCGAACCGGATGGAGTACATGCACGACCTCTTCGTTCAATTAATGGCGTAGTAGGTACATAATTGTTTATTAAACATGCCAGGCACGCACGAGCCAGCGTAACTGTTTACCCTATTTCCTTTCTAAGGCTAATCGCTGAGCCCAACTAGCCCAATAGCCCAAACTAATCCTAAGAGCCGGGAAACCCATGTTTCCCCACTGAGTCAAGGTCTGTGCCGAGCACCGTGAGTCATTGCACCGGAAAGCTTCTGGTTTGCTGCTTCTTGCTCTTCCAAGCTTTAATAAGGTAGCATAAGTAAGCTCCTGTCAAATGCCTAATGACTTCCGTAAGAACTGCAGCTGAACGGGAACAAAGTCTAAGGAGTCCCTGGAATAATAGCTTTAATAATACACCAGAACTAAATTAATAAATAATAAGGTGATCTAGATCAACCGCGATTCTTTCGTAAGAGGCCTTGGCAACTGAAGTATTCAGTTGTCGCAAGCTTAGCTTTGCAAGCGTACTTCATCGATCGCTGCGATTATGTACGGCATCCCCATAAAGCAGGAGTCCCGTTTCCAGCACAAAAAAGCCTGAGGAAAAAAGATGCCGCAATCGCCTTTCTGGCAACCTCTGGTGACGCGAAACAGAGCCGAAACGCAATGAGTGTCAGAGAGACAAGATCCCGCTTGTCAGGCGTCCATGCACAAGCCGGTTCATTTCCATCAAGATGTGGCATTTGCTCAGGGATGGCTTCGCATGACGGCCTCAGGATGCCGCGTTTCTGGCTGCACTCAAGCCTCGGGTTGCGTCGCTACCCGAGTCACTGTATGTTTAGGGCTGCAGCCGCCAGGGGGCAAAGAAGCATAATCCAGGCATCGCAAGAGGAGGCTGCCTGGATGCCTTCTCTAAAGCCTATCCTGCGGGCGCAGGCGCGCTTGAGCCTGTAGGACGTGACAGGGGAATGATGGATTGAGGAAGGCGAAGTGGACCTCCTTTACAAGACCGGCACCGGAAGAAATCTTGCTTTCACTCGGAAGCACTCCCCTTCCTATTTCGTTCGTCTGTTTCTCTTTGGTTTACTGCTACGAGATCACGGCTCGAGTTCATTCCTGGCAACTGTGGTCTGACAGACCCGTTAGAAAATAACTAGGAGGAACACCATTTCACCGAAGGTGACGCTTATTTCATGACGCTTATTTCATGAAGGTGACGCTTATCTGACATCTACGCCAAGCGATAGGATAGAGAGGACCTTACTTGTCGCCTGAATGTTTACTTTGTTCATAACCCGGCTACCGGCCCGCATCAGTGAAGCAGTGTTCGAGCGATGACGTAGTGTTTAGGCTTTCTTTTGTAGTTGGTGTTGACGTTGGGGAATAAGGCTGGTCGTTGCAGACTCCCTTTTCTGTTCGCTGCCAGTTGGCGGGTAATGCTGTCGGAAGGGCTGATGTTTGGCGGGAATGAAGCCGTTTGATGAGGCCCTTGCCCTTAAATAGTCTTGGCATCTGAAGACCCCCGCCAACTTTCAACAATGCTCCTCGTTCTCCAACCACGATAGGGGAAAGATTACTGACAGCTCAACGGGTCATCCCTGGGAACAGCCGAAATTAATGACGTACTCATTGGTTTTATTCTGTGAAACCCCTTTGCGCCAAATGGTCAACGTTTCTTCATCGGCCGTTCACACGTGCCTGAAAAGCGCATTGAACGCGTTTAAAGGAACACTGAAGTCAAACTATAAGTTACTCTAAATCAATAGGTTAGCTCACCGAGAGTACGAATATACCACTCTTACGCGTAGGTATCTTAAAAATAAGGTAGAAACTAGCAAAAGCGTGAAGCCGGGTGCCGCCACCACTGCCTATACCGCGCAAATTGCCCCAGAAGGTGTCAAAACATGTGGCGTGCGATACGACTTCCCTGGCTTCCGCGGTATGGCACTATTCGTCCATACTTGGAGTGTGGTGGTACCAGTTTTCGAGGAAGTGCAAAAGGTCCGCTCAAGCGGTTGGTTAGACGTCAACTTTCGCGGGGCCTGAAAATGAGAATATGGTTTTATTTAGCAAAGCGTCACGGGTGCCATTAAAGTGCCATGGGTCCAATTAAAGAACATTTTGAAGCTCTTTGAGATTAAGAAAGAAATTTAAAAATGTGTATTAATAACTTTCAGAGCTCGTTTGCTACTTTATATAACGAAGCCTGCTGCCAGGTATGTTGAAATTTCCCTCTAACAACTTTTAATCCAAAAACATGAAATGTATCAGGTTGTCCTTTATGCTGGCTCTGTTATTTTCCCGTTACCCTCATATAACTTCACGCAGGCGCAGCGACAATTTTATTAAAAGCATAACTACAGGTACCAGGTTTCCCTAGAATAAAAAATTAGGCTCAACCTAAAGAAGTTATTTAACGAACATATTAAGTATGAGGGCTTCGCATCAGATTCTTGCATATTTAATTTCACCGCTAGAAACTCAGGCCCAAACTTTATTTTACTTAGCCACGATAATAATAATTAAAGTTACATTTCTACATTATACAAATTTTATTCGAGCTGGTTTAGCTGCACTATACAATTGCGTCGATGCTTTCTACGTTGATACTCACTATAGGACCCTGAACATTGCGCAGAGTCTATGATTCCTCCTATTAATGATATGTTACATGCGAGAAAGTTATGCACATCGACTGAGAACTGCAGTTTATTTTTTTGCTTGCGTGGAAATATCTAACTGGATGCTTGTTCTGCGTTCATACGACCAGACACTCGGAAGAAATCCTTTGAGTGAAACGTTCTGGAGTAGAGATTTCGAAGTTGTGGTTGTTAAATTTGGAAACGAAGACTGAGGAATTTTTTACAACCCACAAGGTCGTCAACGTGCAAAGGCAGGGCAGTGCTTTATGGAACACTCTGTAACCCTATCTTTTTTTCTTTGGTGGCACCAAACTCAGGTAGCTCTGTCTCCTTTTAACAGCGCGCCATTTTAACAGCACGAGCTCCTTTCGAGCTTATGTTGAGTGGTTCCCGTGGCCGAGCGTGTGCGGCGCTCAACTTTAGGCGTAAGTATATCAGTCGTAAAGGGTCCACCGCGACGATATGAGAAGACAATGTCTGCTGTAATCTTGACGATCTCTTCAGCGGTCACTACCGTCAATAAAAAGCCCATACGACTTGCACGCGCGAGCACCAGCAGTAGTTAACCAAGGTGCTTTGTTGGCATAGATTTATGAGTGGAGCTTAGACCTATGCTAGAGAAAACGTGGCAGCGCTGAAACGGGGAAAGAGAACAGAAGTCCAGAACCTAATTATCAAAATAAGACTCCATTCTTAAAGTTTCTCACAATGGGAAAGGCGTCCAAACAAGTGGGCGCTGATGGAGTATTTTGCAAGGTCCGAGGATAGCCCGCAGATACCTTAGTCTAGCGAAAGAATTATTAAGGAATGCGATGAATACTTTATTGGCGTGGAATTTTTACAAGTCGCGGGATCTTTCCAATGCCACAGCCTAGACCTGCACCAAGATCACAATTAGCTAAAAGTGGACTAGAAATATCTGTCGTTTTTATTTATTTGTGTTGCAAGACAAATCTCGCGACATCACATCGACCCTGCTTCGCGGTGGCGGGAGGTATTACACCCCTCTCCAAATCTTTTCTTGCCCTTTCACTCACCCTGTACACTTCAGCCGCGAAGCATTCTGTGTTCTTTTATTCCCCTGCCTTAGTGCAAGCTTTTTTTCACAATTTGCTTCCCGTATGCCGCGTTCTCCTTCCTGGATTTGGCCGGCATTCCACATCCCTAGCATCACTCTTCCGCGGCATTTCTTCCGCTTCCGCCTAGAGTTAATTGCATTATGGGGCCTGGAAGGCCCTCGTTTATGCGCTAAATTCGACGTCTGCCCCCAACAGACCGGACAAAGCGAGGTGACCCGTATGCGACGGCTCTCCCCGCCGCTTCCGCAAGCCACCTCGGTAGAGAGGGCCTACAGTCTTTACACCACTGCCAGGGCCGCATGCCTTAAGATTCAAGTTTTATTCTTGTTTTGTTGTTTATATTGGTGAGACAATTCTCTTACTTTTCTTTTATAAGTTTTCTTGCATTCAAATATTTACGTGCATACAGCCCTGCCTTTTCCCGCAGAGAAGATCGCGTCGTCGCAGAAGGAGCTTGAGGAATATAAAGGCGCGAAGTGTAGGCTGTCTTTATGAGAGAAAATTGTATGTTTTTGAGTAGAGGGCATCGTGATTCCCCAACCTAATCAGCTTACCTCATCAGTGGGATTAAACGAAAATATTAAAAGTTTTTTGAAAGCGGAAAGAGATTTTGTTCAATAGGTAGGTCAGGGGAACGTATTTATTTTTATTTTCTAACTAGCATTCTAGAGGCCAGTTTTAAAGTTGGTTGTTAATCATTCGTTAATGGACCTAAAGTATCTTAATGGACCTGAAGTATCTTGTGTGTTGCCCTGTGTGTATCGTTTCTTGTGTCAACGTGGTTTTTTTATTGTATTTGAACTTCGTAATGGAACGATTGGAACCCACTTACTGCAGGTGCAAAGACGGTGGTTGCTGGCCCAAATGAGTTCACAGTTTTCTCTGAGAACTCTGTATTGCTCGCAGAAAACAAAATGTATGACACAGAGTGAATCCCGACTTTGAAAAACAACGTAAATTCTATAAAGGAAATCCTTTACTTGAATATTATATGGAGCCCTTCAGTTTAGAAGAGCAAGGTAGCAGGAACAAAATACGAGTGCCTGGGCGCTCATGCTAGAATAATAAGTAGCGATTTTTGTGCGTTGTGAACCAGGCGCCCATAATTAGAAAATTTCTATAAACCCGCTTCGTTGGCCGTAAAAAAAAGTGTAAGGCTGTCTTGATTCTTTCAATATGTTAATGAGGTTGGGGCGCCTCTTGCTGCTCCTGCTATTCCATCCCACATTTTTTCAATCCTTTCAGTTGCACGCAACAGATAGGCGCAAACTCTGCCGCTTTGGCCGCAGTAAATTACTGGGGAGATTCCTTCGCACTTTTGTGCCCGGGCACGCTGGCTATCCAGCCAAGCATTACGACAGATCCATTGAAGGAATGACCAACTCTATACCACGGTTAACTATTCCCGCTTAAGCTTGGAACTCTGTTTTTCACTCCGTTTACATCGCTTTGAAGTCGTTGCAATGCAAATAGGCATACGACTTCTTGCCCCTTTTCAGCGGTGCGATAACATCTAATGGGCAAATGGGGCTTTTGTCCTTGCTGGAGCTTTATCCCGCCGCCGGAGAAGACGAGGAGAACAGAGCAGAACTGGAGGAGTAAGTGTAGACTTCTTACTTACTTAGAGTAAAAGAATATATATAATAAAGTAATGCATTAAGAAGCGAAATAGTGCCAACTGGAATAAGAATCCAACTGCAGCTACCAGGCCATGATGGTGGGTATCATAATACTTTCTTTAACGGGTGAAATTATTGCATCTTGCTCCAAAAAGTTACTCATCGACTCGTGAACCACTTTCAGCGAAAGTATGATTCCGTCTGTAGAATAAATTGGACAATTATTTGTGAACGCGCAAACGCGATTGCAGTCGTCAAGGGACTAATCATAATTTCAGGTTTTGTCTGCAAATACGATTTTCCTTTTTCACCTCGGGCCTAAATAAATCGGGTACTCTCACCCCGCGAAGGGTTCCCTAGTATGCGCGCACTCCACAACTTTAAACTTGCAAGCGCCTCCTTACTCTGGCGTGTGACGTAAATCTCGAAGGTACGCGAGGCCGGCGGCCTTGCTAGTGTTGCAGTTATGGAGGCCATCTGTTTCCATGAACGAGTCTCACCAATGGATGCCAAGCCTGACCTGGCAGTATAAGGCTTCCTCTTTTCGGCTCAGTTTTGCCTTCTCCACATGCACTTGTTCGTGTTTGCAACGGTTATTGTTTTGCCTTTTCATCTTTTTTTTAATCGGGTGCCACGACATGGGGTGGGGTGATTTATGGGCCTCGCGGATTTTCGCTGAAAAAGGCAGCGAAACGCAGCGCCGATCCAGGCACTCAATATAATTTCTTATCTGTGCTTTATATGTCCTACATTCTGGGCGTTCTCTGGATTTACGCACTCGTAACGGCAGCAGTAGTGGCCGGGCGAGCAGGCAAGCTTGCTCAAGAGTGATTCACTGAGCGCTCTCAACCACGCCACCGTGTGCCCTGACTGCGAGTTGTACTGAAAAGCCCAGAGAAGCGTTGTCCGAAGGTTGTTTTCGGCACTAAACTCAGCGCAGGGCATGCACACATACACTTTGCCTTTTCCATGCTTGCAGCAGAAAGAGACAAGTGCGCACGTCGTCCAAGCCCCGACTCGCTTCTTGGGAATCGTCGTCGATTTTATTCTGGTTCCTGAGCACGTCACGGAAGTCTGACCAAATGACCCCCAAAAACAATACCGGGAACGGGTCAAACCTACCCGGTTTGACCCGTATTGGGTTTCTTGTTCAATGCATAAATGTAGGCTAGTTGGTTGGAGCATGCAGTGAACCATTGTAAAACAGCGCGGTAGAGAAGGACAACAAGGAAGAGAATACATAGTGCTAGCGCTCGTTATTTGCTGTTTAGTGCTTCCTTGAAATAGGGAATAAATAAATTTTCGTCTGATAAACGTTTTTCTTCCCCCTGCTGCTCCTTTTAAAACACCCCCACTGAGGCAACACAAATGTGAAAGTCTCGCGTTTTCCTATGAGAATTTTGCCCCAAAAAAGTCAGAAACGGGCACAAACGCTCATAATTATGCGTAAGCATTCTTACGGCACTTTAGCATTTCACCATCTCCAAGTTTTTTTTTTTTTTTGGCATTGGAGGTGCTTGTCGTGCCGCATCAGAGCGATTCAAAGCTATCGTATAAACTGAACCGGTACACGATTTAATCGGTGCTAATGCTTTTTCGATTGAAGCACCTCTACAGGAGGTAGTACAGCCACTTCTGAACTCGTTTGTTCTTACTACCTGCACGGGCCAGGAGCCGATGATGCGACGCAGCCGCGAGTGCCTAGATGTTGTTCGCCGGCAGAACGTCTGACGTCCGACCGGCAGACTATTCTACAAAATGTGGTTGGTCCGGACAGTTTTTTTTGTAAATGTTGCGGGCAAGACAAGGCCTTGACAAAAGTAAACAAGGCTTTAAAGTCGAGTGCACAACCGATAACGCACTCGTCACATGAATTTCTTTTATTGAACGGACTTTACCTCGTAATAAAATTGAAGCATCGTAAAAAAAGGGTGGGGGGCAGGACGTGTGCTCTCACAATGTAAGCACATTTAGAGATGCTGAAAAGATTGTAAATTTTGTGTGCACCACAAAAAATGGCGTGGCTTTTGGTACTGCCAAACTATAGAAACAAAGGGAGTAGGCCACATTTTACCAGGGGCATCATAAAAGCAATAATGCAGCGGAAAACCTAGAGTACTAACGCCGTTAAGACCACATCAGTAAGCATTGGGCATATAGAAGGTCAGCTCGTAATTAGGGTGCCGGAAGACTGATACAGCCGTTTGCATGAAAAGAAATTTCACCACAAGCAGGAATTTTCGCGTGTTGTTGACGGTCAACGTGAAACACCAGCGTTATCATAAGCCAGCGAAAACAACCGAGTCACGTATTTAATTTCGAGGCAGAGATAGCATGCTTATTTCCTAAATGCAAACATGTATATTTTGGGCCTACAGATGGGTGGACATGTTCCCCAGCTTAAGAGTAATAATCAGAACTTTCATATACGTAGCTACCGTAACTTACTGCAATGTGCCAAATGAAACGACTGCACGTTCCCCCTATGGTTTTGTTCGAGTCTTAGTCATATCTGCCGGTATCTGCAACGTCTACGGATAAGCCCCTACTTAAGCCTGTCACGTATGCCACAGCAGGAATGGGGCAGAAAAAAGTCGGAAGCCAGAACAAAAAATGAGCACGGGACCCCGCCGTTTCTTATCTCTTGAATCCATTACGGCTCTATGGTGCTTCGCTATGCAACCTCACGTTTTCTTTACGCAAATAATTTTTGCGGGATACAGTTAGCAACCACGCAGTCACTAGAGTGGATTACGCTTTGTCTCCGTGAAATGTTTAGGAGTGGAGATAGGAGATTTCTGCTTCCTACAATCTCAATAAACCCTTTCCGCGTTTTTCTGAACGATGTAGTTCCACAGAAATGCTCAAAACATTTCAACAAAAGGTGTCAGACATATTGCACAGCAAACGTTTGTTCTATCCAAGTAGGGGGAAGCATTCAGAAAAAAGAAAGCCGTGGTAATAACCCTTGATATTATAAGGTTGCTCCTACACCTTTGCAATAAAGAAACTTAAACACAAACGTGATAATTAGGACCTGTGCTGCGACTTTTTAATAGCAGGACGAGGAGGTGGGGGACAATAACGCAAAGACACAGTATCTGTAGCGGTGAATTTGTTTTGCAATAGTTAGGTTTACTTCCGTGACTACATGAGCCTAAGTATCTTGTATATATAATAGGCGGGGACACCGCAATACCTGCAACAATTTTTCACTCTAAGCTTCAGGAGAGTTTTGTAAATGGAAGAAAAAATAATTTAAAGGAAATTCAACGCAGTTACTGGCTATCAAGTGGCAGTGCCTAAGGTACCCATGCACCCCAAGCTCAACCACAAAACCATTTTAGCAACTTTACCAAAGGAAGTTCGTTTCATAGATGTTTATGAGTCCTATTTCCTTGTTCTTCTGGTTAAACTGTTACTTCATATTGTTGGTTCGCAAGTGAACACAGATGATGAAGTGGAGCCGTTTTGTAAACCTGTATCAGCTCGTCACGCACTGTAGTTAGGAGAGCATTTCTTTTGAGCCCAGATGATAATGAAGTGTGGCCGAAAGTCAGCTGATTATTGCAGCCTTCAAGGACGTTCGAATAGTTGTTTTCACCAAACCACCGGATTCGCTCCTGCTTCGAAACGTATAAGACGGAACCATCGCTTTTCGAATAGTCAGCAAGGAAGACAGAGGAAATTCTATTCGACCTCGTTCCACCATCACAGGGCTTTCTGACAATATCACAATGTGGGCGCTTTTTTCCGTAGCGCTGAATCTTCTTCGCGTGTTGAACAGCCTCTCCGTGCGACTGCTTTCTGAACGAAAAGCGTGGAGCCGATCCGGCTCCCTATTGTGATGATAATCCCCTCCGGCAGCGTACTCGCCTTACGAGCGGCGCGGTCTTACCATTTCTGTACACAAACCCGTATTTACGAGCTTCTTAAAGACGATAGTCTTTCTTGGGCTACTTAAACCCAGAAATTTTGGTATGTCTGTATGTCTGTCTGTCTGTCTGTCCGTCTGTCTGTCTGTGACTCGATTCAGCCAACCGGCCAAAGCAAAACAATGCCTGCGCAATAGTCTTATATAGTCACAGCTAAATCTACCCGTCTATGTCCGGTGTAATGTTCATACTTGCCAAGATTGTTGAAGAAGAACAAGATATTACGCAAATATGAGACAACAAATCAATACAGAAGTGATATTTGCATTGTTCCTTTATAAAAAATCAAACAGGCTTGACTTTTGCGAAATTAAATACTTCATCAACTGCAGAAAAAGAATTCACTCCGCCGTCGCCTGCTGTCGCCCGCGCCACTATAGCTTCTGGCGCCATTTTAAGAAATCAACCGGCAACCGTTACGCAAGGTTCCACTAGATAGGTTTCACGTTCTGCTTGCAACGCACGTGTAGTAGGGAAACACGGTTCTATAAACGTTTAAGTAGGGCGTCTCGATTAACGCTCGTCTTCGCCGTACGGCAGCGCTCGCATCGAGACACCCGGTTTGGAGCAGTGGAACGCGGGAAATTTAAAATGATTTAAGCAAACATTTGGCGTCTTTACCTTGGGAGGAGCGCGACGCAAGAGGAACAACATGAGAGGTGAGCGGGAAAGCGAAGGGAGGCATTTACTTCGCAAAAGCCCATAAAGACTATCGTCTTTTGACGGCATTTGCAACGAAAGGAGCAGATACGCCGCCAATTTTTTGTTATGAAAAGGAATCCAAATTCCTCCCTTTTTTTCTAGAATACCACCCCGTCGAACAAAAAAAAAAACACGTGGACGAAAAGGAACAAATCATAATTTGCAAGATTAAAAAATAAATCTTCAGAGAGGGAGAAAGTGAATCGGAGGAGACGTTTGCCCTTAGATTGGATCGAGACCAGCGGTGAAGAAATGCCATTTTTTTTTCATTTTCGCTTTCAGACTGAGAGAGCGTTCTTCGTGGAAAAATCAAAAAAACTTTGTAGAAGAGACAGCCATTCTTGAATGGGTGTAAAACCAGCTGCGTGTGCATTGTTTTTTTTTTTTAATTGTGCATTTAAATGAACACCACAATTAAGTGAGGGCGTGTAAACAGCGTAACATTCTGCAATTTCTTCTGTAGAAAATCGTAAGAGGAAAGGGCGCCAAATTTCCATTTATGCTGACTTCATTCTGAATCTTTCAAGCAAGTGGCAAACTTTCTGTTACTGTTGAGATTCTATTGAATTTTATGCGTGATCAGGCTCTCTGTGTGAAGGCCTTCAAGCGGCCGTGTCGTATTTACCATTGGTGATTTTAAAAACTATAGGCTAATTTTTAATACGCTATTGGCATTAAAACTTCGAATCGAAAAGCAGCCATGTTTCTGTCGTATTATTACCGTGTGTTATGGTAGGAGCACGTTGCCCCCTCTGTTCCATAAACAACATGCGATGGCACGGAAAATGAAGTATCCTGCGTTTGTTTTTGACGTAGCGGTTTTGGGTTTCCATCGGAGCTGTCCTGCAGAGATGAAAGACGAATATGCCATACTGACGCTGCAGCATGCCTCAAAAGCCACGTTTTCTTGCAGAACTATAAAAAAGAAACGTCCAATTTTTTTCCTATACGTGGCAACTTGAGAGTGATGGCGGTGATTCCCCTATAGTGATATAACTGAACGTGAGCTTAGTGGGATACCTAGTTTTGATAACTAAAGGAGTGGGGCGGTCGTGCGCCTAAAATAAAAGCGCAGTGGTTTGCACAAAAAGTACGCGCGGCAAAGATTTCTTAGCTAGCATTGTTTTAGCGGTGTAAAAAAGGGGGTTAGTGATTGCACTTGTTATTGGTCGTGTAGACATAATTTGCGTAAAAGATTATGGATCATTGGCACATCGCAATGACGCAGTTTTTCTTGGCATCTCCAGTAGGAGTATAATCGCTTCGGTGCAACTCAGTCATTTTTTTTTGTTTTCTGAGCATTATTGTTTCTCGAAAAGGAGAGAAAAATAAAGTGTTAATTGCGTGCGGACATAGCTGCTTGAGTGTTCTGTATCACCCTCGGCTCCCACTCTGTGTTACTCTATGCAGCTCAAGCTAGGTTCGATGAAGGCGTTTCCGAATAGCTGGGAGGTTTTCGCCACCTTAATAAGATGCAATTGCGCCCAGGACGTTTTAGGACGCCCTATTTAGGATGCCCTATTTAGGAAAGGACGTAAATGTCGGGGAAGCGGGATATAAAGCCCATAACACGGCCGTATTTGAGTACTGGTTCACTGCACAAATTAAGTAAATATAAATATTTTTTATAATTCAAATTCAAAGTTAGTGGTTCATTACGTCTTGTGCTGCTACTTATTCTTCGAGAGTTCTTTGACACGATGTAGCTGGTACACTTTCGGCCACTGGTAAAACTTGAACAGGTACGCCGTATTAGAAATGGACGCCGTGTATACTATTTATCCTAAGGTAGGAAGCAGAGCTGGTAGCTGAGGAACCCTTTGTAGATACCTGCTAAAATATATTTGTTCGATGAAGGGAAGGTACTAGGCACAATCATTATCCTATGGGGACTGATGTGTGATTTTGTGTAGAGAAAAATGCCCACCAAATAATCTTACTGCAATAGCATTTCAACACCTTTCTCCGCCATAACTCAGGATGTTTGAGCAAGGAATCTGTCATGACCAAGGGGGAACTGAAGACAAATTCCTGCCTGGAGTGAAGTGCCTAAGGGTAACATATCATACGCGTTGCTTTTAATGTTCCAAGACGAAGTTACTCGGGGCCATGCGTGCCTGCTAAATCAAAATAGCAAGACAAACACACATTTTTTTCATTTGTAACTGTACTTCTTATGTTGTTGCACTACGTATAGTGCCCTTCTCGTTCTCTTGACATATCATGACTCAAGCGAGGCATAGTGGATTACGAATATGGAGTTGTTTAGCTGAAAAATAAACGAGCCTTATTGTGCACAGACCCAAAATTCTACCAAGGTTTCGAGCTAGCCGTGTTTGTATGAGCGCTATAATGATGGATTTCCTAAGCCAAATTGAGGCAGACGGGCATACATGTTTGCGTCTATAACGGGACATAAATACCGACGACGACCCACGTAATGTCATCCTTATGAAAGAGACCCACGGCATGGTTATGCTACAAGCTGCGGTGATTTAGCTACGGGAGATAGAGAGAGAGAGAGAGAAAACGACTTTATTGAGCCACACAAAATTGCGGCGACTACGTGCCGGATGGTGTGGTAGCCTCTTCACGGGACCCATATGCTTCCTCGGCTGCCTGGCCCCTGGAGGTCAGGACGAGCAGGTCTTCCAAAGCGGAGCTGGTTAGCAAGGTCTCCGATCGCTCGTTAAGGGGTGTGGGAAGGGTGGTGGAGGGTTTGGTAAGGGGTGGGGAAATGGTCTTGGTGAAATTGCACTCTCAGATGACGTGCCGGAGCGTGCCCAATTGCCCACAGAAGCTACACTCTTTCTCGTATCTCTCAGGGTACATTATGCTTTGGAGATAGGGGTGCGGGAAGGATCCTGCTTGTATTTGCCTGTAGATTGTTTGCTGCGCTCTGCTGAGCGTTTCAACTCGGGTTTTGTTGAACATTTTCGACACTACAAAAAAAAATGGATGAGGACTTAGTAGCTACGCTGCCACTGCCAAGAAAAAATCCTTGTGCCCAGAAAGGCGTTGCCGAATTCCGAGTAACAAAACACGCCTGCATTTACAGCAGCAGCGCTGTATGGTAGGAGTACAAAAAAAAAGCAGCAGGGAAGCAAATATGGAGAGCGAGCAACTGCAAACGTTTAATCGACTCACCCACCTCAACTATCGGGTCCCACCAAGAAATGTACTCCTGAAAAGGCTTTGCTAGCACGTTTATAATATTATCTCCGTGAAGAGTCTTTACAGAAGAACGTTCCAGTGTCAGTGAAAAGAGTCTTTCCCAATGGCGCCATCATCTATCTCCAAAGCACCCCCTTGGGATTTCGGTTGAAGCACCTTCTTCTTCCGGTTTGTTCCTCTCTTCCCTTTGCTTTATCGCCGTGCGGTGTAGGTTGAGTGCCCGCCGTAAACGTGCGCGTTTTGCCTATTGCTCGCGACTGCGGTTACAGCAGAAGACGTGGCCGTAGTCACGTGTTCGGCTTACAGAACGGTGCTTTTCATTCATAAACATCGCTTTTCTACGGAGGCTCTTTTTGCAAGCCATACTTTTGCGCTTCCTTTACATTTTTTGTCTGTTTGCCTTGGTTTACAATGCGCTCTTGGCAACCTATAAGTTGACTCATTTCGATGAATGTGCGCTTTCACTTGTACTTACAAGCCATTCTGTCATTTTTTTGCACTTGCTGTTGCTTCGTGGCGACGTGTTTCTATTACTAGAAGAAACAAAAAACACGAGTTCCCCCTCACTCTTGTTTCTAGGATTTTTTCCTTGTCGTCTCCTTTTGTCTTGCGATACGGATTAATTTATTCGCTCTCTATTTTCTATGCACGGAATATTTCTGTTAGCATGCAATTTTTCTCGCCCCGACAAGTACACGTCAGGGTATGAAATTCCTCGTAAAAAATAAGTAACACACCAGAGCAGACACTCAAGGTGATTAAAAAAGCCCGGATTAGAATAAAAAGGCTGATCAAATTCATCTGGTTCTGCTGGACGAATCACACTGCTTGAAATAGTTAGAAAAGGCGTGTTTTTTGTAAAGTCTGGATGTGAGTTCGATATTATACTGAACTTCGTATCAAGGTCTTGCTGGGTGGTGTCTGCTTCGTTCAAAATAAAGGCTCGTCTGCTTCGTTCAAAATAAAGGCTCTCGGTAGAGCGTGCGTTAAGAACACCGACCTGCCTTGATTATCAACGAAACGACCATGGCCGAAGTTGGAAGTGTGCCACCATCCGCAGAACAAATATAGCCAGCGTACTGCTGACACCCTGCAAAAAAAAAAAGAAGAAAAAAAACATACATGCCGGAGCCACAACTCCCAGCAGTACGGATGGCCAAAGCGGCCGCTAGGATCCAAGGAATCCAGACTTTCGGCTGAGGGAGGGAGACCGTTCAAGACGTCTGCCCTTCAGAACCCATCTCGGGCATCACTTCAGTCATCTCTCTCTCTCTCTCTCTCTCTCTCTCTCTCTCCCTCGACAAAAATACACGCCAGAGTTACCTGAATAACCTCAGCGTGTTGTCGGGAGACTGGGACACTGGGCACAATTCCGATTACACAAACACCAGTGGGTAACATGGATCTGTGCTGAAACTGCGCATTCTTAACTACTATCGTTCTCTTCCGTGTTGGTTCCCATTTGGTGTTTTCGTTTAATAAGACGAAAACCTTGTACGTCTCGAGTAATGACCATGGACGTGGTCAACTGAAATATCACCGAAATGGCCAGCCCTGTAAAAAGAAAATAATCAAATGAAAGCACAGTTGAGTTCTTGTAGGATTTGAACTCAGATCTCCTAAGATGGAACCAGGTGCGTCACAACTGCCCTAACCTGACACCCTGCCGAAGGGGGAGTAATACGTTAGCCAGGTGCATGCCGTGGGGCAGCTCAATGTGACGGCACGTGAGTTTAACAGGTGCACGCGGAGGAGAGCTCCGGCTGTAGGGAAGCTGCCCGTGGAATGCGGCTAGTCTTCTTGTCGGAGTACATCACGCAATATATGAAGGAACAAAGGCGAAGAAAGAGACGAAAGCACAGTAAAGGAGTGCGAAAGTATCGGAGAATGCTCGCTTTGCTCTAAACTCACCTAAAGAGACTTCATTCCTTGGGGAAGTTGAATTTGTTGTTTCCTTGCTCACTTGACCGCTTACGTTGGTTTGTTGTTCCCTCTTTGGCTTTTGTGACCTATGTTTTTATACATTACAGACTGGCTGTTGGCAACGCCTACGAACGCCTGTTCTCACTGCCAGCCGCTTACAGAGACGGGCGCTTTCCGGATCGGCAACATGGGGAATCTTTTGCGCAGTACGCCAGCTCTCGGATGATCGATGACTGAAGTTAGAGGAAACTTTACCGTTTTCCTTTACTGGCAAGCTCCCTCAGTTTGGATGAGCGGTTGTTATTTTTTCCTCTGCTTATTTTGTATGGGATTCATATTTTCATTCTACTCGCATTGGTTTGACCACAGGTTTCGTATTGTTCGCGACGTCCATATTTTTTTCGCTGCCTTTGCCGGTTTAGTTCTTCGTTTTTTTTTTTTTTCAAAAATACTTCCCAATGGGCACGGCTGAAGGACTCAATGAATTTGTTAAAGCGGAGCTTTAGTGCCCTCACTGATGTCGTTGTAGGCCAATACGCACTGCAGGAAAGACAACTTTCTCTGACGATGATGATAAATCACCGTGGGTGAAGCGAAAGAAAAAATTTCCCGCATTTCCCGGAGGGGAAGAATGTGAAAGTGCGAATGCAGGAGTTGAATTTGCGCGGTTCGGTAATGTTCGCGAAAGAGAGATCACACACACACACACACACAACTACAAATAAAGAAAGATGCATTTATTCACAGACACCTATTTGTGTTGTCGCTGTACTTGATTGCTAGAGCGGATCTCAGCTTTGAAATTTCGTGTCAGTACTCCTTTAAGCGGGTGCATTAGCCCTTCTCACGCCCGATTCCTGGCCAATCCCCCACGTGGGTATGTGCCATGCACAGACACCTATTTGTGTTGTCGTTGTACTTGATTGCTAGAGCGGATCTCAGCTTTGAAATTTCGTGTCAGTACTCCTTTAAGCGGGTGCATTAGCCCTTCTCACGCCCGATTCCTGGCCAATCCCCCACGTGGGTATGTGCCATGTCAGCGGCCAGGCAGCGCGCGCCCATCTCCCCCCGTTGCCAAGGAAGACGAGGAGCGCGCGCACCCGCAGCTGTTGCTATGTGGACGGACGGCGGTCACCGGAATTCAGGGTCGCTTATAAAGTGCATTCGCACTTAAAAAAAAAGGCTTCCCGGAGCCGGAACCAAAAAGTGCGTCCATCGCGTTATGAGGCCGGCGTCTATTCCATCGTTGCATTTCGACATGGTCGAAGCGAGCGCGAAGCAGCGGGTACCGATTCACGCCGTGCACCCCACATCAAAACGTTAGGCCTACGGAGTGCCCACCCGATAATTGCTGTGGGTATTCTAGAAAAAAGGTGCGTACGTCCGGAGTAGCACATATTCGCAGTGTGGGATTGGCCAACCAAAGAAGTCATCACAAGGAAGCTTCGAGTTCTACCATCGTCGTCGTTAGACGAGGGGGCGAAGCGCCGCACCCGGAAGTGAAGCTTCATGGTATTCCTATCCCAAAAGTCGACACACTGCGAGTATTAGGCCTCGCTCTCCAAAAGGAGTGAACAGGAGCTGCTACACTCCACAAGCTCAAAATCACCATCACCCAGGTAACCCACCTGGTCAAGAGGGTGGTGAACAAAAAGCGTGGGCTCAAGGAAGAAGATACAATTCGATTAATACAAGCATTAGTTATCAGCAGAATTACATATGGTACCCCATATTTGGGGCTAAAGAACGCCGAAAAAGAAAAAAAACTCAACATCCTCATCAGGCAAACATACAAATTGGCACTGGGTCTACCGGAGAAGACTTCGACGGAGAAGCTACTGCTATTAGGGGTACATAACACGTGGGAGGAACTTGTAGAGGCCCACAGAGTTAGCCAAATTGAACGGCTGAAACTCACAGAAACAGGTCGAGCCACTTTACGCCGTCTCGGGTATGAGGTGAACGTGGATTCACAAACCCAAAAAAGGCGCATCCCACTTTGTCTCAGGGAGTACATCATGGTTGCCAATATCCCTCGCAACATGCACCCTATTTACCAAAAAGGAAGGAGAAATGCCAGGGTAAAGGCACTGAAAAAAGCCTATGGTAGTGATAGCGGAACGAGGTACATCGACGCCGCAAGATATTCAAGCGCAAACCATGCAGCACACGCGATAACCATGACCAACAGCAAAGGAAAGGAACTAAGCTCGGCAACTATCCTGACTGAAAACATTGACTCCGCAGAAGAAGCAGCGATTGCTCTCGCTACTACAACGATCACGGAAAGCCAAGCTCGAATGATTATAATCAGACTCCCAAACAGCCTGCAGAAATTTTCAGAAGGGTCTCATCTCCACAGTAGCGCTGAATATACTCCTGAAGCTAACTGATCAAAAAAAGATGTACCGGACATATACATCGTGTGGACACCGGGGCACGAGTTTCTGGAGGGTAATATGGTGGCTGATGCCGCTGCCCGAGATCATTCCCACCGGGCAACCACCGCTACCCTCACCCCCATCAGAGAAGCTCAAGCCACTCCCCTGCCGATGTTCCCACCTATCCCGCGATGCACCAGTGACATATTGGAACATTACAGATTGAGCCGACGGAAACAACCACCTCCTCATCCACAACTCACAAAAGAAGAAGCAACGCAGTTAAGAAGACTCCAAACTAACTCTTTCCCGCACGCCTCACAGTTGGACATATTCACCCCAGTCTGTACAGTTATGATAGCCAAGTCTGTGGCACCCCCAACACTCTCTACCACATGGTGTGGGAGTGCAAGGGTGTGAAGGAAATCCCAGAGGTCCTGGCGCCATCGACAGAGCAGTGGGAGGCCCTGCTGTCCAGCGAGGTCCTGGATGACAGCGCGGTCTGGTGATCCTGGCCAGACAAGCAGCTGAGGGCCATGGCATCCTGGACTAGGGACACCACCCACCCTGGATGGTCAACGCTACTACACTGAAGATCATCCAGCGCTCAATTTTGCTTTATAGGAATCAATAAACGTTTATTCCTCCTCCTCCTCAGAAGGTTTTTTCTGTGTGTGTAAACAGAGACGGATCTTTTTCTAAAGGAGTGCGACTTCTGAAACGTATCAAGCGCACATACTGCTTGCTTTTTTATTGTAAGATGCTGATCCAAAAAGAAGCTTAACATATGCGAACCTAAACCCAATTTTTTAAGTTTAAGCGCGTGGATGTTGGTTCTACGGCGTTCAAGAAAAGACCATCATTCACCCTTCTCGCAGATTGAAGGCATCAGGCTATTGGACGCCATGGCGTGTAGCATTCAAAGTCACCTTCTTGCAGTTTCCCACGGCCCCACGTCGCATCTGGCTAGCCCCGTCGCCAGCTTCCTCTGAGGAGACTGATCCGAGTCTTCCGTAGCGCCTAACCAATGTCCAGGCTTGGCATGGCTTCTTTGCAAACGTGCCCCCACTGTGATGCAATCGGGAACCTCCCACGTGCACTGTTCGATTGTATGCAACACGGCCGTGTTCAAACCGTGCGCAGGCTCGCAAGCGCAACTTTACTTCCCTTTGTACTGATCTGGTACCTAATTCCATTTCATCAAGTAACCAATTCCACGGTATTATTTGGTGAAGCATCATAGTACCAGAGAATTCTTTTGGGCCATAACGAATACGCACTGGCCCACACACGGGCCAACAGTAAGTGTACGTGTGTAACGCCCATGTACAAAGCGCACCACTGCCGTTTTGATTCTGCTCCAAGGCATGACTCGACGGCCGGTATTGAGTCGACGGCCTCGACGACTGGACAGACGGTCCTACTGACGGACAGACAGAGAGACAGGCAGACTGGTTACGCATATATTTCAGCGAAATGATATAATATCCGGTAGTAACCACCTGTACAACGAGACCGAGAAGAACATTTGGCGGCTGCCATGGTTTCACTGCGCTGTGGGCGCTATGCAGCAGTGGTCGCTTTAGCGAGAAAGCAAACAGCCATTAGGCCGGCGTACTGGGTCTCGCCTGAGCTCAGCCGCGCTTGCGGTGACTTGGACCATTAGCGGAGTTAATTACCTGAGCCTCGCTGCTTTCGAAAATTGCGCCCCTTGTGCTGGGAGAGCTGAGCCGACACACGCGTGTTTATGTCCGCTTCGAATAAAGAGACGGTGGTTAGCCCTTGTCGCTCTTTTTTATTTACTTTTAGGTTCCGGTCTCTCCCGCTTTTGTTTCCGATTCCTTAGTACTTGAAGTGTGCTCCTTACGGTTTTGCTCGAAAGGCGTTCGAAATGGACGACAGTCCCTTCTTGGCGGCGCAATGATTATTGCGTGTTTTTGGTAATGAGTTGCCCGGAAAAGTGGAACACGGTCGGAATGTTGTACGGTCGGTAAGGAGCCCAGGATTTAATGGTAGCCCATAATGCGACGCTAGCTTGTGCGCTAAAAAGAGCTCTTATAATTTGCTTTGCAAGTATTATTGCCGAATTACAGTTAGAAACTGAATATTTGTGCCTTAAAATTTGCATTGGTACGCTACCGAGAGCAAACGAAAAGAATCTCCGGAATGTCATTTACCATTGATGCTTTCAATTTCCTTCTCGTTAAAAGCGAAAGCCTTGAATGGCCCATTACGCAAACAAAATCAGGCATCCAGCGTCGGTGTCCGTAATAGAAAAACGGCTCCTCCGGAAGCGTTGGCACTGCTCTGCTGACCAATCCTTTCACTCCATCCTGCTGAACGCTCTAACTAATCCAAACAAGATGCCCCCACGACACTCAGCGACCCCGACTTCCTCGCTGCCCTTGGGCGCTTTGCTCACGAGAGTGGCCTCACAAAGATAGCTTAGCGGCGTCTAACATCCTTATCTGTGCATTCAGGAACTTATTCCTCTCCAGTACCTTCAACTGAACCTAACCTCCTCGCCCTTGCTCTTTTCCCCCATCTCCTCCTTCCGGCCCCTGGCTCCTTCTTGTGATAACAAAAAACTGTCACTCACTCACTCGCTCTACCACGGGTGTTCCATACCGCGAGGTGTTCCACAGTACGACCCTTAAATCAGCAGTAGTAAGAGGTGGCTCTTTCTGAGGCATTCCGTAGCACCATATGTTCCGAACCACGAGCTTAAACTCGGCAATAGCGGGAGCTTGTGGTAAAGCCTCCCAAATTTTTAATAATATAGCGGGAGCGACGACCGATCGGCATATCAGCGCCTTTTCACGGTGTTCAGCAGCGAAATAGGCGAGAGTACGCGCACGCGCAAAGGGCTTTTGGCTGTATGAGTGTCGTCTGCTACGCTGTTTCCTTGAGAGTGGTACACCCCCTGCCACTGCATGTGAATAACTTTGTTCACGAGAAACCGTGGTTCTTTGACGCGCATGCTCATATCAAGGTGCGTGTGATTTTTTTTTTCGGGTCACTTGCACCCTCCCAGCGTCAGGAATGTAACGGAAAAGATAAATAGAAATAGAACAGGACCGGTTTTATGGCCGGAAGGGCCTTGGCCCGCTGCGCGATATAATGTGATGAATAACAAATCTGATAACAAAACTTGTGCCCCACGGTGCTTAGCTACCCTTTGCGGTGGCGAAACGACCTTGCAAGATAATAAAAAACAGGGGGTGTGTTGTCCTGAGGAGAACCGTGGAGCAGACGACACTCCCACAACAGATAGTTTTATGCGCATGCTTGTACTATCGCCTGTTTGGCCGGTGAACACCGTGATAAGGCTCTGGCATGCCGATCGGTCGTCGCTCCTGCTATATGATTAAAAATGTGGGAGGCTGTACACGCCAGTATACCGCAGATGAAGGGCGGAGAAAAAAAACCCGCCCGCATCTTCCCACGGGGGGAACTCGAGTAAATGCGTCGCAGAGTGGTGGGGGTATCGCGTGAATGTTGCGTAATTGGGTATGGTTTGGGAATGCTTAATTGTTATTTCGTCTTTATTACTCTTATTTATTGAATGAAGGAGAAGCGAAGGCAAGGAGTGTAAAGTTAAAGTCTGTCTTTATTGCTTGGTGCCGTCAAGCAAAGCGTCAAGTCAAGCGAAAGCCAAGCAAAGACGCCCTTGACTGAATTCCGAACGCGCGCTCCGCCGCTTATATACACACCGCCCGCGTTCGAGGGAGAGGAGTACGGGGGAGAGACGCGCATGCGCACACTTCCGTACACAAGCGCGCGAACCTTCCACGCACCCACCACGCCGTTATCACGTGTACACGCCCTGCCGCCGTTACTGTTGAGCGCGACGCAGCGCACGGGTAGCTACGACGCATGCGCGCACAGACGCGCTCCCCCCGCACCGCCGCAGCTGTTGTTGAGAGCGACGGAGCGCACGGGGTACACGCGCTCCTCCCGCACCACCGCACCTGTTGTTGAGAGCGAGGAGGGTACGGGGGAGAGACGCGCACCTGCGCCTCGACGCGACGCACATGCGCAGTGAGCGTGTGGACGGCGCCGACAACATCGACGAGTGACATCGCGAGCCTAAGAAATGCTCCGCATTTAAAACGCATCCCGGGTGCCGAATAGACAAGCAGCTAAATCCGACATCGTCGTCAACACTCCCATTTCACGGCTAAGGGGACGAGCAGCGGATCGACGCATAGGAGTTTCATCAAAGCTATTTTAAAACGTCAGGGTGGGTCGCCAAACAAACATCTCGAGAGGCAAGATTACGAACCCCTTCGAAAAGGCGAGGCGGAAGCAAGGCGTCTCAGTCGTTCAACTGTACATTCATGCTTTAGCATTCACAACTAGTAAAGAGTGGTTAGCTGTCTTCAGTCGTTTTAGTGAGTGAGTGAGTGAGTGAGTGCCTTTATAGTGTTAAATGTATAACTATAGTGCCCTGTAAATCATTCCACCATCCGTAACGTGGAGCATTGTTTCTGCACAGCCACGTACATCAACCCTCCTCTGCTCGCATCGCAAACACGAAATAAGTCAAACCCAGTTTTGTTTCGGTTTGATGATATATAAAATATCACTCATGAGTAGTCGGCCGCCTCAATCGAATTCTAGATTTCCGCGGTAGTTAAAGACCCCCCGCTCGCGATTTAGGCGCCTGGGGATCTTTAACGCCGCGGGGATCTTTAATTCGTTTTTCACCGCTTTTCTCGTGGAAGCTAAAAGCAAAAGCGCCCGTGTTTCCAACATTTCGGCGCACGTTAAAGATCCCCGTGTGGTCAAAATTAATCAGGAGTCCTCCACTGCGACGCGTCTCATGACCTTGTAGCGTCGGTGTATTATTCATAATAAATCGATCAATGAAATTACCCAGGGGCATTCGAATAGGGTAGGCCGACATCGCATCCTTAAAAATTGGACCACTGAAGCTAGGTAATGCAAACAAGAGAAAAAGTTAAACGCCACTACAGCCCGGAACTGGATAAGTAGGTGCCAAACTCCGCGCGCACCCCTTTTCGCTCAACTGAATGAAAGAATGCGAATGCAAGTCCCCTGTGGATCTAGGTTTCATTTTTAAGTAACTTTTAATTGAGTACGACATTGCAAAGCTGACTCATTAAACACGCTCCAAAGCACATGGCTCAGAGATAAATGCCCTCTCCTCCTACGAAGTTTAAAAATCTTTTTGAGGGGTCAGAACAGGACATTCGTTACCAGTAAGAAGGAATGTATGTGTTACTTGCGGTCTGTGGGATGAACCAATGTTGACCCTAAACTTCCTGAAAGCAGTTTCACTAAAGATAAACCTTTCTGGACCAGAAAAGAAATGGTAACTTTTGGCCTACACCATCAATGTAGAAGGGGAAAGCTCAGGAATGAAATGTAGTGGCCGGAGCTAGCTTAAAAGTTCGCTGTTCACACGGTGTGTACATCCGAATGGGAATTTTTGTACCATAGAACCACAACATTGCGCCTGAGATATCACTACGAGTTGAATTGATAGGGGCATATGTAGGGTGTCCCAGCTATCATGCACCAAGATTTTAAAAAAGAGTGATGGAGTTACTCGAAGAAAACCTAGTGCATAATGTTTGCGGTACTGTGGAGAAGCGGACATTATTTTTTTGTTAATGGAGTTAATTAATTCATAGTAATTAATAATATAGCTTGGGAATTACTGTACCGATCACTAAAGTGTCAATGAGGCACTTGTAGGTACCCACGAGTGGCATCTAACTGCGGTATTTTCAGCGACGAACTAATTGCGTACTCATTTATTCTGACTGATAAAGAAAACCCGGGAAATATGAAAAATACCACTTGACGGCGCTCCCGCGCGCATCGTAAAGCAGTGCCCCCAAATAAGTTGATTGAAAGCAACTGCTTTGCCTGTCACCCGCCCCAAGAGACAGTGCATCACCTTGATAATGGCATGCATGAAAGGAGCAGCAGCAGCAAGTTTGCGGGACACGTGTGGCAGATCAGGCCCAAACTCGGTCGCATTTCTTCTTTCTTACTTTTTTTATTTCATTCTTTCTAACTCAGAAGCAGCCTCTTTGAGGGCATTGCTTTACGATGCTCGCAGGAGCGTCGTCACGTGGGATTTTTCGTATTTCGCGGGTTTTCTTTATCAGTCAGAATAAATAAGTACGCAATTAGTTCGTTGCTAAAAATACCGCAGTTAGACGCCCCTCGTGGGTACCTACAAGCGCCCCATTGACACTTTAGTTATTAGGACAGTAGTTCTCGAGTTAGATAATTATTTACAATTAACTCTTATTACCGGAAGAATTATTATCCGCTTCTCCACAGTACTGCAAACATTACGCACTAGGTTTTCTTCGAGTAGCGCCATTACTCTTTTTAAAATCTTGGTGCATGATAGCTGGGACACCCTGTATATAGGGCTTTATGCTACAAATAGCCTGCCCGCCGTCTGTAAGGAGGGATGCATTGATCTATAGGCGGTTGTATACTATTATTCTTTGTCGAGCATGATAATAAATGCAAGCGCACTTAGATTACTTCATAAAAAAGAACACAGCGCTTTTTCTTGACGCGCTCCGTGCTACCGAAGACACAAGTCTCCAGAACAGGGAGCCGTCTTTGGGGCGGTATTGATCACTTTCGGTCAAGTTCCCTGTGGTTCCTTTAATATATTGTACGTGACTTCGAGACGACCACAGTGTGCTTGGACAACATACAGGGCCTCCTTGATTTACCAGTCCTGCACGGTCCACGGGCAGTCCGAAAACTGCGTTCGAAACCGAAAGCGCCATAGAAATACACCGGAAAATCGAGCACGGGATCGCGTCTCGGGCAGTCCGCGTTACGGTCCGGGGCTAATAATCGGGGATGCCCACAGTTTTGTGCTATGAAACTCTCTGCTGGACAACCTTCGTTCTTACCGTGGCGCTGCAACGGTATGCAGGAGAATGTAATAGTACCCGCGATGAAAATTGCGGAGAAGCCCCGCTCATCAACTACTACATCTGGGCTTCTAGTGTGGAACTCCGTCAGTTTGTCACGGCAGCTATGTTTAGAGTGCGCTTTCAAACAATGGCAAGCATTCACACTCCCAGTCACGCGTTAGAAGAGGTATATCCCGAATCCAATGCAGCGTAAATTAAAACTGGTATAAAATGCAGGATGTGTTCGATGTACGAGCAGGTGAGAGACAACGAGGACGCCACTTCTCGACTGCTGCCTGTTGTGCAATTGAGGCTGTCAGAAACTGCGGAGTCGCTGACGATAGCTAGCCCGGAAATACGAGTGTTGGGAGCAGCCTCTGGGAAATATCGCATCCGCACTCGGTGCGTGCCTATCAAAGGCTTCCTTCACGCCCCAGAGAAGACGGCATAGGAATGGATAGGCGGCGGTGGAAGCCAAATAGGGCAGACGGGCCACGAGTGCGGCGAGCGGTTCGGCTCTCATCATCCACGACAAAATAAGAGCGCTCCCCGGAAAGTACCGACACTAATGGCCTCTGTTGTGGCGCTCGATTGTAGGTCTTGTCCACAAGCCAAGGCCGTCCATATCAGGCTTCTTTATGCGCTTACATGGAAAACGACAGCGGCGCTAGGACAACGCATTTCATTTGGATTAGCACAATTCAGTTCATCCCACAGTGCAGATCTGTTCGGCGGATTACACAGTGCATATACGTCATCACCCCCGGAGCACGTGCGCATGCTTTGCACAAATGCACACGTTCGCTCATTTTAAGAGGCGCTCTCGCATTCAATTTATATGCCCAGGTAGAATAAAAGCACCACATTGAATAATGCCTTTGTGTTATAGCGTTGAAATGAGATGTCGTGTGGACTCTTGAGCACAAGTTGTAGGTATGCGGCAAGTACTTTTTTCTAGGTACGTGGTGACATGCTTATACTGCGTTATGGAGGTTCTGGCATGCATAAATGCATAGGTTTAGGCCTTTTATAGGTTTGCGGTAATAGCGCATTCCTATGATGTGAGGCACAAATCTGAGTTTGTGTCTTGCATCTAACAAACTGGAATTAAATGTAAAGAAAACCGCATATATGTTGTTTAGAGAGGTATATCTGCACCTTAAAGTTTAAACATACAATTTCGTGCTTTTTCCAACTCAGGGAGCAACGTCAACCCGGTTTTTGGGAGTGCTGTTCCTGTTCCAAGAAAATCTATCGTGGACACTATCCGTACATTTCCTTAAATCAGATCCCTGTCATGCAGTTAGGATCTTATGTGACTTAAAATATTGCCTACCACCAGTCGTTAAACATGAAATATATTACGCGCTCGTACAATAACGTATAAGTTGCTGTTTTATACTTTGGTCCGCAACCCAGACTGATTTAAATAGGATTTTCAACTACCTTACATAGCATTTTAATTTTTTTAAAGGAATACGGGATATTGCCAACCTGCTTAGATCTGAAAGCGCAGCGGCGTACTTCGTAACTAATAAAGTTTTAGATGTTCGATTTTTACACAAATACAAACTAAACCTACAAATGTTCCGCCAGCATAGGACCGACCAAAGTATTGTTCGAAACTGACTACTGCATGAGACGCACCTGTTATGAACCCAGAAAAATGTAACTGAAAACCCTCACTCCCGAAAAATTAAGGTACCCAGAGATTATCATCTCAAATACCTGTCCTGTTAAACGAAAACCAATTTTAATGCAACATTTAAATAGTTCTATGCAAGTGAAAACTTTCAAGATACTTATAAAGCTTACAAAAAGTGCAGCTCAAAGTTTATTTAGAGCTGATGCGTTCGAAAATGTGTCCGAAATGTTCAATTTTTATACTTCGCATGTTTGTTTTGTTTGTTTGTGCTAACATCAGTTCATGTGCACAAAATTACCAATCTAATGTTATTTGTTTTGCAATATCATGTACCAAAAATGAGTTTGTTCACCTGATGTGATAGAGTTTGTTAATTCGGTTGCGTATTTAATTCCTTTTTTTGTTTGGTGTGAGAACTGCACACCACTGTACCGTTCGATGCCGCTACAAATGTATGGTAGCATGGCCAGGTCAGGCATGGTTTTGCGTTTTGCATGTCACCCAAGACCATTGGGTGATTGCTTTGAACAAAATAAAGACAGAACTGCGTATGTGCGTGGGTGGCAAACTCTTCAGAGTGGGCTCAACACAATTATTTACGATGAGTACACGCGCACAATTTGTTCAATTTTTACAAAATATGCAAGTGGGCAAGAAAATACCGTGTTCACTAAACGTCTTGCGAATTTGTAGTTTCGAAATAAGCATTAATATCTTTGTATGAAAAAAAAACAACAAAAATATGTAACTTCGGCTCATTTTTTGCAAGAAGCAAGAAATAACGTAATGCAAGAAATGCGAGGGAGTCCGTCGCAAGAAAATATTTTTTATTGGAATTTTTCAGCATAAAAGGGTATATTTTTCACCTCTCTTCTCGACGCTCGGTGAGCTTCTCAATCAACAAAATACAAAATAATAGGATAATTTTGACAGGTACACGAGTGATTTTCTTCAGATGACTGCTACATTGATAGAAGATTTTCATAACATCTTCAAAGTAAAAAAAACCTGTCGACGAAGAAATCAACGCCAAGAAACATGCAAGAACTCGCCAAAATGCGCTGGGAAAAAAGAATATATTGAACTGAAGGAGGCAGACGAGAAACAACATGCGGCAAGAGCCCGTTTGACTTAAGCTGCAAGTTAAAACACCGCCAAGACTCCCGATAAGCAAGCATCACGGCCTTCGCGCTATGTTAGCTGCGTCGCAAGCAAGGCAGAGCCACAGATGTGGAACAGAAGCAGGTGGTCAAGAGGTCTCAAGCACCAGCTGAACTTGTAAGCTGAACTTGCAAAATCAGCGACAATGTAAGCCTTCCCGGAATATGTGCGCATTTTAAAGCGAAGCTTTGTTTGTATCGCTGATGGTGTCGAAATGCGGAAACGTGTTGCCTGAAAGCCAAGATTACATAATGAGCTTCACAAAACGAAGATGCTGATAAGCGTGGGTACATCAAGCGCCTCAAGAAAAAAAAAACTCCCCAATGTCGGAATCGAACTTGGGTTCTTCGCGTTATAAAGCCAATGTCTATCCTATTGCGACATTCCGACGCGATCGAAGCAGTTTGAACTTTTCTCTCCAGAAAGGGGCATTGATTTTTTTACGCTATGTTGCTGCGAGCCATATGGCTATTATATGGCCAATGGATCCGTATGGCAGTTAAAATGATCCAGTAAATTTTTCCATGAGGTACGTACCTGATCTATTTATGTGCAGTGACATGATAATGCCCTGGGTATCTTTGTTAAAGGCGTATAGTCTCATAGGTGTAAGAGACAGTAGCAGAGACCTGGCCACAAAATTTTAATACCACGAGATATTGGCGGTGAGCGCGAACACGGGCGGCGCGGCGAAGCGCGCCTCGGTAGGGTGCCTGGATGCGCGCGCCCGCCCGCGGGGGGGCGCGCGCATCGGGGCACCCTACGCCTCCGTGACGTCGGCGTAGAAATTCTCGCATTCGTAGTCTGCTTCACTGAGGCTCGCTCTCCCTGCTGTTTCTTAGCGCTCGGTCGGCGTCTGATGCTTGTGCGCGCCAGAATTTGCGTGTGCGTAACTTTTTGTCATAATAATAGGCTTAAAATCGCATACACTAGCTCAAGATGTGAGTTAAAGTATTGTTTTCGACACTTCTACGGAAGAAACATTGCCGGCGTCACCCCATTCCTTGCGAAGCCGATCCTTTGCGGAGCGCGAAGATTGGGAGCTAGGCGTCAGCGTCTGTATTAAGTAATCTTTCGAACAAAGGGAATAGCCCGGTGCTAGTAAGCGACAACAGCGAAAATACAAACCAAAACAAATTGTAGGCCTTCGGGGATGTCGGCTTTGACAGTAGGCATTACAATTCCCGGTAATCATATGCAATGTAAAACAATTTTTGCAACCTTGCCAAACGCTCGAAAGTATTGTATCACATCACTTTACGTTGTCATGGCATGACAGTATGCCGACATGCACTATGGGCTGCAATAACTGTCAGCTGGGTTCCAAATAACCCACTGTGTGTATAGGCTGGTTTTATACGAGGCACCAGTATGGAGGCTTATTGAGCAAAACGAGTCACGTCTACGGTAAAGATAAAGTAACAATATGTTTGTTCAGACCTGGATGGACATTTCGTTACATTCCCCACAGCTATATCTTTCCAATATTCTGATATGCGTTATAGGAAAACTGCACTCAAGAGGAGGAGTAACTGGAGTAAAAGGAGGAAACTTTATTTAACAATGAAATCGAGCTGGTTAGTAGGCCGGGTCCTCAGTCCAGTAGAAGGGAGTAAGAGTAATTTTCTTGAATTCATAGAACGCCATCCTGAATAGAATAGGATTTCTTTTTTGCGCCTCGAAGGGTTGGAAACCAATAAAGAGCTGCTTGGAAATATTCATCAGTTTCGATTCTTGTTATATCTGCACGTATACTATTTATGGCGTTAGTTAGCGAGTATATCATGCCTTCAACACCGTAATCATGTTATCATTGTTCGGGTTGAGAGTCAGGTCGTTATGATAACAATGGTTACGATAGAAATTCGGAGCACAAAAGCCGCCTTCGAGTACTCTGGGCAACTTTGTCTGGGGCGAGCTCGCGGTGGCGTAGCACAAACGTTCTCATTGTATTTGCATGTGAATAAACAACGCACGCTGCGGATATGCGCCTTCTTGCACGCAGCCGTAACGAAAGCCGATTTGTGAAGAAATGAATATATGCCATACAACCTGAAGAAAATATCCACACTATATCTTTCTGAGCCTTCCAAACATCCCCAAACCTCCTAATAAGGCGTTTGTGACGGTGCAGAAAAATTAGTGCGTTAGGCACAAAAAGAAAAAAAATTCATCTGTTACAAGTCAACAACAGCGAAAGAAATAGAAGGCAGCCGTTTTATTTCCTGTTGTGCGATGCGCGTGTAACGGCCGGTTGCTTGGTACGCAGCATTAGACTGTTGAGTCTTCATAAGAGCACCTCAAAAATACTGCAGAGAAGCTTACGCATTTTGAATACTTATCGAGGAGCTATGAGCGCTGATCCTCGCGAATAAGCTAGAAAGAGCGAGCTACACACGATCTTCTGACCGTTGCTCTGAAGAAAGTTGTTCTCTATCAGCTCGCGTGTTGCAAACTTGTGGGAGATTCAGCCTAAAATTATTTAGATGTATCAGAAGCTTGGAAAAATAACTGAATTACTAGAAGTACGCTTTTTAATGCACTAAAAAATCAAAGCGGCCGATTTCTAGCACAGGCACCACTGCCCCTCACAAGCGGAGTGTAGCAGACGACAGCGGCGCAAGTCCCTAAGCCGACGTCAGAGCCATGGGGCGCCACTCAAACATCTCACCGCCAATACTTTAAATGTTACGCTCACTCACAGGCATAAACAAGATAACAGCGATGACACTGCGATAAAATGCTTTAGCGGAGCTCCCAAGCAGTCAAAGACAGGGTATGGGTGCTGCCGCGCGCATTTATATCTGGAAATTATACAGAATGGTGCTGCTAAGTTCAGATGTGTAAAGCTACTGATGGCTTGAACACAAAGAATAAACAAATTTTGTACAGCTTTTTGATACCTTCTTGAGTAAACAAATGCTCAATGCTGCTCAGGCGCTAGTGAACGTTGGAAAATTTATTTAGATCATTTAAGTTGAGGTCTAGCACAATCTCGCATCGCACTGTCTCGGGCACATTAGCGCAATTTTCAAAAGAAGGTAATTTATTCCCCCAGGGTGGGAGGCCCCTTTTGTTGAGCAAAGTCGAGGTCACCTCGCAGCGTCCCATTCTCCGAGCCTCTTTACTCGCAGTTCTTTTGCAGTGTGAAGAAAGGATAAAACTTATCAAGAGCGAAGAACTTTGTAAGCAAAGATATATAGGGTGATGGTAGTTACGTCGACAGGTGTTCTTTTTTTAATTAGGCGTTTAGATCTACGTTCAGACCACCTCTATACAGTGGGGTTATGCGCTCAGGGGGAGGCAGAATTAAGTGGTAATTATTCATGTAGGTGGCCTAATTAACTAAAATTGAATTGTTAACGTTTTAGTGCCTCCAGCAGGCATGTTTGTATTGGAAAGGCAGACGCAATCGTGTTTCTAAGCAATTTTATTTGGCAGAATTCTGCAGCATCCGCACTCTGAGGTATCGAACTGCGAAGTTTAATTGCCGTCGAATGATTACGCATGTAAGGCAGTGAGGACCGGAGCAAAGCTCCTCCCATTTGTTACGTGTCTGTTGAGTTCGTTGTTCAGTTTGACAACAGGGTGGAGGCATAGGCAGAAACGATAACTGGCACCCTTTCAGTCTTGGATAGCGTTATCGCGACCTGCAGTACTCGGAGCCGCTATCGAAACGCAGAAACAAGCAGAGCAGCTTAGCGCCAGTCTTCGCTGTCTAGCATGCTTATCATGGGAACGGCAATTAAACTTCACAGTTCGATATCTTGGAGTGCGGATGGCGCAGAAGTCTGCTAAATGAAACTGCGTTGAAGCACGATTGCGTCTAACTTTTCAATACAAACATGCCTGTTTACTACGGCCACCAAAAAGTTAATTATTCAATTTTAGTGAATTAAGCCACCGACATCAATAACTACCACTTAATTCCGTGTACCCCTGGTAAATATGAGCACCTAATTTCTAAAAAAATCTGTCCTCTTAATTTTGATCACCCTGTATTAGTGTTCATACTGCGAACGCGTTTGTTGCTTCTTTCTTCCTTCCTTAAATGCAAAATCAAACCGTGAGCTGAAGAAAAGAACAAGTATACAAGAGAATACGAACAAATCCCCACTCGCGCGGCTACGATGCTCGAAACATGCTGCTTAAGACGAGTTTTCAGCGTGGTTAGGGTTCAACGGCGGTTTATTAAGCATGTTGCTCGAACTATGCTGCATCAATTAGGAAACGCCGCGAAGCAGCAAGAACCTTTACTTTGCGTAATGCCGAATACTTATTTTTTCACCGTCGAATGCCTTCATTGTTTTACGTTTTCACTCATGATTTGAAACTACTGCAGTTCCCCACTCTTTATTCAGCTGCCAGCAACTTCTTCGACGTGCCCTACGTTTCCAAACTCGTTAAAGCAGACGCTTTCTCTTTCCGACGTCCTATGATTACCTTACTCCTCCTTGTTTTGGTTGCAATTCCATCCAGCCTTGCACTATTCACCGAGGTGTCGCTTTCCTTTTCCACCAGCACTTTACCTTCAAACAATTATGTGCATAGGTTATGGCATGCCTGCAAACTGCTGTGTGATCATTACTTCAAAAAATTAATTTGCTTTTTGCAGTACCCTTTAATTACCGTGGTCACATCTACATTGTGAGATGGTAAATTTCCCTCACTTTTACAGCTAAAAGAAGGGGAGTGTTGTGCTGCCTTGAACATCAAACCCTAATTTTTTGGCCGTTATTGCAGAGAGGCTTTAATAAATGGGGCGTGACAGTACCGTCCCGTGGGACGTCAGTACCTTACAGAGTCACTTTTCAGGGACGTGAAGTAAGCGAAAAGCGGGAGAAGACTACGAGGACCACAGGAAGAAATCAAGGAACAAAGGCCAGCGCCGCCTAGGTGTTCTGAAGCTCCAAGGTGTGATAAAAATAATACCACGTGTGAATGAGTAGACTCCGAAAAGAGCTTGGAGTGGTGTTCTCCAATGACAACACAGAGTGCGCCGTTTCAACAATGTTCATGTAATAAACATGACAAATTAAGGGATAACAAATGTCAGGATCATTTACCACTCGCAGTATTTGCCGGGAAGCAACAATACCCAAAGCGAAAAATGTAGCGCTGGTGCAACAAAAGTAACACACTGGCGCTGGCACAATACCCAGACCGGAAGGTTACGAAGGATGCAGCTAACGAACAAAAATCGTTAATTTTGCGTGCTGGAAGGAAAACGCAGCCGGATTGATACGAACAGTTACAGAAAAAAGAAGCAATAAATGAGGTGTCAGAGCCAAATACAATGCGGGAGCTCGCAACTGCCGTTTTGGTTTCCGCAATCAATTTGCAGGAATAAACAAAAAACAAAACATTCCCTTCTCAGACGCGGAAGTTGTAACTATACTCGGCCATTTATACTGCTTTTATGCGTTCCGTGATATGGCAATAGTTTCTTCTCCTTTCGGCGCTTGTCGTGCTAAAATAAGCTTAAATTATTAATTACGAAGTGTTCCACTGCGACCACCAGCGGTAGAATACGTGTTAAAGCGCACATTGTCGTTATGCGGCGCCGCTGTGATTTACAACCCTTTCAAATAATCAAAAAATATATTTCGTTGCTTTCATCTTGCTGTGGGACACTCAACACGCCCCAAGTGCACAGAAACCATAAACACGTCCTCTAATTTACGCTCGTAGTAAAGTGGGCGTGTAAAAAGCACCACTTTACGTATTTTTCATGTTTTCTTTTCGTCCTTCAGCGGCCGGAAAAGCAACATTTAACTTAAGAGGCTTTATACTTTCTACAGCTGAATATGTCCAAATCCCGAAGTTTACATGCGTACGACAGTCAGGGGAGTAAAATTTTAGGAATGTGACAGCACAAAGACCTGTTTGGCAAAGTGGCAGAAAGTACGGAACTTGGCAAAGTGGTACTCAGCATGAAGCCGCAAATAACGCGAGCGTCTCCCGAGTTCGCCCTGTTCGCAGCGCAAGTGGGGGTTTAAAACATATCCCTCGCACGAGGTGCAATCGACACTTCTCATATTCAAGCCATTAAACGGCACGCACAAAGGTCCTGTGAGAGACCTGGAAAGAACACGATGTAGCTTTAGTTCATTTTAGGTTTCATGGTACCGCGAGAAGCAGGGACTGCTTACAAGGGCAAAATAAGCCAGCTAGGCATCTTGCTACAGCAGAACACAGGCAGACCAGACGGCCTGAAAGTGAGTCTCTGAAGCGAACCTGTAGTCTATTTTTTTGTCACTGAGATCTCGTTAGCCTTCCCGGAAACGCTCCGACCCAGGTGGGCTGGCGTCTATGGCTTAAGAGCAATTAATTGCGCACTCTGACTTTTCTAAGTTCAAGAAACATTCTGAGGCCCCACAAAAGCGGCAAGAATACCGAATTTGAAGTAGGCCCAACCACAAATCCTTACAAAAGCATGAAAAACACCCTTCTGAAATGTAGTTCGAACATTCGCGTCTACTGTTCACCTTCACGTGGGCTGTCGTGAGCCTGCCTGACGCAAGTAGCTTTCGAAAGCAGGCGAGAGGGGTGAGCCCTGGTTAAGTTGAGTCTTAAAAAATTCCCTCGCACTTCCCCGAGGGGGAGAGTAAGTGCGAATGCACGGTTGTTGATTGCGCGATTACGGTGGATATCGTGATCTTGGAGTGGAGAGGAGGCGCCCAACACCCGCAGTCACTGAGCGGAGAGAGGAGGAGGAGAGTAGCGCCCGCCGTTACGGCGAGGGCTACACGAGCGCCCTAATACGTCGTAATGCGGAGCGCCCGCTACGCGAGCGAGAGCTCTCCCGTGCGAAGTGGAGAGGAGGCGCCCAACACCCGCAGTCACTGAGCGGAGAGAGGAGGAGGAGAGTAGCGCGCGCCCATCTCCCCCCGTTGCTAGGGAAGACGAGGAGGAAGACGAGGAGCGCGCGCACCCGTAGCTGTTGCTATGCGGACGACGGCGGCGGACGATTCAGGCTCGCTTAAGAAGTGCATTCGCACTTAAAAATAACACCGAGGCCCCTGCTGCCGAAACGGATTGTAATTTTGCAACTTTGATCATTTGCGTGGCTTTTCCACACCTTCCTTGACAGTAGTGCCTGATTTTTTCACCACAGGAAAATATTGGTTCTGCGATACTGACGGATAAAGATATGTGCCATTTGACCTTTGATGCTACGCCCTGTGGTTAGAGATGACATGTGCATGTATGCGTGGACGTGAATTCCCACTGGGGGGAATTTCCACCCTACCAGCACTGTGTCTCTTCTTTGATATTTTTTTAAGATGATGCTCCCACATCTCTGTTTAAAGAAAGCGCATTCTGAGGTATAGAAAATGTTTTGGTACAACAAATTGAAGCGCGAACAGGGAATCTCACGCCGGGTTCGTCGTTGCTCAACACTGAGCCATATGCGCACGGCGAGCTCCTCAAGCTTTCGAATCTGCCTCAGGTATCTACCATGCACTCCAGGTGTGATCTGCTCTGTTTGTGAGTTCATTTGAGTTCATTTCACCTGCGAGCTTCAAGCTGACCACTGTACACGAAATGTTGCTTTCAGATAGATGGAAAACAAAGCCTGGAACCAGATAACAGTTGCCAACATCCGTTTAAAAGCCTGCTTTTATATTCTTTTGATGAAATGGTATTGCTTAGGCGCTTTTAGAAAAAAAATATTTTGAATACGCTAGTTGCTGAGGGGTCGCACCAGCGCTTTTCCCTCAGTTTATTTATTTATTTATTTATTTATTTATTTAAAATACCTTACAGGCCCCTTTACAGGGGATTGAGTAAGGTGGGTAAAAAGGTGAGGTGTTACAGGTCATACAAAAATTTTTCATGCGTTACATAACATAGCAAAAAAACTGATGGCGACCACTTTTGCAACTTAAGTTAAAGTCGGAAGAAGAAAGCAAGAAAAAACAAAAGTTGATTGCATAGTGCACACACGAAATCTACGCACAAGAATGAAAAGTGAACCGAATACAATCAGGGTAGCAGATGATGAAAACAGCTATCAAAGAGAGCCGACTATACGGACGCGACTTGCTCCAATCAGTCTCTATAGTTTGTACTACAGACAAAAGAAAAATCACAAGAAAGAGCGCAGAACTCATGCGCACACGCAAAAAAACATTTTCAGTATACAACATTCACAATCGGGCACAAAGTGTGACACCAAAAAAAGAAAAGAAAGGCTGCGCTGTGGTACAGAGACGACAGGTTCCTGTGCCCTTCAAGTACATTTTTAGAGGCACTGTCGGTCACAAAATAAACTGGACCTAGGGAGCGGTGCGCGATAACTATCGGCGCGACGCCTTCCGGCCGAGCGCCTGCTGTCGAGATAGCTGAGGGCGCATGCGTGTCCCACTCCAGTCAATGCATCTCAGTTTTCTCGATACCGTGTGCGGTGCTCCGAGCGAGCGGCACGATTTTTGACGGTGGCCGAAAAAAAAAGTTCCTGCGTTTTTGCAGCCGCCCGTTTCCATGGGGGCGATTTCCCGTGCAAGCCGGGTGATCATCGCAAGCGTTGTAGTCCCACACAAGGGCTGAGCGCAAGGCCGGGGAGTCGCTTGTACCGACTTTACCGGTAGGTGCCCGGCGCCACCAAGGCACACGAATGCACTGGGTGCCTTCCACAGCTACAATGAACGCTCAACTCGCAACCTCCTGTGGCAGGAAATGCCGCCACTCTTTCACCCCCGGCAATGCGGCAACGCGGCATGATGGCCGGGGGCCCCGCCAAATGCACAAGGGTAAGGGCCCCTCGCAAGGGTAAAGGCAGACGGACAGACGGGCAGACGGACAGACGGACAGACGGACGGACAGACGGATAAAAAGACAGACAGATGGACAGGTGGACAGACAGACAGACAGACCGACAGACAGACAGACAGACAGACAGACGGACAGGTGCACAGACAGACAGACAGACAGACAGACAGACAGACCTACCAAAATTTTCTGTTTGAACAGCCCCACAAACACCACCGTCTTTAAAAAAGAGCGCGATCCTCTATTGCTAGGCAACGCCAGGACAAATGCAGGGCCACGTAATGGAGCGCTAAGTTCCCTAGTGTCGTCGCGGAGACAGCAGGCGGTCGGCCGTGCTGTCGTATTGAGCGAAGGAGCGCTTTTGTAGACGTTAGTCTTTCTTCGGCTACACAAAGACGAACATTTTAATACATCCATCTGTCTGTCTGTCTGTCTGTCTGTCTGTCTGTCTGTCTGTCTGTCTGTCTGTCTGTCTGTCTGTCTGTCTGTCTGTCTGTCTGTCTGCAACACAATTCATCCACCCGACCAAAAGATAAACATTCCAACGTGTTTAACCAAACCCAAACCGTGTTCATAGTTTCGGAACCTCGAACAACGGAGCGTGATGGTGTGTGTCGAATAACCCAGAGGAATGATCTTCCTTATAAGTTCCACATTCAGGGAGAAGATAACCGCGGACACTTTACTATGATAATTACGCCGGAGACAATGAAGATATAGGTGCCATGATGTCTGTATGTATGTATACCACGTTCATTCGCGCGTACGTCTGAACAAACAAATCCTATCATAGAACAAGAAAAAGTTACAAGCGCACCTAGCGTCCTCGTAAAATTTAAGAATTTGTGAGCCGTACTTCTTGTTTTGTGGGGTTGCGAAAGCATACTCTGACTTCGTCGCCAAATGTACTTGGTGTATCAGCCTCTCACGGCTGCTGTCGTAGTCACTGACCTGTACCCAGTCACTGGCAAGTTTTACAGCTCCTGGCCTCGGTCGAGCTGTTAAATGCACGTGTCTGCTTATGCGGCAGAAAATTCGTTTCTGTGCTTGGATCACAGGAATATGTGTTTTTTTTTTCCAAACGTAGCTGTACCAAAAATCACTTTATAGTTATAGCTTTTACGGAAAGCTTCCCATCAAAAGAGCGGCAGGGGTTTGCACAAGACTCAAGAGCCCAAAACTACCTAAAATGGCGTAGAAGCCACGGGCAGCCACAGCACACAACCACGCAACAACGTCGTTTTCTTCGCTGTAAAATCAAATGTTCGTTCCGCATTTTATGATGTCATGTCAGCGTCTGGACAATTTCATCAGAGGCAGCTTACCTCAAGCCTAATGTTTCCCCATTCTGGCACTTCAAACCGGCACACTGTGCCGCTGCAGACACCCGGCGAAGCTTCATCAGCCGCTCTCGTCCCGACTGTCAACGATAAAAACACCTGCCGCAGCAGAGGCATAGGGACGAAAGACACCAGTTATGAAAGACTCCGTTCTTTTCACTTCCGGCAAAGGGTACTGCTTGTCTCCAGTCATCCAAACAGCTGGCATCTATTTCGGCGGCCGTGCAAGGAAGATATGTCGCAGTGAGGCCTCGGCCGACAAGAACTCTCATTTACGCGGCGGTTACTGGAAGTGTGAGAAACGGCAGAAGAAGCACGCGGTCATAACAAAAACGATGCATGTGGAAGAGGACGACCTAGAAATGGAAGCACAAATAATACGTGACCGAATGTTCTCGTTTATAACCGTCCTACTTCCGCGGAGAGGGTGTCCGCACAAATAAAACGAAAAATTATGCAAATCAACGAGGGGACGTTTTGGCATTCTCTCCATTTGTACCGGTGGAACGAAGGCTGCGGAGAGCCGTTCAACAAAGTAAATTGTGCACTGGGCACCCTTTACATTCGGTTGAGATCCCAGCAGCCTGCGAGTGGAATTTCAATCGTGTGCGAATGAACTGGAGTGGCAGCTCAAATGACTCGGGAGAAGGAAATCTGAAAGGAGCACTGCGCTTTTACACATCGAAAAAAAAACGCCAGTTTATATTCTTTTTCGGTGCTCTACTGGATAGCCATGTGTTGCATTACATGTTTGGCGCATGTTTGCAACATTATTTTTTTTTTGTATTGTTTGGTTGGAGGATACAGTCAGGACCCGAAGTGTAATTTTTTCTTTCTGTGTTATTACTTGTGTTTTGTCATTGTTGTTATAAGTTACACTGTCCATGAGTTTAGGTGGCTAGCACGACTAGTGTCCGTTCGTGTTGTTTGTTGCGACACTATTTTTTCTTTAGTTGAAGGTGGCGCTGCGGTCATGAACTCCCCTGTAAACCACAGGTCCGATTAAGGGCGTTCGATGCAGACGCTATGTACACCAACCTAGCCTGAAACATTATGCCTACTTCAGGGCAGCCATGATGCCACAAATGAACAGTATTAAATTATGAATACGACTCGAACCTCGTAAACATCGTTGGTGCGTGTTTACGAAATTGAGAAATAGCAACAAAGTTCCGGTCAAAACATGCATTCCTCCCACTACGAAGCACGAAGAAGTGACAGATTTTTGTGTGGGTATGTCTGGATTTGGGTAGATGTTTTTTTTTTTTTTTTTGGTTGCTTTCTGCATGGAGCTCATTCTAACTAACTGAGGACTGCACATTTTTACAATGCTCCAGTAGAAGTTTTATGCAGAATTGCTAAAAAAAATTCCAACGCCTATTGGCGATTCTAAGATTTACTCAGAATGGCCTAAGCTCGTAAAGCGATTTACGGTCACCATATAAAACAGTTATGGTTTAAGCGCATTTCAGTGCAAAGCAATCTTGGTGTAATCGGAAAGTGTGAGGCAGAAAGTGGAATGATTTTTTTCACCCAAGAAATAAACACGTAGAAAATGAGTATCAGAGTACGGGAAGTTGTAGTTTATTTATGGCCCCCGAGGTTGCTTGAAGAGAACCAAACTTGGTTCTGTAGAAGCACAGTTCACATTTGGCTCCGGCGGATATAGAGGTACCGGAGGCAAAATTTTTATTGGCCTTCCTTTAGCTTCTGCGGAGGCAGTGCCGCAACAGCATGGATAGTGACTCTGCAACAAGTAGCTGCAGTGGGTTCGGTGGGGAAGTTGTTGGCTTAGCGTTGACATCAGCAGAAGACTCGTCGAAGAATCTATCTATACTAAGCACTTTTGCTCTTTTATATGGTAAAATACATATAAGAAATTTCATAAAACTTTTTGGCCCAGCAAAAAACTGAACTGAAAAATATTTTTTCACCTTTAGGCTCAGTCGTACCTTTGCATAAACAAGCCCCTAAAAAGGCTTGATTTACAAAGTGCTTCTGAACATACTTTAATCTCATTTCCTGAAGGTATATTCTTATAGATGTTGCAGGCCAGTATAACTACACTTTGGCCATTTGAAAGGTAAATCATTAGAAAAAAAGATTCAATCACAGAACTAAAGAACAGGAGGTCTAAAGTGGGACGACCATATATAGGACAGCAAAAAAAAAAAAAAAACGCGGATGCTGAAGGCCGTCTGCAAGATGCAAATCTGAAAAATGAAAGCCGTAGACCGCAGGGAACGCATCAATTACAAAATGTGTCCTCACTCAGCCGCCGTTGCTCCATTCCGATTCGGTGACCGCATGGGCAAATTGGATATGAGTGGGCGGTATTTACTATGCCTCCGTGTTTTCTTATTCTTTATTTACCTTTTCCTCCTCTTTTGTGATACCATTCTACACAATTTCTGCTCAACGCCGGGAGAGAAGATTCCTAAATTCCCTAAAAATAGATCGGGAACGCTGTAGTCCACTTCGAAACAAAGAACATCCAGCAGCTACTTAACCTCGTCTGTGTAACGAGGCACGAAAACGAAGTTTTATGGCCCGAAACCGCTAACCTTTCTGCGTGCCTGGTAATCATATTTGTGAATTCATTGATGCTGTACACTTGTCTATTTCTGTCGCTTTCTTCTCCTGGTGTGTAGTTCCTTAGCTAAAAAGGTGATAACATTTATAATGTTTCTTAGGCGTCAGGCCTGAGTTATTTGATGTTTTTTGTTGTTGAATCCTTTCCATAATTCAACCACCGGTACGCATACACAAATTCACACTCATTTCGGACAACGTGCTATAAAACATTTGCTACTTCAATTACGGTCATAATGCCTACTGGCGCATTTGTGATAAGTCGATTATGGGCCGCCAGTGTTTTCCCAGTGTTTTCCTCTCTAAGTAGCGGTGGCTCTAGATGTAACGACGGGAGGGGTCACTCAACTGATCGGAAGCCGACCAACCCTGAAGCCTCTCACGCATGCGCTGCTGGGTCCTCTAGGGCAACCGCGTTCGCCGTGAAATAGGAACGCCGCGTTAGGCGTGAATGAAAGCGAGGCCGGGCCTCCTTCTGTGAGCGTTGCACGGGACCGAACGGCTTTGAGCCGCGGTCAGCAATACAGCTGCATCAATGTTTAACCAAGCGAAACCAAGATTCAACCAGACTAAGCCAAGCTTTTGCTTTGCATATCCAAGGTTAGCTGAGCTTAGCCGCAACCATTTTTTTGTTCATCGCTTGTTTGTGGATCAACTGTATGTTGAAGCCTATTTCTAGGATGACGGGACAGTGAAATTTGGCGACTAATGGGTAATGCAACTTGTATCAAAATTCCCGCGCCTTCCCGCGAGGGGAACACGAGTAAATGCAGAGCATTGGGCCTCAGTACTGATTGAAGGCAGTGTTGCTTCCATCGCTTCTTCCGTGATGCTGGAGTAGCAGACACGAGTAAACGTGGGCACGAGCGTCAACCAAGAAAGGAAGGAGCAACGCAGTGACTGAAACACGAGCGACCGCTAGCCGCTATATTTGCAGCGCGCGCAGTAGGGGGAGAGCAGTACGGGGGGGAGAGCGCGCATGCGCAAGCAGCGCGCGCCCTTCCACGCCCCACCGCGCTGCTATCACGCACCTGTTACGCCGCGACCGCGACGGAGCGAACGGGCTGACTACGACGCATGCGCGCGCCAGCTGCTGTTGACAGAGAGGAGGGAAGGAGAGGCGCACCTGCTGTGGACGCGGAGCTGTTGACACCGACCGACGCAGGAAGAGGTGAGGCTAAGAAATGCTCTGCATTTAAAACGCGCAGCTCGCCGACCCTCTAAGCGACATTTCAAAAAGGATGTATTGGTACTCTACTGAGACTTGTTCTTAAATTGCGGAGTAGGCCCCACGGCGTAACCTAAATTAAATTCCCTTGTCCCGCCTTCATAATGAAACACATTAGAGAATGGTACTGGAAACCGTGCGCACACATGCGGAGGTCAGGGTGCCATCTCGGGTGATACCCGAAGTCCCTCACGTGGAGAACTCGTGCTGGCTGAAAACGAAGATATGTCCTTAAGCGGTGGCCCTAATGTACAAAAGGGGCATGTGACTGGAGGAGCTTGTGTCTTCCAAAAAGTCCTAACCACCTAGGTCAATGTTGCTGATTGATTGATTGTGGGGGTTTAACGCGCCGACGCAACGCAGGCGATGAGGCGCGCCGTAGTGGAGGGCTCCGGATTAATTTTGACCACCTGGGGATCTTTAACGTGCGCCGAAATCTCGTACACACGGGCGTTTTTGCTTTTCGCCTCCATCAGAAAAGCGACCGCCGCGGCCGGGAATTGAACCCGCGACCTCGTGCTCAGCAGCGCAACGCCTTAGCCACTAAGCCACCGCGGCGGGTAGGTCAATGTTGCGCCCACACGGATTTTCACATGAGTTACCTCCTTGCGGCAGGTTCAACCGACAAGGAAGGTCCGATACGCGCGGAGGAAAAAGAGCCCGCATGAGTGCAGGAGAGAAATCCTTGTGAAGGAAGAGGCCTATGTCAACCTTGGATAACCGAAACACGATACGCGGCCGAGTCAACCTCTGGGGATGGCGGGCCGCGTCGGCTTCGGTGTAGCCAGGTGACGATCGTCGATTCCACAGACCTTGCACGGGGAACGGGAAGGCGTTCACGATGCGGTGCGCATCGCAGGTCAATTCGAGAGTTCTGGCCACGCGTCGGAGTTCACGAACTGCTTGTCTGTAGCCTGTGTAGAGGTAAAGGCACGTTGGGAAGGTTATGCGGTAGCGAGGCTCTAAGACACCCAACTGTTGCCTTGCTTTATGCTATGTGCGCCATTTTCTGTACTCAATATATGAGATTGGAAATATCGTCCTTGAGCGTACCATGCTGAAGGATGCCCGCTTACACGTTTAATAACCTATGGTCTCGATCAATACGGTCCCATCAAGGCGACCGTCAACGCGAATAGCGCTGTGAAAAGTAATAGACGCCGCAACCTTCGCAAGGCAAGCTGGCTGACTGAAGCGTCAAGAGCTTGATCGGCGACTGTTATTACTTTCTGGCACAAGCAATGAAAGGAGCACCTGAGCAAGACGAAGTTCTTTCTGAGAGCACGCAATATCTTTCGGAGAAGCAGCGTCATCAGTAGCTGCAGTATTTGGGCGGAAGGTCCGACACATGGGAAAATAATTTCTTCACTTTCCGTCAGACATTCCTTTTCGTAGAGACGCACTAACAGGAATGGAGTTAATAATATCATCTTTATATTATTGCAATGCCACTCTACTAAATTGTGTGTTAGCTACGTCCCGGGCACTTACAGCTTTCATTTGCAACCCCGCTGAATACCTTGAATTATTTCATGGGCAATATTAGGGAATAAGTCGAGTAACTGGCTTGAGAGTGATGCGGGAAGACCCCGTGTCAAAAGTCATCCCGAGTGAGGGTCAAAGGATACAACCCGTGAAGACCCTTCAGGCCCTTGTCTCTTTTTCTCAAATTTTCGGTGAAGATAGGGAGGGGGTGTTAGCTACGCCATGCGTGGAATTGTGAGCTGCCCTGGTCTGAACCCACACGCAGACACGCAGACGCAGACGCAAACGCACGCGAGCATAAAAGCTCGCTCTCGCCCAAGCTTACGCATAGAGAAGGGGCGTGTTTCAGGTGAGAGGTTTAAAATCCTCGACGAAACTGCTTAACGCCCAGGTGAAAAACCAAAGCACGCTGTGAGGCTACTAAACTCCAAGAGGATATCTGCCCAAATACACTGCAGGTTTTTCTCAACTGTTACACGCACACAAGTTTATAGGTGTTTTCTTTAGTTTTGCTAGTAATACATGTAGTAATAAACTGTGCCAAAGAACTCCCCACGTGTTTTCTTCTGCAAAGTGATAGCCACATGTAGTGGTTTGGTTGAGAAGCGGGGGTTTTTGAACTGCCCTTAAGAAAGGCAATTAATTATCAGTTTTTTTAAGCTACTGTTCACCCCTGAGCTGGACGGTAACAGGGCTGCCTCACTGTTAACACTGATTCTGAGAACAAAATAAGTTTGAAAAGCTGCTACAAAAGGGGGGAGCGGAACACCGATGTTTCTAGCTTGAAAATTACAACGCACCGAGCGTGATAACCGATTTTGGGCGCCATTGTGATACTTCAATAGAAACGGCCGAGGAGGAAATGAGCTTCCATTGTAACAGGAATCTCACCAGCCTTCGAGCTCTGATGTCGCGGGCGCAGTGGTATTAGGCCTAATCCCACCATCGCCAGCGGGACCAAAGCTCTAAGCTATGGTCAAAACGAGGTTTGTTCTTTCAAGAAATTTTGAAAAAAAAAAAGCTGTTTATCGGAGGGCATAGAACAATGTAAGTAAGGGTGACTGTTTTTATTGAAATGAATAAAAGGTCTCTGTAAGAAGTGATCCTGTTTCTTATTCCTGCTATCATTGTTTATTCTTATTCACGACAAAGCACCGACACGTATTGTGAACCACGAGATTACTGACGTCATTGTCGGGGAATTACCGTTCCCACATTATAAACCAGTAGTTTCAAATAGCGTTTCAACAATCCATGCCTTAAAAATGTAGACGTTCGAGTAGTTGTGCAGTCTTGACGTGCCCTTCTTGCTTTGCTGTTATTCTCTAGTACAGAATCGGACGAAGGGTTAGTTTACTACGGAAAATAATTGCTCGTCTCACGGCAAGGCTTGAAATCACAAAGATAAGGTTCCGGCGCACACAAATTTGACCCTGCCAGGAGCAGAGATATAGAGAAAACGTAATGTTTCGGCAGGGGTTCCGTTATCGATGAGTGCTGACGGGGGCTCCAGGTTGACGGGGAGCCAATACAAAAGAGTTCAAACGGGCAGCTTCCTATGTACGCCGTCTTCGAATGGTGTGAGTGTACACCAGTCATGCGAGCAAACAAACCCCCTTTTGCGTACGCCTTCCTGTACACAGCCTAGGATGCAAAATAAGTTTTATTTTCTAGCTACGCAAAAAGCCGACCCCGCAAGAAACGGGCCGCTGTTGTCGCAACTGGTAGTACGTGTCCGGCATGTAGACAGCAGTTTTCCCGTCTGCACCGAGAGTCTGCTACACGTACCATTTCGGTGATATTCAGAAGCGACGAGGCTGCAGTGCTGCAAGAACGTTCCCGCTCCGCTGCAAGAACGTGCCTAGCATTCCCGGAACGACGGTGGAGAACAACATAGCGATCTGAATTTTCGCTCCAATAATATTTTCCGAGTTGAACTCACGCTACGATGCTCGGAGTGTACACTATCTGTGGCAGATGCATAGCTGCAACATTCATTGCTGGCCAGCACGCAGCCTCTGTATTACGTTTAACACGATGAGCCCAACGGCACGCATGCACGTCCTTGCGTGGTTGTCCCGGCGCAGATTCTATTTGTTTTACTCTAATCCCAATCTGAGCCTCGTCATTCGCCAAATTCGCCCATTTATTCACGCTGATTCGTCTTATTGGGGCGTGTGGTGAAGCCTAACTGCGGCAATTTATTAGAGTGTAATAATCACGGGTAAGATATTCGCTGTTCAAGCAAAAACATGCTCCCTGGCTTTACTGAGCCCAAACATCTATTCTTTAAATACATTCGGGAACACAAAAAAAACTGGGGAAGTCAGCAAACTATCACAAGGTGCGAACACATGATTGAGAGCTTTATCTATTCTTCTTGACAGGAACGTGTGAGCACTGGTGATAAACGGTGATCACAAGTACACCTGCCATTGCCTTCCGTAAGTATAGGGCCCCACCATTGCCGTACCAGCACCTTCTTGATCTATCCTACACATTCATCAAAAAAGCAGCAGCCTGAGAAATCGCCATCTGCTGTTGTGCTTTTCATACACCGAGGCGGCCCTAGCCAGAGCTTGCTCCATTTTCGTGTGATTATTGCGCCATATCTCACGTTTTACCAATTATTTTTTCTCATGTTTCGTGAGCACACGCTCGTGATATTTTCTTTTTTGACCTTTACGCATGAGGTAATGTGAGAAAGCCGCTGTCATAGTTTCTTTCGTTGTAATTAGTGAGCCACAGTATGTGAAAAGTACGCAGTCATCTAAATAAAGGCATTTCTCAAACACCACCTTACATTTAGTGCACATTTTTTCTGTTTTTTTTTTCTTTTTAATGAGTGTGCGTGCTGTGTTTTGGGGTAGATCTAAACGGGTAAGGAGTGGACTTACGAAAGGAGCCCGCTTGTTCATGCTTATTTTTTGTTATGAATTCATTAGCTAAAACGGTACGTAGGATATCTGGCGTCCCTGGCGCACGAACTAGCGGACAGAAGGCACACCATATGTTCGACGGATTTGAAAAAATAAAAAAAAAATACGGAGTAACTGAATAGAAACAAAACGTTCAGAGAATTAGGGAATGGGGGGATTTTAACCAGAGAACTTTGCAAGGCGATACTACCACCATACTTTAACTCTGCGAAGCTAAGTGTCTAAACATAGACTTACGTAGTCAAGGCGTAGTGGCCTTTGAGATGAAAACACGTATTGAAGACAGATACTGACGCCCACATGACTAATATGAGGATGCTAGTGAAAGATGGTTCTGTAACATCGACAGTTGGCATAGTTGGCGTTGATACATCGTTAAATAGCGCTTGGAACGGAACGCCGTCCTGTGTGTCTTCTCTGTTGTCGCCCCGTTTCAAGCGCTATTTAACAATGGTAGTGAAAGGACTGTTTTTTAAGGCAACAGCAGTGTACGTCCCTGTGGAGTGTACTGTTTGCTGGGTTTTGCTAACATGGCTATGTGCCGAGTCACGCGCCTATGGGTATGTATACCCACAACCACGTGTACGTGGAGGTTAGACGACGCAAGAGAAGGCAACTAAAGTAGCCGACGCCAGAGTTACCTAATGATGATAGTAGCGCAACGGCATGATCGGATATTGGACACTCATACTTCACCCAACATCACGTCATAAGATGGGCTTAGTTTTCCTCGTAAGTTCACCCTTTTTTGTTCTATTCCGGATGTTGTTGAACTGAATAACAAAACGTTTGGACATAGGTGAAAGAGTTCATTTCAGGTATAGCGGGAGTATTCGTACTGCGGTTGAAATTATCTAAGAGAGTGCTTAACCCACCAGGGAAACAAACTATGAGGGTGATAGTGATTATGTTTGTAGTGTTGTCTGCAGAGAAAACGCTTCATAGCTCTCTGAGCAGCTAAGAGATTTGCACCAAACTATGAACACTACATTGGGGCGTGGTGCAACCATGTGGAGGAACAAAATATCGCTGGGATTTAGAGAATTGAAGTACGAGCAATGTTTTGAGCGACTTCTTTAATGTAATAATCAAGGACACAAGGGGAAGGACTATCGTTCATATATACGCCAGCGAATAAAAACATGTTCTGCACATACAAGATAAAGTCCAAATGTGTACTACGTTAACGAACGCCCCTTCAAAGACATGATTGGAATAAAAAAACTGGATGGGAGATTTAAAGTTCACGAACCTATGGAGGCTTTTTTTTCTTTAGTTTATTGTCTGCCACTTCTGTACTTGAAGAAGGACTTGCAAAACGAAAATATTTTCTCAAGCCTTTTTTGTGTATACTGAAATCGGCTTATTAGCATGGAATTGCGTCTCGTAAGGCATTAAAAATACGGGCCGAAGTCCCTGGACGTGTGTTTTTCCGGCTAGAAACCAGGAACATAATAAACTCAGGCCTTTATCGACGCAATCAGAAGTACCACTTTTATGAAAACCGGTTAAATACGCCGTTGAGAGCTCATTTGAACAAAACCCATTCATCTGCCCCTGGCTCGTGCGCTCCTATGCCTGGGTTCCCGTTATGCGAAATATTTTCTTGCTTCGATCTGGCCGCTGTTTCAAGTTGCCACAAGAAGAATCTTTATTTTGCGCTATGGTCAAACTCCGGTGGAGTTTACAGACCGGCCAGGCCCAGTGGGAAAAGTAATTTCGCTTAATGTTGACGACCATGTGTAGAAGGGAACAGGAAAACTAGAGGCGATAAGTAAAAATACGCGTGTGTACGAGATTTCGGAGCACGTTACAGATCCCCAGGTGGTCAAAATTAATCCGGAGACCTCCACTAGGCGCGCCTCATCGCCTGCGTTGCGTCGGCGCGTAAACCCTACAATCAATCAAATCAATCAAGGGTCCAGGAAAAAGGGCAGTTTTGCTAGCCTGTCCCCAGCGTGGTTGCCGATGCTACTTGTGTAGCGAAAGCACGGGAAAACATGAGCCACCCCCATAGACGCGGGCGAGCGGCGCTTATCCGACAACAATGAGGCCTGATGACGCGCGGGAAAAGGCAGCCTGTCCGAAGAAAATGAGGTGGTGTCTTTCGGGCTGGTATTTCGTCCATAATGAATAGATTAACAAATGCTCTCGTGAGCGACAAGCCTGCCGCGCTGTTCTGTGAAAAGCGCACGTTTTTTTGTTATTGTTGTTGTTGTTGCTCTTGCGAGACATTGTACGTCCTCAAAACAAAGCCCGGGTAGTAAAAAAAAAGCACAAAGGAAAAGTTAATAGAGGGGTCCTGAGAGGTGTTTTGGGCACAATAAATGAACTGGAGCAATCATTAGGTTGTGTAATCAACGTCATCTGTGGCAAGTATAACATCTTTACGTGCATCGGAAAGCTCACACTTTTGTTGCAGAGTCTGTTGCCGCGTTCCCATTATTTCCTGCGTGTTTTTGGGCTCCGCCATCTCACCCCATGTACGTCATCGATTCTCCCATGCGCGTCACGAAGCAGAAATCTTGCAATTGGACGGCTTTTTTTCTCACTTCCGGCGAGGAGAATCGTCGTCTGTTCAGCGTCGACGGGTCACGCGGGCCCTTTGGGTAATTAGCGCTTCCTCAAGCACGCGTAATGCTATCGTGTTTGTTTGCTTTTCTCTCTTTAACTCTATTACCACGCTTTGTTACGACTGGATGGTTAGGCCGACATGACGTCGACACGACGGCGACACCGACTTCCGAGTTGGCAGACCGCCTTGTCACACGACGGCGACACGAACATGTCGGCCGATCGAAAATGTGTGGTGTGACTGGCTCGCTGGCCGACGACGCCGACCATAAAAATCGACCTAACTGTCGTCAGAAATCGATCGAGAAGCGCAAAGAACGCCTCGATGAAAAAAGGGAGAATCGCGGCGGGGTAGAAAATGTGATGTTTTGGCCACTATGTGATGTTTTGGCCACTAATACTCATCGCGTTAACAAAATTCTTGAAGGAGGTGATAACTAGGACTTTGACTTATCAGAAAATACCAACACGCATGTATCGGCAAAACGTTTTTAAGGGTCCCTATAACGTTAAAAACAATGACCGAACTTGACCGATGTACCCGCGAAGAAACGAAGTTGCGACCGGGAGAGGATATATCTTGCCGCACGACTGTCTTTTTCAGCTATCATTCACGCTGCACGTAAAATCAGTAAGCTCTCACTGTAGACAAGGTTACGATTTTGTGGAACTAACAAATTTTTTTGAGTAAGTGATATATTCTAACTCATCTTGTACTTGACGAGTTTCTTTCTCAAAACAAAGCAACCGAAAACGTATTCTCAAAATTCCTTTTATTTGTTGTATGAGCGTTCGTGAAGTTGTCAGGTTGACACGCCATATACTTTTATACTTTTCATATACTTCTGTTTTATCTAACGTAGAACAAGCACCTCACACGCATGCAAAAATATATTTCAAGCTGTAGCAGTTCGAAATATTTAAGCAAAGTCGGATATAGATGAGACTTCGAATATTTTGTTTCTCCTTTTGGTTACTTTTAGGATGTGGAATTTATTACAATGCCTATGATTGCTATATTTCTTTTAATTCTTGACCAAAATAAATATGAGAATTCGAAGAAGTAAACAAGCTGCAATATTCCAGTACGACACAAGAGAAATAGATTTACGCGAAAGGAAAAGCTCTTTTTGCGCCCTTTACTCATCTCAAGGACGCACATGATGATCATTAATCCGGAACGGGTCCGCAAAAAAAGCCTGTATTTTATCTAGCACACAAGGGCAATAATCTCGTTCTTGATGTAGGTAACATTAAGAACAGAGAAAAAATAATATACTCTAATTAAAATAAGAGCACCAGCGAGGCAGTTCTTGACATTTTTCCGTAGCAGAATTATTTCCGGTGAAATTAATTCTCCACTTTCCGGCTTTAGGGATCTCGCCAGGGCCAAGAGGTTACCTGCCCTTTGCCGATGTGGCGCTGAGGCGGTGACCTCTATCTATCGTTTACTAAGAAAAATTTCTCAAGAATGACGCTCGCAGTAATACAATCGTCTTGAATGTCCTGATTGATTATAATTCATTAGTAAGGACGCCGCACTCATCCCTTGTTAAACGCTTAAAGCGAGGACTCACACAGAATATTCGAAGGGTTCAGGGATCCAAGGCGCTGAGTACAACAACGAATAGTTTACTAGAAAATTGAGGAAGCATGAAGTGTGAAGCAATAAAATATAGCTAGTCAATCTTGCTAAATAACTAGATGAGGGTCGTTTGAAAAATGGTTGTTGCGGAGAAAACAAGTGGTTTCGTCTTTTCTATAGCGGGACCATTCATTATTGGAATTTGTTTTGCGCCTGAACCACAGCAAGAATATAAAGGTAGATAAGCCTGTTAAAATGTTTAATATACCTGTTCAAATGTTAAATAAATTACAACAGGTTATTTAGAACCTTTGTTCACAGCACATTCATAATATCCCTACAATAGTTCAGACAAGCCTCTTTCATAAGCTATTTGGTCACTTTACCTGTTTTGTTGAAGCCTTTTTTTTCATCCAGTATTTTCTTTTTGTACTTCATTTACTCCTTGTTTTGACGCTCCTCATTTTCGCGCCTTCTTTATTATATACGCTTTCTTCTTTCCCCCAGTTCATCTGTGTATCACGCTTTCTGTGATTGGGGCTGGTGGTGTCTCCTTAAGGGTGATTGAGGCGTGGAATGTTTCTTGTTATGTATCGTATTTCTCGACCCACTCGCCACTGCTCCCCTTTGTGAAAAATCAGCCACTACGCCGAACACTGAAAAACTCTTCAAAATGCCACTCGCAAGTTAAATTGTATGCCACGATTAAAGCATCGCTTTACGTCGATTACCACATTTGCTGGGGACCCAAAACTTTTGAAGTTTTTTTAGTAAATTTTTACTGTTAGTCATCAACGTGTTCTGTCTTCTAATCTTTCTATGCCGGTGGTAGGTGACATTAAAGAAGGGGAAAAGCGCTAAGACGTAAAGATAGACGCTGGATGATGTGAACTTGTCCTTGCTCCTACTTTCATTCGTTGAGTTTCCGGGTGGTGGAACGATTTGCTTATGTCGTACTAGTCGTTGTGCCGGCTGCTCCAATGAAGGGGCGCACGCCACCAGTGAATTTTGGCTATTATGTCAATGGGTTCTAGCAAGCTGCCCTAAGGCGCATAGTCTTGCAAAAGACAGTATCATGAACTGAGAACGGAACCCATGGCCGGAATGGACTGCTTTTACATTGCAGTGCAGCGCCTTGTGCGCTCCATAGCGTAGACAAAGGCAGCCTCGCAGTTTGTTTACAAATCTGACCAGCTTACCCTGCCTTTCATTTACCTAGTATAATAAAAGGTCACCTGAACTAAGTTTACCTGAATCGCCATTAGCTTAATGGCTATAAAAAGGCTCTTAGTAAATTCCATGAACACGTGACATTAGACCAAAGACAAACATTGAATAAATCCTCGTGCGACGCCTATCTTAGTTCTACAATATTTGTTTTCGGTGATAAGTCACTGTGATTTTTTATTGTCGTCTGTACGAAAGTACTCCAAAGTTTCTAACATTGTATTTTTAGACGACGTGTAGTAGGATTTGACGGAAGCGCCTTGCCACATTCCTCCTCCTTTTAACCAACCGAGAGAATATATCTACAACCTGGTGTTTTCAGCAATATCGTTTTTTTTTATTTAAGCATTGCGGGGAAGTGATTTGGGCAGAAGAAAATCCAGTAGTTCAATGTTGCAATGGTGCGTCTCGAGATCTCAGAAAAATAACTCTAACTCTGGGACGGCGTAACAATTCGAAAAAAAGCATCAACAAAACGTTATTGCATCAGTGTAGACCAACTAATGAAAACAAAGAAAACGTAGTAGGACACTCAGTACAACGTTTGAGTGAAACGACAGATGAGCACCGGCACGGATCCGAGACGTGATTCTACAAAAACGGCACACGAATTTACGGCCGACTCAACAGCTCTGCCCTACGGCCGGGTAGCGGGAATGAAACCCAAGAGGAAAATTTCCTGGCGTCGAGGATTCAAGCACGCAGGCCATCATCACTTGCGCTGATCGATAGACGGCTCTGGCGCTGCTGCCGTTAGTGTCTCTCTTCCTAAGTGGCAAACAACGTTCAGCGCCCTTTCGCGTTTTGCATTGTGTTTCTCCTTCTAAGAATTTTGTGCATCATGGTAGTGCAGAACCGTTCACGCAGGACAAATCAACGCCTAAAGGAGCTGCCAGGAAAAAAATCTGACCCACTTGCGAGCGCTGTACGCTGGCATGGTTAAGCCGAACTAAACAAACGCAGGGCACATTGCACTCCGTCTACATTCAGGTCGTAACGAGTGAAATGCGTCACACTTCACAAATTTTTGTGGAAGAGCGAGCTGGGCTCCTCTTTCCAATCTTGACCATAGTTTATCCACGAAAGCTTGCGCTTGGTGAGAGTGTCGGTCAGGTGTTACTGTATTCTCTACACTAGTCTCTTTTGAAGTGCAGAGCACTTTAGGGGCTCGCCTTGTCGACATAGCTCGCTCGCTGGAGCCAAGAGGAGCCACATGGCGTTCCGCCGTAGCAGCTGTCGTCGCGGCGTAACCCAGAGGCTTGCAGCGGTTTATATAGTGCCAAGTGTTCGAAACTCGTAAACCGCTGGCGCTTGTCATATTTCTCCCCGTTGTTTAGCGCAAAGAAACATGTAGGTACATTTGCGGCAAAATATACGTTATTAACCGCAGCGCCCGCGTTCATTTAGTTAGGAACTCTCGTTGGGTTGGTTTTTACGATAGTAAGAGAAAACAAGTGGCAGTGTGACGCCGGCACGTGCGGGAGGAAAAGCAAGCACAAAAAAAAAAACAGAACTCCCGCTGGCGCACTTTCAGGCACGGGGCGAGCGAGCACTGCGAAGGTGGGAAATTTGAGTTGCATTGGGTGGTTGCAGTGTGTTGATAACGGCGCTACCGCCCATTACGGCGAAGCACTGCTCGCGCTACCGACAGCTTTCACATTGAGTGGAACGGCTTTAATTTTTTTTTTTGCTTATCTGGTGTGCTCCTCTTTCAGCCTTGCTTTTCTTTGTTCTGAGTTCATTTAGTTCATTGTCTAAACGGCGTTTTTTTGCTAGTGTGTAGAGGCGTTTTTACGAGGCCTCAATTGAGCCGTAACAGCGGCCGTTAGCCAAAACTGCTGCAAGAACGATTCTCTTCTGCCCTCTACGCCACCCTCTGCGGCACACAGAATGCGATGCGTACGTGCAGGGTCAATTGGAACGGCCTTGTTCCGGGGGAGTGCTCTTTCCGCACACGTCCGAAATACAGATGCATTAATCATGGGGCAAATGTGTTTCAACCGAATGGGACGATTTTCTTACTTCCGGGTCACACCCGTAGAAATCCCCAGTGGTTCGTTTTTTAGATGAGGGTTGCCAACTGTCCTTGAAGTGCAAACAACAAAAATGTAACATATGTAGACGTAGTTGCAGCCGACTTGAACCTCACCATAAAACTGGCGCGTTAACAGAAAAAAATCTCAGCCAGCTTCCACAAGTGTAAAAGCCTGATGTCACAGCAGAGATGTGTTCGTCTGACTAAGCTACACAGTACGAGCGCCAAATAACTCCCTAAGAACCATTTACTCCGTGTATATATATACAGCACTCTTCAGCAGGAGGCCAAATCAAACGCAAAGTAAACTATCTAAGTGCTTTATTTGATATAGTGATCTCCTCCGTCCTCGTGTGCATCATCGTCCGCCGCGGCGAAGTCTTCGTCTAGTGCTCCCTATGCGTTGAAGGCCTGCACTACTTCTTGTTCTTCGGGCGGATCAACTGGTGGTTGTACCTGTAGATGCATCCAATGGTCGATGATCATCAGCGCCTCCGGCTTTTTGCTAAGCTTGGCCAAGACGGCCTTATGATCAGTATGGTAGACTGGCAGTTGTGAATGACGGACCTCACGCTGCAATTTCTCCATGACTCGGCAAGCAGGGTCATTTTGTCGGCGACGCTGTTTTGTCGTCGTTTTAGCGGTGACGCTGGTCCTCGGCTCATCGTCGCCGATTATATTCTCGCCTCGCTGCACGGCGCCTTCCTGATAAGCCACATCTTATTTGGCATCCGGATCTTCTTTGGTCGCCCCATCCCACATGTGTGTGGCATAGCATCAGATAGAGTTCTGCCACCACCATTTGTCACAAAAAAGAGGCGTTTCCTTGTTGAAGAAGCTTCTTTAACAGCGAAGCTGCACGTAAAAGGACCAAAACGAAGAAGAAGGCAGCCCAGCTAAGAAGACCGAGCCCCTCGCATTTTAAATAGTGAGATCCACTTGGTGGCGGTACCAACTAGCGAACTCTGGGCATTATTCATTATATTAAACTGATTATTGAAACATGTGATTATAGTGTGATATGTGACGTCAGGAGCAGATGACAGGTGGCGCGCGCGCTTCTGTTCATTGCCGGCGCAACCAAATCTCGAATGTGATTACATGGTCTTTTTTTTGAAATGCTTAAGTTTCTAATTCACAGTGTTGTGTAGCGGGCGCATTAGCCCTCCTCACGCCCGATTCCTGGCCAATCGGACACGGGGGTGCGTACCATGGTACAAGGAACATCACGAGACGCATGCTGACGTGCGCTCGCCATTTTCTTAATATTTTTTTCTGTTTAACTGCGCATATAAGAGCTTAAACAGCTCTGGTGTTAAAAAGTTTCGCTGGCGACGTAAGAATCGCCTGTCTGGTGTCAGTGCTTTCAGTGATTATAGCGGGAACAGTATTTACCAGTATTTACGCGTACGAAGCAGCCCCTAAGCCGGTGCTGATAGAGTTAACCCATTCACTAAGCTGGTGAGGGCTGTTCGCGCAGTGCACCAAAAGATTTTGATTTTGAAACAGGTGAGAGATTCCAGTAGATGAAAAAAGATAGAAGAAAACAATGTGGTAATTTTGTACAGCAATGCATATATAAGTCTGCTACCAAGATTGGGCCTTTTATTACCTTTATTCGTTCATTGAATGGCCAGAAATTGATATTTAGCTGCATAAACTTCACAAGGAATCAAAGCATTCGCAAAGTTCCTCATGTCCACGCCGGGCTTCTGAAAGCCTTGCTACATATACTCTCTGTATACAGGGGCACGATATTTGTATCCTTATCTGAACTCGATCGGACAACGTTCGCGCACTGAGTTTGGATCGCCGGGTGCAGGATCCATTATGCCCGGTAGCAGCACTATTGCGCAAGGCTCACGCAGAATGCCGACGTGTCAAGACCGGTGTAACCAGAACGGGCGCAGGAGAGCAGTGATGGGCCTCCCTTTGTTATCCTAATGCGGACTCAATGTCTGGGCTAAGCATCAGGCGATGATTTTATACGCACAAATCTTTGTAACGGCAGGAACATGCAAAGGAATTAGAAAGGGGAACAAAACCACAAAATACGGCAGAGATGGAGAGGCGCAACAGTCGGAGAGAAGCTCTTTGCCCCAAAATGGATTCTGACCGTACAATCATGGGGCTATTTCATCAGTAGCGTTTACATTGTGATTTAATGCTGTCCGATGACGTTCAAAATTTCATGGCGGGTTGCTCACTGAAGACACTTCCCTTAGTCTGCAATGCGAAATAAATTTCTTGCCTCTTTTACTCTTAAATTTACCTGCGAGAATTAAGGGTACAAAACGATGTTGCTTTTTCTCAGGTGCCCTTATACACGAGCAAAAATGTTTGTTTGACCTTCCTTGAGCCCGACTTTGACCCTCACTACAATTTGTCTCGCCAGCGGTCACATTGAAAGTCATCGCGCTAACTACGGTGCCTGTTTACGCTTTGTCTGATTTTTTTTTAGTCTACGCAACGTAAAGGTTGGATCAGAAATATTACTTCTGTAAACGACACCAAGTTGAACGTGCGCCCGTTAACCCCGAAGCTCTGGCTAAATTAACTAAAAAGAAAGAAAGAGCCATAAAAATTTCCCGCATTGTCTACTACTGCCTCTGCGTTTTCTTAACAGTTTCCGAAACATTATATTACTCTAGAACACTGTAACGCACGCAGACCCAGACTAGCATGTTTTTTATTGTTTTTTTGCGGTTTCAGTTAAGAGTCGATGGCGTTAGCTTATTGGCTTTTGTATAGTCCTTGCTTCATTTTTTAGTTCACTTGTTGTATTGGGCTTTTGTTGTTTCGTTTTTGTTTTTTTATAGTTTGGTTGCAATATCTGATTGTCAATAGCCAAAGTGCATGACTTTTTTGTTTGGTTCAACTTTCTGCGTTGTGTCTCTTGTTTTTTTTTTTTCTAGAATGGCCTAAATTTCTACTGTTATAACCATTAAATGCTTAACTTCACCAATTAAATGTTTTTTGTGCAGATACAAGGCATTGCTTTGCTATCGTTGGATGCACTTAAAAAAGAAGCTCCGCATTAAAATACAAGAAAACTTACTAAAATTAGCAGTGGCTTAACTCGGCTATGCCAGGATATACGTAGCGTGAGCTAAGGTTCAGCTGATTATTCTTAGGTTTCGTGGTTGTCTAGGATTAGCTGATTATCGTGCTTACTGCTGCTAAAACGATTTCCAATCCAATCCAATTTAATCTAATCCAATGGAATACAATACAATCGCGGCGGCGGCGGCGGCTCCGGTGCACCAGCTTTGCGCCGTGAGATGTCACTGCTCCTCGCGCATGCGCAGCACGGCTCTCCAGGAGCTACGCCAAACTGCTCTACCTCGGCCAGTGTAGCTTACGCTACAATAACCAAGCGACTCTCCCCTCGCTCGGGTACTACTACTCGCACTAACCCTTGAAAAACAACTCAACATTATTTCCTCCGTCTCCTGCTAGCAACAACGTTATACCATATGACTCCATCGCTTTCCTCCAGAAACCACGGGAAACGATTACTATTGCATGGTGACATTTCTTACGGGGTTATACCCAGGAGTGTCATTTTTTTAACCGCTTACACATGTCCGTGCGTCTCTCTTCCTTTATTTGTAAGAATGGTTGCTCGCGCCGCGAATGCACCTTCATAATGGAAGTAACCAGTGTCCGCTTGATTGTGGATATTGCTGGCGCTGAGCTGGCACGGATGAAGGGCTACACAAAAGACGATGAAGTGCTCCCTACCAACTGCTTTTAGTAGCAACGACGTAGCTTATAATAAATATTCAAATATGCGTGATAGATTAGCTAAACAATATTCATCATTCCGTATTGATTGCGTACATAAATGGAAGTAGTTGCGGTGCCACTCTACATATTGATCTCAGCTGGGAAGCCGTATACAAAAGCAACTGGACAAACGTTGTACTTATCAGCGCCAATATATTATCCGCGCTTACATCACTGGGCCCCACTTGATTCATCGAGCCCTGATTGTAAGCCCAACACGAACTGCTCTATAAAAACGCGCCAAAAGATTGCGTAATCTACATCGAACGTAATTTATGTATGTGCACAATTGTTTTGCTTTTGTTCACTCTGCAGTGAACAGCAGAAGATTTCGGTCGAGTCCGACAATATTAATTTGCCTCCGAGCCGGGGAACGCAAGCTCTACGTTTTAGCCTGTTTTTCTGAGCCGCCGGATGTTGCTGCAACCCTGATTAAGCTACGAGGATTTGGCTTGATTGCTTCCTGTAGAAACGATGCAAGTCGAATGATTAGATATGGGCTAAACATTGCAACGAAGGTCCCGTACGCATGCCTGGTCGGGCGCAAAACAAACCTAATTTGCTGACTGGAGATGAAGTACGCACTTTATCAAATAATTTAGTCTCCGCAAGCATCGCGCTCGGAAAGTACTGACAATGCCCCCCCTTCCCCCCCTCCCCTCTCTTTAGTTTTTAGGCGCACTGGGCGAGCGTGCGCTAATATTAACCGAGCTGTAGAGGCCGAAGCAGGAAGAACGAGAGATCATAAAAAAGTTAGCAGTTATCTACACGAGAGCATAATTAACGCGCCGCAGTCATTAGCCTCATGCGATCAGGACCGCCGCTGCCGCAGCTTCTAATGAATCAGGGACAACAATGTTGCAGCAGCGGCTCTGTATATTGCGGTGGGCAGGGCTAGAGAGCACAAACTTCGATGCAACTCCTTGAGTGTTTATTCGTGCAGCCAGGATCGCTTAACAAGATAAAGCATAAAAGATACGGGTTGCCCCAAGGGCAAAGTACCCATGACCGAATAGTAGTACATTACGCTACGTCATTTCTTTCTGCGCTGTTACCATCCGGAATATCTGAGACGCCGCTGTTAGCAATGTTAATTCCATCAACATTTTCTTACCAAGGTGCAAAGACATGAGCGGTAAATTTTACAAACTCAGAATGCATTTTTTCTCTTCTTGTTTTGCTTTTTTCATGCAATAAATATAAATTTTGAAAAAATGAAGGCCGTTCCACTCATTGTGAAAGCTTTCTGAAGTGCAGAGCAGTGCTTTGCAATAATAGACTGTAGTGCCGTTATCCGCTAACTGCTGTTACCCCATGCAATTCAAATTCCCCGCCTTCGCAGTGCTCGCGCGCCCCCTGCCTGTAACTGCCCCAGTGGGAGCTTTTGTTCTTTTTGTGCTTGCTTTTCCTCCCGCACGTGCCGACGTTGCACTGACACTTTTTTGTCGCGTGAGGTACACTGGCCGAGATGGGGCAGTCTCGCGTGGCTCCTGGAGAGCCGTGCTGATCATGCGCTAGGAGCAGTGACGTCGCACGGGGCACAGAACGTTGCTGGCTGCCCGGCGTCTCTCACACACACCACGCACCGAGCGTTTTCGCAGACCTCCGTTCCGCACGTGGGGGCCCGGTCCATTTGATGATCATGCGAGGGGTAGCCGGGTGTGGAACCGATGGCTCGTGCGCCGCAGCAACACCGGCGTGCACCTGTGGAACCAGCTTAGCTCTGGGGCGATTGGTGACACTGCGCCAGAGCCGCTGGATAAATATACATGTTTCACATATTGCGTATACTCATTGAAGCAGCAGTAAGCATGATAATCAAGCTAATCTTCGACAACCATTAAAGCTAAGAATAACCAGCTGAACTTAAGCTTACGCTACGTATATCCAGGCCTATCGAGCTAAGCCACTGCTACTTTTTTCGCTCACTATCGTAAAAAACAACGCAATTAGCTTTCCTAACTAAATGAACGCGGGCGCTGCCGGTTAATTACGTACATTTTGCGTCAAATGTACCAAGAGTTTTATTTGCGGGAAACTACGTCAGTGGTTCAGGAGTCTCGAACGCTTATGATAATATAAACCATAAACCATATAAACCATTTGGCTTTCAAAGCCTCTGGGTTACGCCGCGATGATAGAAGGCGGGCTACTTGGGCCAGCGAGCAAGCTACGATGACGAGGCGAGCCCCTACAGTGCTCTGCACTATAAAAATACGAACTACTTCGTTCGTGCGTCATGCCTGAAACCCGTCGAGTTGGGTTGCAGGTATGACGCAACTCGGGACGCGTACGCAAACATAGAAGCATTGCTGTACGGTTTTATGAGAAGATACACTTTCACTGAAGCCATGCTAAACTTCTTTGCGTGCAGAAATTACGGTTTATAGGCGGAACCATTTGTCTTTGCATCGGAACAAGAGTGTACCGTGGCTATATGTATTGATAAAGGATTATTTGCGTGGTTTAGTGAGTGAGCAAAGGCAGTGTTAGCATTGAGGCAGCCATTCTGCTTGCTTTTAATTTATTTGCGCACATGCTGGATAAACATTGTACCTTTTAGGGATGAAATTGAGACGGTTATAACTGTTGTCACAACGGTAAGGCGCAAATTTTGAAGTAATTGGTCTTGCTCAATGTAAGTAGCACAAAAGACAGGAGGGAGCCCCTTTGTTGTAGGCATGCGGAAATTAATATAGGCAGGCCACTCCGCCTGGAATATTTGGTTAACAGGGCCGACAATGTGCAGTAGCGGGCAGTCCAAAAGAAAAAAATGAGGCTATGCGAAATTTCCAGGTAACGTGTCTAGAGCCAAGGATTTGAGTACACCCTCTTTTTTTATGTCTGTTGGCTAACGTTCATGCCTTCCTATTATTTGCCAGTGCCGTCACTAATGCGTGCGTGTTTGTACAAGTTTTTTGTGTTTGTTAAAAACACTAGACCCTTACCTTCCTCCTCTCCCCCATCCAAAAACCAACCGAGGCTGGAAGAATTGGCGGAGATATTTATAATACCTAAATTTAAAGTTGACTTTGTCTTTCAGGGCTGACCCCTGGCATTTAAAAAGTTTTGTACACTTTAGAACAGAAAGCAAAACATGGCGTCTCAGTAAAACTGACTTACCGTTATTCAGAAAGAAAACAGTCGACGACAAACAATAGTTTACTGCCCATTCATAAAAAGCCGTAAGATTTGGTAGCTTAGTGACAAGAAAACGCATATAAATTTTATGAGAATTCGTATCTTCACTCCAGCAAACTTTGGGCTTTCTGGTGTGCAAAAGGCGATGAGAGTAAATAAAATAAGGACTGTTACTTTTCGTTTGACAGCGTACGCTTAGGAGCGTGTTTGAAAACAAAATGCAGGAAAAAGTTTTGCTTTCGCATTTGGTCAACGCTTGACACTACAAATTTCCTAAAAGCAACCATAAAGCTCGTAACAAAAACAAGGATCGTCCGCATATATACTTGAGAACAGATGTCGATGATGGCTGGCGGATAATACAGGGCTTGAGAGAAAGTACGGGTAGTAGCAGTTGCCTCACCAGACCGAAAGACAATAACAAGAAGTATTTGGGTGGAAAGCGAGAAGGTTGTCATCCCTAAGTGAACCAGTGCTACTCAGGTGGATTTTGTACCTCTATTGGTCAGTGGCGGAATTTCCCTCGCTTTGAACAGTTCGATTTGGCAGGATGTCAGTGTTGGAAAACTCGAACAGCCTAGCCACCTTTTTCTTCTATGTGCAACGCACCATGCGTCGCTTCGCTCTGGCGAATACTTGGACAATTTCCATTTTTCAAGCTGCAAAAATATAGGCCTGAATTTTATGTTTGTCAAACATTTGGCTACTAATCAGAACTTCCTGTGTTACCCTATTTACGAACGCCAGGAACGTGCACTGGCACGTTGCGTGCCAATACACAGGAAATTAATCGTGCCGGCAACGTGATTACGCCGGATAATCACCTAAAGCTAGCGAAGACATGACGCCTATGGACGGATGGAAGGAGTCCAGGAAGGCCACCCGAGAGAGCGGGGCTCCTTCGATGTCGTGCATAACCAAGCACGACCTACACCTGAAACCTAACTTCCCTAAGAGTTTTTAATTAGGGGACTCTTCCCGGGAACATGCAATAATATTGACACTTAGCTTGACGGTTGCACCCAGCCACGCTCGACGACATACCCCTACACTTCAACCTTGTCCGACATATTTGCTTTCCTTGTCGAGAAGACGGTAAAATAATGCGAGCGGTTCACCTCCCTTTCGACGCGACATACCGTATATATCATGGTGGAGTCGTATCTCTCCATTTACATAATTGAGTTAAAACTCCCTGGAGCGCTGCTCTGGCGCGAATTATTAGGTTAGCCGTCTCCGAGGCGATTGTGCGAAAAGCGTACTACATATTCCCGAATTGAATGTTACGGGCTATGTGTGAACGGAGGACCGAGAGAAAGGCATGCGGAAGCAAATTTTCTGCCCCTTGGTGTAGGACGAAGGGTGGTTGGTGTGTTTTTGTAAGACTCTGCTTGGTTTCGAGAAGATATTTTTTTTACTGTGCTGCTTGATTCGCGCCCCAACTTCTCGGTCGAAGGATCAATTTATCACCCCTGAAAGAACAGCGACCGATGTCTGCAAGAACGAGCAACGAAAGAATGCCTGCAGGGCTACCTTGTTGAGAAACGTGTCTTACCATGCAGCGTTTTATTTACATTTTATGCTATAAAAACTTTATGTACTGACTCCAATGCACCAGAAATATTTGCCTTTTCGACGCCTGCTTCCGGTAGAAGGAATACCGACAAATATCTCTCAAAGTGGCACATGCTCTTGTGTGCCGCTTTGAGAGATATTTGGTGCTCCGTTGCTTGGCACCTTCAATGGAGCACCTGCATGCATTCGCACTAATCGACTATTAAGCGCCGATTGTACGTGACTGGGCAAACATTTTTCTAGGAATAGAGAAGCTTTTATCGATTCCACCACAAAACTATCGTTTGTTGTCAATAGCTCAAATAGTTTCAGCAGAATACGTCTAAAAGTCATCCCGGAAAAACAGGGAAGCTTGACCCTGCACAAGAAAAATGCCACCATCAAAGTAATTGTAGAATGTACTACTGGTTGCACAACTGAGTTCAGTGACGTCGGTACTTGGTCCTAAATACACCTAAACGCCCCGAAATGTGGCAGGTCTTTATGGCAGCGTCGCATGCCTCACTGGCTGCTCTCGTCAGAGCGTCATAGTATCAAGATAAAGTATGCGGTGACGGTAGCAGAAGCTGCTGCTGATGGTTTTATTCTGTTGGGTGCGCAGCGGCACGGCAGCCAACCCAATGGAGCGGTGGCATATCCAGAAATATTTTTCGGGTTGCTATACCCCCCACCTCCCCCCAAGAGGTAAAAAACTATGGTTTTCGCCAAAACAATATCCTATTTTCTCTTTGTTATTTCAGTCTCCTTTTTACAAACGTTATATATGAAGTGTACAAAAATAGGGCCGAAAGAACGCCGAAGCTGGAGGGATGCTTCGCAAAAACCTTTTCAGGAGGTGTGTCCGTGTCGACCGGAACCTGTGTGCTGCATATACAGCAGACTTGCAAGAATAAAAAGGATCGCAGACCGCAGACAGTCGAACGTTGAGACTAATTGAACTGGGAAAGTTAATCAGGGAAAGAAAGCAGAAAAAAAACAAGCCTTGGGAAAAAAAGATGCCCCAACACGGAAGTTTGTAGGCAGTTTGCAATAAAAGCGGGCCAATAAAACACACAATCAGCTAATCTGAATGCCGGTTGAACTCGAAAAAAATTTTCCGTATTGCTGGAACAGTAGAGGGCCCTGTCGGATGCAGTTTTTGGGAATTTTTTTTTAAAAGTAACGTCACCTTTATCCTGATTTGATAATACTGGCATTATCATCCTTTCAAAGAGCGGTGCTTTCTCAATTAAGATGCGCTTTTCACAGGAAAACATATTGTCGAAAAAATGCTTTACTTCTGCGTACTACGGCTACCAAGCACAACAAACAAACTCCTTTATACAATTAGGCTTCACTGTAAACAAACATGGATTAATGAAATCATAAATAATGCAATATCTAATGATTTTGCATGACGTCTGAGTTTCAAACCAGATCGCACTCAGGCAACAGCAAGGAATGCTTTGCATGGCGCTATTGATCACGATACAGGAATGCCACACACCGGAAGCCCGGAAGATGTAGTTACCATCCCAACTGATTTCCATAACGCACAGCGCACGGCGGCCACTCATGCACGTGATCTTTACCTTGGCCCCTCTTCGTACCTCCCTTTGTGTATTTTCCATTTCCCAAACGAGTCATTAAAGCATCCTATGACTCGTTAGAGCCATTGACATTTAAAGTCAATAACGTTTAAGCAAGGTGCATGGGATGCGAATGCTCCTTTCCTTCAAACACATATGGCCGGGCTTGGAAGGATGAAAAAAGACGACACGCTCGTATAGAGAAAGGCTCTAAAGGAAGAATAGGTTCAACCTGCAAGAGAAATGCTAGTACAAAGCACTACTTCTACGTGCGGTACCCGCATGCTCGCAGGGTGAGTACAGACGCCTGCATAAGACAAAACAATTATGCACCAATTTGCCGGGACGGGAGCCGTAAGGTAATTAAACCAGGCTCATTATTTGCAGCAGCCCCACAAACTCGTAGCCTCCCAGCAGCTATAACATTTTGCCTGCATGAGCAGAGCTGCGCCTGCTTGGACAATTTTGGTGCTCAATGCGGTGCTTTCGGCTTATTGTAAGTAAGCACGCCTGCCGAGGGTAATGAGCCTCTTGCTCATAGCCCTAATTTAGATTGGTTTCCAGCGTATCTGCAGTCTCTTATTCGACCAGACAGAGGCTCCTTCCGGGAAGTTCGTGAGCATGCATCTGTCCCCGAGAGAGAACGCGCTGCGGTCCATTTTGAAGGATGCACATCTTCCAAGTCAGTGTTAGCGTCTGTGCGAAGCGACGACCCCACTTGTGTAGCCGTGATTGCGTTTTTCAGGTACAAGGGATTATGGTCAACAACGCCTGACTAATTGCTCAGAAACTCCAGCGTGACGAGAAAAAGAGCAGGCTGATGCCAAAGTAAACTGTTCCCTTGTTCCTTGTATAGCCCGTGGCAACCTACAGATAACTATGCTCATTGCGAGCATTGTCCTCAAGCTATATTCTGTTCATCATCAAATTGCTTCCACATTCCCCGTGGCCATCTAGCCGCAATTCTTTTGCAAAATCTTGCATGTGAAATCTTTTTGTTTTCTTTTATTTAAATGGCGGCAGGCATTTTCGAACGAAAGCTCAATTACTTTAGGTGCAAATTCAGAAAACGCCTCGTTCTGTCAATTCTCGACACTATGGCCTCCAGTGAAAGCGCAGTGAAAGTTTCGCAGTGAAAGCGTGAAATCGCTCGTTCGTTCCAAGAGGAGTGGGTGCGGAGAGTGGATAGGGGGAAACAGTAAGTGCGCGTGCCATTATGAAGTGATACATGGAGGTGCTCACTGCCTCTAAGTTAACGGCCTATTGACTGTTGGACAGGCGACTGCTCTGCGTTTTGTCTTGCGACGCAATGGACCTTTTTTCAGTCTAGATCTGCGCATGCGCTGGCTGCCGGTCTGCCATTCTTGGCAGGCGCTTCCGGCAAAATAAACAAAAAGACGCCCCTCACCTTGTTGCTTGGGGAGCGGCTATGCAGTTAAGCGATGAACGTTTTCATTTCTTCTCTGTCGACAGCTCGTGGTGGGTTCGTACGTGCACACAAAAACAGGGACAAAGACGGTTGAGGCTGACCACGCTGCGAGCACATGGCTGCCAGTGAGTGAGTAACAAAAATTAAAAAAGAAGTAAAAAAGGGGGTCCTTTGACCACTGCAGATTAGTAACGGGAACTTACTCCTGCTACACTGACATTCCTGTGACAGGTACCGGTGACGGTTGCGTGCGGGAGGGACTGCAGGACGAGAATATTTTGGGCACGAGTTCGCGAAAGCCCGACTTGTTTGGGGGCGTGCCTTACTGCCATTTTTGGATGGCCGTGGCGGGCCCTAGGAAGACCGGTACTGGACGTTCGAAGCGCGCTCTCGGCGTGAAAACCCGGCTATCGCTCGACAAACTTAGCTTAACCGCGTTCAACCGAAGCAAACTTTCTCGCAATGAGCTTCCAACGCGTAACACTGTTTAGCTTACAGCTCCCCTGACAAGGCCGGTGTGCGAACGTGCCACGAGGTGCCGAGTTCTAGTTTAAGCCTTTCGGTTTCTGGCTGCAAGGGGTTGAAATACGTGAATTCCATTGTTGAATACGCGTATACTGAGTGTAAATGAACTCCAAATAATAACGATCCAAAACAAAACGCTTTGTGGAAGGCAAAAAAATTTGCTTTAGATACGGTAGGAGGGGTTATCGTTCTATGGTTGTTGTTTCTTCTTACGGCACTCGGGGTTCCCAGTGGCGGAAATTGTTTTCATTCAACTCGTATACAACCGTTAAAACGCCATCACTTTTTTTCGTCTGATGCAAAATATCTCATATGAAAAATATTTCATAAATATCTCAAAATACCTTTCCTGCAAAATTTTAGCTGTAAGAAACGAGACGTTGCCTCTTTATCAATTTATAAACGTCAGTTTAACAGCCACGAATCGCCAACTTATTAGCCGTCAGATCAAAAGGACCGTAAAATTATGGAGGTTCGCCCACAATGCTTCACGCTGCCAGTGCTCACGCGTAGTACATATAGGCCAATCTGTTGCTAGACATATTTGGGGGACCACCTGGTCCCAAGCGAATACTTCTCAAAATAATAAGTGGGAAAACAGGAAACTTTTTGTACCGACACATTGCTCACACCAACTTCCCAGCAAGAATAAATAAAGACCTCCGCGCTTCGCACTTGATAAATTCTCCAACTTTTTCGGGGTAAAGGGAACTGTGGTTGATTTTTTTGTCTGTGGCCGACGAAACAATCTAAAAAGATGCTTTACATTTCTTCAAAATTACTGATAGAGGCTATATTGCTGAGCGTTATTTATAACTGATAAAGAAAAAACATCGTGTCCGTCGTTAACTCCACACACACACACACGCACACGCACGCATGCACGCACGCACGCACACACGCGCGCACACACGCGAACACACACGCACACACGCGCACGCGAACACACGCACGCACGCACACACGCGCACACACACGCGCACACACACGCACGCACGCACACACACACACACACACACACACACACAAACCCGTTTTGTTATTTCGACGTAAAAACAAAGATCAAGAAGAAAACAAAACGTGGAGCTAAACAGGTGCGGACGGAAAAGACAAGGTACGACCGATTCAGGCGCCATCGTCCAACTTTTTATTTAAAAGAAACTACGCTTATTTATACATGAGGTTTCAGACGGACGGAACCAAGGTATACTCAAGGTAAAATGTGTAAATTGTTGTGACAAATGGTCGTCCTGATGAGTGCAATATTGCTGTTAGTATAACAAAATGTCTGCGCCGGCCTGAAGAGAAGACTCGGGACACACCTAAGTGGCGCGCGTATTCCAAACTCAAACCGTACCGCTATGTTGGAAGCGGGAAGTTGGAAATAGTTACAAGTTGGCACCTACAGCTGTCGTGTGTTGTCTTTTTCGTCCTCATCTATTAAGCGCCACGTTTTCTTTTAAAGTGAAAGAATAGGGTCGGGTTAAAAAATGGTTGGTCGACTGAAAAGCTCTAATAAGACCTCTGGACAGACGGCGCATGCATGAAACCGGACTTACACAAAACAGTTACTTGAAAATCGCGAAAAAGGACTGGTTCTAGATAAGGCAATACACGCATCGACTGTGAAGAACGAATACAATAGTGTACCTTTATCTCATATTCATCACGTTAGGTATACATTTGGATCGTTCGTAGACTCGTTTACCTAGTGCGCGAAAAATCTTCACAGGGGTTCGTTCTTCGCTTGCGATGTGGGTCTTTGAAGGTTGGACGATCGATTGTACGCACTTTGAGCGAAGGTTGTACGCGCTGTTAGCGAAGGTTTTGGCGAATGTTGGACGCAGTTTTCAAGCTTTCGCGCTTATCTCAACTTTCTTAAGGAAGGTATGGTAATTTTTGTTCCTTAAGTATGAACCACCTCGCTCAACAACAACGTTCGTAAGGAGCGCACTTTATTCGCAAGGCAGCGAGCCACGTTCCCGGCTTCAATGACCTCTTTTGTGGTGGAGGAGATAAACAAAAACAGAAACTGGAACAAATACGACAGCTGCAAAAACCAATATGACAAAAACAACAAAATCTTTTTGTGCTTTTTTAGTCGAGTAAGAGAAATTTCTCACTCCAATTCCACTCGACGTGAACGCTGTCAATTGTGGAGCAGTGATTCGCCAAAGTAATGTATTCATGAGTGAAACTTAAACGCAAACTGACACACACGTGCTTGAAATCCGCTGTCAACAAGTCCTGTTATCATTTGGTGCAACAAAGCTCCAATGCGCAAATAATTCGGCTGGAGAACGCTGGCTTCCCTCTCTCTGTGCTCCATGCAATCTGTCAGCGTCTTGTAAAGCAATTGAAAGGGTTCGCGCATTACATAATGACTAGAGTAAAAAAAAAATCCCGCGCCTTCCCGGGAGGGGAACACGAGTAAATGCAGAGCATTGGGGCCTCAGTACTGATTGAAGGCAGTATTGCTTCCATCGCTTCTTCCGTGATGCTGGAGTAGCAGACACGAGTAAACGTGGGCACGAGCGTCAACCAAGGAAGGAAGGAGCAACGCAGTGACTGAAACACGAGCGACCGCTCGCCGCTATATTTGCAGCGCGCGCAGTAGAGGGAGAGAAGTACGGGGGGGGGGGGGGGGGGGGGGGGGAGCGCGCATGCGCAAGCAGCGCGCGCCCTTCCAAGCCCCACCGCGCTGCTATCACGCACCTGTTACGCCAAGACCGCGACGGAGCGAACGGGCTGACTACGACGCATGCGCGCGCCAGCTGCTGTTGAGAGAGAGGAGGGAAGGAGAGGCGCACCTGCTGCGGACGCGGAACTGTTGACACCATCCGACGCAGGAACAGGCGAGGCTAAGAAATGCTCTGCATTTAAAAGTGGCGGTCATACCGCATGTACAGATCCGCGCAGAAGTAAACGGAGCACGGGAGCGGTGGCCGAACTGCATCGCTGCGCCTCGTATGGGCGCCGAAGGGAACCATGGAGCGCCGGTCAAAGACTGTGTTCGCACTTCCCCCGCCGCCCCATCTGATATGTTTAATCGCCGCTCAGCTGTCGTGTCATGCTGGGCGAGACGGTCTTTAAAAGGCAGCGCTGGGCTATAGAGGGGCGCTGGTTGCATTGCCGCTCTCAGGCATCAGCGGCGACCGAATCAGCTGCTCATGAGCTGGACGAAGCTGCGCGCGCCCGGAAACGTGCTTTATTGCGCGCTGTAAAGGGCGGCATAAAATTGTAGGCCGCTACGGTTAGGCATAGCATGTCATTGCATATACTTTATTCTATGCCGGCAACAAAATTGCCCTGGACAATGTAGAAAGCACATTCAGAAACACTTTCGTTCTTCGAAAAAAAAAAAAAAAAACTCGCTTCCGAGATCTTTTTTTTTTTTAATTTTGAGTTTGGCCTAAGTTATTGCTGCCGCTAAGTCCAGGTCTGTTCTGTAGAAAGGGGGAAAAGATCGTTAGCAACAGGCTTGATTCCCGAGACAGTGTTTCCACACATGGTTATTTTATTAAACACAGACTCCAGTTTGTTCGGTGTATGACCAATGTTGTGTACTGCATTCCATGTCATGTGGCCGGGTGTACGTCGGCCAGACCAGCCGCTGTCTCTATGTACGTTTAAGAGAACATAATTCCTCCTTGAAAGGAAGGCCCTACACACGCCTGGTGCTGCACCGTTGAGACTGCGGCTGTAAGCCATGCTTCACAGACACGCAAGTGCTTTTTAGACACAGAGACTGTGCTACCAGGGAAATTGCTGAAGCCTTCCTTATCCGGATTAGGGGTTCGGATTGTATAAGTCACCCGTCACTGAGCATTCTGGGCAAAGAAGAGCTACTTCTTAAGGAGAGGGGTAGAAGAAGAAAGAAAGAAAAACAAGAGAAGAAGGAAAGGGGGCGGTTGTCTTCATGTACTACCGTACGCATGTGCGACGGTCACACGTGCCTGATTGTTGGCTCTTGGCATGGTATATATGTGCTTTCGATTTTAATAAATAGTTCAGTTGATAGTAAGCGCTGGTGTCGTTTCCCTCTCCCGTCCCTGTGTCAGTTTGCGCTTAAGTTTTACTCATGGATGGTCACCAACTAGCTCGTCTCTCCATTTTGCTTCAGTGATTGATTGATTGATTCATTCATTCATCGATTGATCAATCGATGGATCGATCGATCGATTGATCAATCGATGGATCGATCGATCGATCGATTGATTGATTGATTGATTGATTGATTGATTGATTGATTGATTGATTGATTGATTGATTGATTGATTGATTGATTGATTGATTGATTGATTGTGAGGTTTAATGCACCGACGCTACATAGGCGATGATGCGCGCGGTAGTGAAGGGCTCCGGATTGATTTGGACTACCTGGGGTACTTTAACGGGCACCGAAATCTCGAACACACGGGCGTTTTCGTTTTTCGCCTCCAACTGACAAGCAGCCGCCACGGCCGGGAATCGAACCCGCGTCGTTGGGCTCTGCAGTAAAACGCCTCAGCCACTGATCCACCACGAGAGGTGATTCACCAAAGAGCCGTAGAGCCCTCTCTGCGTTGATACCAAAAGTAGTCAAGAGTGAGCCCCGCATCCTCTAAAATTGTCTATATAATGATGCTGGATTGAGCTCTCATTAATGAGGGGAAATTAAAGCATTAAAATATGACTTTATTCTAATTTTCTATTGCTGCAAACTTATTTGCGGCCTAGCGCCGACTCCGTGGCAACGGCGTAGGGCAGAAATAGCCCCCCCCCCCCCCCTATATCGCATATGAGGAACGTAGGCCTGTGTGACGCAATGGGATGGACATCGGTGTCATAACTCAAAGGTCCCAGGTTCGATTCCAATCACTGGAAACGGTGATCTTTTCGAGGGTTTTGTTGTGGTGCGTGATGCCGCTTGACTTCTGTGGTACCGTGTCCCCGGACGAGCAACGAGCACAAGCCGAGCCCCTCAAGTGCTCCGTACTTAAAACATACCTCTGCGTCTCCGTGCACACCCATGGCACATATTTACACTGAGGACGGACAAGAAGGTTGTGGGGGGGTATTGACCGACAGGTACAGAAGGTCGCCTGCCAAATGTTCACCGCCATTTATGCAGACATAATACGTGCCGAACTGGGTACTGGGACAGAAAATAACGTCCACCATACTGGATACCACTGCGATCAATAGTGCCAAAGAAGCCACCATAGCTAACGCTATCCCCACTGTACAAAGCACAATCACCATAATAACATACTCTCAGGCAGCCTGCAAAAGAAAAAAAAATCAACGGAGTCGCATTTCTGAAACGGCATTTCATCACCATCTCACAAGACTCTACATTGCCTAAGTTGATTTTGTGGGTTCCGCGTCATGAATCCCCCGAATCGAAGCCTCCACTTCCCACGCTTGATTTCACTGGGCCGTACCCTTCATGGGGCAATCATCACCCCTTCCTCCTGACCCACAACCTCTCCTTCGTTACACTGACATCTTGGAAGACTACAAGCGTAAGCGGTGAATCTTTCTCAAGCTATGCCATGAACTCGCAAGAGATTAAGCCACCACCATCTGTCTACTTCAAACTAGCGCCTATATGTACCGCACTCTCTTCCATGCTGTGCATCCGAAGGAGTGTCATGCTACTTGTAATTGTTGGCCAGCACCCAGCAAGCGAATGGTGAAAATGACCACGCAGCCAGCCGAAGACAAGGTATCTAGGAGACTAGAGATCCCTTGCACTGGGTAAGTACCATAACGAGAGCCAATGGTAATTCAATATCTTATTCATTTATTCGCCTCTTAAAGCGAAAACTGCGATGCACTCTGTCTGAGACGTTCTTTGCACTAGCGCGCAGAAAGAGGAAACACACTATTCGATTTGGCTGCACGTTTAAGCATATCGATGCAGTATTGGCTTGCTTTGAACACTACGCTACTGTCTTGAATAAGTGGTGAAAGTATCCTGCCGTTTGTCCTCCCTGCCGTAGATTTGGAGTCGCTGGTTCTCAAGCCAACAGCCTGGTTTCGGACCCCAGCCTTTTAGCAATGTTTTGCCATGTTGCGTGTCAGTTCAAATTGTACAAAATATTCTTTCGAATCTATTCTACCCGTAGTTTCTTAAATAAGTGTGGTCTTGTATCTGTTAGGTTGGTTTAGGTTAAGCCACAAGTTTGTCGCCTGTCTAATCAACATTCTCAATAAAGGCGGAAGTGTTAGTCTTGTACTTATCTCGGGATGGAATGTCGCCATCAGAGAACCTATAGCCAGCACGCATGCGAACACTGTCACTTCTCCACCATGGAGTTTACCAGCTGAGTTTCTTCAGAAGACAAACCTGGGTGCATCCGTGTGTTTAAAGACGCAACAATATCGCGAAATGTGTCCCCCTTTATCAAAGCCACGGAGATGAACCTCTGTCATGTACCATATGGGCTAATGTCTTATGGACTAGTGTTTTTTAAAGATTTAGGTGTTCTATTAGCCGAAAAACCTGTGTTGTAGTTGCTGTTACGGTACGGTGCATAAAACGGCCGCTGTTGCAAAAAGTGAATAAAAAACACATTTCAGCTCGCATAACAGTTGTACACTGGTCTCCACAGTAGGGGCAGGGTGCGTTTCCACCACGCTTCCATAGCACGGGGCCCGCGGCGGAACTAGGGTTAGCCTAGTATGTACAGCGCTCGCGTCATAACGCGCGATGGGTGAACGTAACTATATGTCAGCATACTCACGTATCGTTACGTTAGTTCACCCGGGAACGGGAACGCCACCCACACGGAACTCTGATCCTAAGAAAGCTGTAGCGGCAACTGTCCCCAGTATGCCTGTCGAAGCAACTCGCGCGAAAGGACGAGGGGGCAACTGTGAGGAAATGTTCAAACACGGTGTGGCAGTAAAGAAGTATTTCATAAGTATCGCAAGGCATTCGCCTGTAAGGCAAGTAAGGAAACTCATGGCCGTATTTTGAAGATGTGCTGTACTCTATGTATTTCTTCTATTTGGCTGACCGGAGGATATCGCAATTATTGTACATGTGAAAATCGCTTTCCTGGATATGCTCGATTGAAGGCTGGAGTAGAGGAGGGGTTCAGGCTAAGGGGTTACGGCTGAAATGAATTGGATTGCGCCGTAGCTCCTTGTTTTCTGCTCGCAGCTTAAATGTACACAAGCCTGCAATATTGGCTGTCGAAAGGCGCAGATGAAATGCGCGCTTCACAGTTCACCTTTTTCACGGTCTGTGCCGGCAAAAAATGTCCTACTCTTAATGGGCGTTTATGATTCAGTTACGAGAACACCCAAAATCTAACACGAATTTGAAGGTACGCATTTCCGACAAATTTTACAATCACGCACAATTTTAGGCTTCTTTAATTCGTTGACCTTGTTCAGTAATCCGTGTTTTCTCATGTGTCTCCTCTATGTACACAGGTATCGCTGATATTTTATACTACATTAGGTTTTGGGGTGATTTTCTTGGATTCTTTTAAAGAAAAACCAGTTGATAAAAAAGAAAAAAAAAACGGCCCATGTGGACTATTTACGACATTTGTCAGGGCAACACAAAAAGCTCCGGTATAGCAGGCAAAGTTGCCGGAATGGCAGTGGTCTTCGAAGACGGAGGAAAAAGTGCGATTGTCGGGTCGACAAAAGGGGGCCATTTGAGAGCTAATATTTTTCCAGCCAGGGGTCCTCATGTATCGAGCTCCTTGGCAGGTTCTTGACAGCGCGGTTTCTTTGGCCGAGTTGGAGAAAGGTACCTATAGATTTACGAACCAATCTTGTCGATGTAGCTGAGAAAGCAGCGTGGTGAAATCCTCCTATCGGTTTCTGCGTTGCCAGGACTAAACTAAAGTAATTTTGCATGGACAGAAACAACCGTATTAGTTTAGGTACGTGGTGCGGTCTTTTTTTTTTAATTGGGATAACACGCCTTATGACATAAAACCCATATTACAAGTACATATTGGCTCCCGTTTCGCGGAGAAGAATAAACAAGTTCTAAAATGCGGTGTAGTGTGCGCCTGCCAAGCGCGATGCACTTTGCGGAATGAAAACAACAACAACAACACTGCATTTGATTACTGCGTCTTTGGGAAAAATGCGAACAGAAATTTTACATGGCTGCAGGGTCCGATGAAAAGAATCCATGAACTATAAAAAAAGAAGGAATAATTTCAGCGTGTGAGGAGGCTGGTGAAAGTCTACACTAGGCACATTTCTATCTCTGCGTGCTCCAGTGGTAACAGCTGATTACTTGCTAAAGAGATATAATTTAAACAGCCCTATATTGAAATCACCACCAACAATTTCGAATAATTGCAGATCTTTTGCCATTGTATTGTGGATGCTAAATATCCCCATAGCTCATAAAGCAATGCATATCAAGTGTCGCGCAGAAAGATGCTCGAATTTAGTGAATAATGTGCTTGGTCTTTGGTAAACAAAAACATTTTTTCATGTTAGCGTACTTTCACTGAGTATGTGCGTCGCGTATCGTCACTATTAGCGGGTGCATACGTGCGTACTGTCTAATTAGCGCTATTGATCTCACTTTTACGAAAGGGTGATCAGCCTTAAGTTTCCTCCCGGAAGAGAGAGAAACAAAACTGATACCATCAAAGAAATAACACCAAAGATATACACAATATAAAGAAAAAAATGAACTAGTTTCAGGCGGAAACAGGCAATTATGACATTTTTAAAATTTAACTTCTGCAGTTGGCAGGTACCTTGTGGTGGTAATATAGCTGTCGTGTGCTCGTAAAAAAACTCACACATGTTATATTGTTGTTTCAGGAGAAATTGTATTCGTTGCAAGCAGAGGCGACCTTTATTAAGCGTAGGCAGAGAATTGCGAAATTTTTTATTAAATTGGTTTTGCGCTCTTTATTTCTAGTACATAAAACAGATCTGCGTCTGGGCAAATATACTGCCGAGATAAGCTGGTTTAATACCGAAACACGTGCTGTTTCATTAATTATGGTGAGGTGAACCAGAGTCCTTCTTGAACAATTCGAAGTACGGGGGCGGCCTTTCCAGATACTCTCGCATGACTCATGCTTGGCCTTAAATAACGCACACGCCGCGTAGCGTCAACAAATACATCATTGCGTACCCTGTTTTTCTGCTATACGGAGCGGGAATCGCTTTACCGTTCCCCAGCGCCATGTACTATTTTTGTTCTTTTGCGTGTACACAAGCCATATAAAGATTTTTTTAGGATGTCGGTCGAAAACGAAAACCCTCTAATGGGCCACTAATCCTCGAGGAGGTTCCACACCGTCCGTCATTCTGGCGTTACCAATTGTGGCTTTTAGCGTGGCCTGAATGTGACTATATAAAACTGTGCTTTTAGCCACAATTCTCGCAGAAATAGACGTCGGAAATAACTCTGCACAGCGTTATTCTGCACTTTTCTCGGCACTTGTACTCACGAACGTCGTTTGTAAATGTACCATCGAAGGGCTATGAGAACAGACGCGAAAATAAAAACAAGTCTAGGATTCGGCCGCAGGAAGCATGATTGAAGACTGTGGCTACAAGTCAGCGAACTCGATTATATAACCCGCAATTAGGCAGGTCTGTTTATTTAAACCTATTTGGTTGTTTCTCCGGCTAGAAAATGGGGAGGGCAACAAGGGAAGCAATGGAGGAACGTGGAAGCGGAGTAATGGCAAGGAGTCTGAACTAGAGAGCTCTAGCCGGCTCAAGTGCTGCACCAGCTGCAATCGATGGTTAATCTATATCGCCCCACAAAGCTTACGCCACGTGGCGCGCGGATGACACCGCGCTGATGCGATGGCCGTGGGTGCAATAAAAATGGAGACATTGTAGGAGCTGAAAAATATAGACGAATAGAGCGGAGCTTTCGCTCGCGACTATCCCTGATGTTGTTTTTATTTTTGGTGCTTGTTGCCGTGTTTGTGGATTTTATCCTCAATCTAGCTAAATACGGCTTCCAACTGCAAAAATGTAAAGACAGTCGTGCTATTTCTGCTGCACCAAATAATTGCCCGAGTATGCATTTATAGACCGGGTTATGTTCCATTGTAAGAACCAAAGCCAGCAGTCGTGAAAGTCAAGGACGGCACAGAGAAAGACCTTCGTTTTCTTTTCGCGTAAAAAAAGGCATTTATACAAGAAAGAAGCAAAGTAGGACAATAAGATGCGTCTTATGTGTGAGATGAACACACGGATTTCGGATTGCTCACCAAATGCCTTAGCAACTCGGGTACCGGGGATGCTATGCCCCTCTCCGCTTGCCTGTGTATTTGTGTATAATTAATCATTTGTGTATAATTAATCAGAACATGTGTGTACATTCCGGTGCATTAGAGTATTTGAATTTGAAGAGAAGGATGCATTCGCATCCTATACTTCAAAGTGGTTGCCAGTGCCGTTCCGACAACTCGCGCGGTGTATAGGAACATCGGATTTCACCCGGGATGAAAGTCGTGGGCTCGGGTGCCGGAAGGAAAGGGAGTACATCTTGTTATTTCTGGCCAATTCCCTTAGAGAGGGAAGATTTAGCGGTGGGACTCGAGAAATTTCGCGAGGCGCTTAAGATTCTTGCATGCTTTGAACGCGAAGGCCTGGGGATACTTGTTAGCAATTCATTTGCTGCTACAACGCATTTTGGTCTTTTTATCCGCTTCTTTGTTTTTTTGGCGCAGAAAACTTAAACTTGCTTCGTTTCTTCTATTCACGTTCCATCAGGTTCAGTTGTCCTACGGCACGCAGTATTGTACGACTTTTAGGTTTCCGATTCAGAGTGTTGTGAATTTTGTGTAGCGGGCACATTAGCCATTCAAAGCCCGTGATTCCTCGCCGGTCCCCCAAGTGAGTAATTGCTACGAAAAAAGGAACAACCACGACAACAACTTTTGTTCCACCGCTGGCAACCCGCGGAGGTAGTAAAGCGGTAGCGCATTGCGCTGCTGCTGAGGAGGCCTGGGTTCTAAGGCCGTCGGATTAAGTGTGTGTTTTAAGGCAAAAGCCTTAGGTGACCCATTCTGCGAAAAACCGCCGTCGTTGTTGTTGTTGTCCGGTAAGCAAAATCGGTGTCGCTATAAAGAGTAAATAAAAAATCGGCGCAGCTTGCACTACTTGTGCAAGGCTCGGTGGGAAACAGCAGAGCAAGCTGCCCCCTTTCCTTCGTCGTAGACCCGGTGGTTGAAATTCACATGGATTTTTGAGTTTGCCGCAAAACATTCTCCATGACTGAAGGGCCCGGATCGTTTTCTCCGCCACCTTTTACATCTCCCCAAAGTGGATCGAGTTAGCATGCACTAGAAACCGCGGAAACCCCCTTCGCGAACTCGGCGTCTGTGGCGCGAACTCGGCGTCGGTGCTCCCCTCTTCGGGCACGAACGCACGTGAAATGGCGAAAAGAACAGCAGCCCAGAGATCGTGTCGTGAACGATGGACAGAGTGTTCTCGGCGGTCGAGCTGGCTGACGCCGGGCGCTCCTCACCAGGCGCACGCTCACGTGCGCTCTGTATTTTTTACTTGTATTTCTTGCTAGCTCTACCCGTTGCGCAAGCCTACGGGCAAACCTGGACGACTCAGGGCTCTCCTAAAGAGGCGCGGGCTCACGTACGCTAGGCAGGGCTTAGTTTTGTAGCGTGAGCTACACTGGCCGAAATTGAGCAGTTTCTCGTGGCTCCTAGTGACGTCACAGGGCGCACGGAACGTTGATCGCTGCCCGGCGTCTCTCACACAGCCCACGCGCCCTGCGTCTTCGCTGACCTTTCCGCACGTGGCGACCCGGTCCACTTTATAATCATGCGAGGGTTGGCGGGGTGTAGAACCGATGGCTCGTGCTTCGCAGCAACACCGGCGTGCGACTGTGGAACCAGCTTAGCTCTGGAGAGATTGGTGACGCTGCGCTTTGATGAGTATACATGTGTCACACAATGCGTACACCGTGTGTTTGTCATTGAAGCAGCAGTAAGCATGATGATCAAGCTAATCCTAGACAACCAGGAAAGCTAAGAATAACCAGCTGAATCTTAGCTCACGCAACGTATATCCGGGCATAGCCGAGCTAAGCCACTGCTAATTTTTCTGGTAACACTCCACGGGGTACTAAAAGCATAACTAGCTCTGCTGTTGAAGCACATGTTTGATCCGATGGTGTGGGGCTGCACAGGAGTAGCCCAGGGCTCTACCAACCGTGCTATCCCGGCTTTTATTTTAGTGAACTCTTCTATCTGCGCATGTTGCGAATGAATCATTCCTAATAAAGGCAGATAAGTTACACTTGGGAGGAGACAGAGAAAGGGCCGATATTTTCGTGGAACGGGCGCTGTCTTCACGGTAGATGGCGTTCACCACTGAATTCTGGTCCTGTCCTGCTAAGGAACCGTGAAAACAACCAAACGCGCACACAAAGCGAGACGGCAGAAGTAGCGGGACCGGCGCCGCCGGTAAGAGGAGGGTGTAATCGGCCGGAACGCACATTACGGAGAAATGGTTTGGTCCCTTATTACTGGCTGCAGGAACTGAATAAGCAGCGCGGGAAGGAACATTGCGGAGTATTTCTCTTGGTTCATTAGGAAAGCTGTGGACGATGTCTTGTACTGAGTACCAGTATTTCCAGCGAATCTCTGGGGGAGAATTGAGTCGCATGACACGTGTGGGCGAATATCAATCAGTAGTAACAATCCAAGACTGAGAATATTTTTTGTGGGTAGGATAGGTGGCGGTTCTAGGCTGAAGGTTTGTTCCTGTTCCGAATTATCGTGGAGCCGCATCATACGCGTTCGTTATTTCAAAGTAGGAATCTCTTATCCTGAAAACTGCAAACCACACACTTTAAACTGCTCAGCCTTAGCATGAAGGCTTTTCCGCTGCCCATCGATAGAGTTTAAAGGTTTCTGCATGAACGTGGCACTATCAGGCATTAAGTGAAGCCAAAGATGACAGTCTCTAGGCATCCCCATCGGCCCTAGACATCAGAATGGGTATGGTGGCACATTTTGAATGACAAACACAATGTCCACTTACTAATCTTCATCATCATCACCAGCCTACCTACCCCCAGTGAAGGGCAAAGACCTCTCCCATTGACCTCCAATTATCCCGTTCCTGGGCTAACTGCTACCAACTTATCCCCGCAAACGTCTTGATTTCGTCTACCCACCTAACTTTCTCCGCCCCGTGCCGCACTTGCCTTCTCTAGGTATCCACCCTGTTACCCTAAATGACTTAAAGTTACACTTACTAGTATGCCAAAGATATGGTTACAGATCTAAGCACAAATCCACGGCTAAAAAATAAAACTTTGATGTAATTAGCGGGAATAGAATACTCATTAGGATAGTAGCCCGCTATTCCAGAAAAAGTTCCAATTTGAACACATAAAAACAATTTTCGTTGACTACCGCATCTACGGAAGGGAACACTAGAATATCACAGGTTTACGATATCTCGTGTTTTCTTGTGACATTTGCTCGGGATTGAGCGTAGGGAGGGTAGACAGGCGCTTGTTGTGCAGGTATCTTTAAAATAGGAATTTTTATTGAGAACGCTACTCAGTTTTCTACATTTTAATAAAGCGAAGCTTGATTTGGTTTGGCGGCAGCTGTCCTGTGCAGGCAGATAGCTTTTCCTAAGAATCGTCATAAACATACGCGAAAAAACCGCGGTGGAGAGGAGCTAGAAGTCAGGAGAGGGTGTGGCTGGGTTTATCTCACTCGTGGAAGCGCAAGCGCGCAGCGAGCTATCGAAGCACATATCAAGGGATAACAGCGGGCAGGGACGGTTCAGCGCCAAAGTTGCAATAGCAAAAACCCGCGGGAAGTTCCTTCAAGCTGGGAAAGATACCCGTCATCCAGGTTCCCGGCCAGGTCGCTCCGCCAGGTTCCCAAGCTTTTTATTGGCTGTCGATTTTCAGAGAGCTTTTCCATACGGTCAGACACGACTACCTACCTGCTTGAGGCTCTGGCTGAAACGGATGCGAGCCGCCGTATTAAGGACATTGTTCGAGTTTTCTTCAGACGCTGAAACTTTGAAGTTGCTACTTAACAGGCGTCACCTCGCCCAAGGTGTTCCATGCTGCCCCAGTGGGAGTACCTTAGGGGGCCATCATGTCGTCTACACTCTTCAACATCACGATGACTAAGACCGCCCGGGCTCTGAGAAAGATACCAGGCTTTGGCTCGACTGCCTACGTGGAGGTAGTCACCATTTGTACCATTCCACTGCAGGGTACCACCACCGAAGCCAGCGTGACTGCTGTTCAAACAGGCCTCCACCCGCTCTCCAAACACCTCAAACCAACGGGCATGCAAGCGTCTCCAACCAAGAAGCAGTACCTGGTCATTTGGGGCTCTGAAGCTGAGCATGCCCAGGTCCACCTTGCACTTAATGCGAACGCCATATCACGGCCAACAAATGGCCGAACGCAAATATTAGTCATTCTCTTTCGGGAGAATGGCACTCCCAACGAATGGCTATCGCAGTTCTGAAGTCGATACTGCACGTAGTATAGAGGATCGGCAGCCGGTTCGGCGGTGATTGCACATGAGTGCTGAGTACGCATGTTACCACGGTCCTCACAGCCAAGGCGCGCTACGAAGCCATGGCCATTGACCTAACCAAGGCACAAATGCTCACGCTAGAAGTCTTGCGCCGAGACTTCCTTCGGGTGGTCACCGGCCTGCCACGCCACGCAAAGGATGCGGGCCTACAGAGGTACGCTCGACTGCCCTCCTAGGCCGCGGTTGCTGTCAGAAGAGACAGCAATACCTCGAGGCTAGCTATAACCAACACTGGCAGGCGTACATACGCCTTGCTGATGAATGGGTCAGTCCTGAGATACCCCCAATACCGTTTATGACACCACCGCGATAGCACACTCTCCTTACTCGACCTAAACCACTACCACGGAAACGCAACAAGGAGCGCCACGCGAAGAAACGGGAGGCTTATGCACGCCTCACCCGTTATCCCAAGCTTCAGGCAACTACTGCTTACACAGACTCTGCTTGAAATGAGGTGACACGGAAGGCCACCGTTGCAGTGGTCACACTCTTTGGGTCGTGCAGAGAGTCACAGGCCTACAAATATTACAAGCCTACGAGCACACAACTAGAGCTTCATGCCTTGTGAATGGCGACACTAGTGGTACGCACCTAGGCGGCGCACTCACTGTTGACGGCACGGCAAAAGATCACCATAATGTGCGATAACACAGAAGTCATCAAACGAATTCAAGGGCCCACGATCGATGGTTCAGTGTTTCACGTCAGTAATAAGGAGTGCAGAGCACTAGAAAACGACCACAATTTTCAGGTATGTATCGACTGGGTGCCGAGATACGTAGGTAGTCTCGGAAACGAGGTTGCTCAGACAATGTCGACCACGCAAAATCCTACGCTCCACTCGCTTCCCGAACGCCCGGTGCCACACTCATTGACGTCCATCCGGCCAGCCTCGCTGAACACGAAAAAAGACGAAGAAATCAAACCTGCGAGACATGACTCCCAAAAATGAGCACCCTTTTCCAAAAGGCGTTCCTGGAGGGGCCCAAGTTCTAACCTACAAGGCCCGGACAGGGGCCGCCTTTATTGAGGATGTGGTGCACAACTGGCGCTCCTAAGTTAAAGTGGCGGCACGTAATAATAAGAAAGACGCGATGGCTCCACCGCTGTCATCGGCCCACCGTAGCCCTGCCCGTACTGCAAGGACTCCGTACTCAGGCAGGAGATTTCACACTTCCTGTGAGACTGTGCGGACCTTCGTCAACTCCGGGCCCGACACGCCCAACAGGTGCAATCATATGGAGAGTGGACGACGCCCACAAATCCGAGTCATGCCAAGGAGACATTTTCTCCCTGTGGGAGTTCGCAGAAAAATGAGGCGTAGCCCGAAGAATTTAGGGCTTAAAAGAGCCCTGTACGTCCTCCCAAACAACACCGTCCTTGCTTAGGCGCCTAACCACCCCTTTTCTCAATAAATATTTATAAACACATTCTCGGCGCCGCTCCGACATTCGTTTTAGCCACCAGCGACCCCTCTTTTTGCCGGTGTCTTTGACGTTTAAGCACGCGCACGTAAGCGGTTGCCAGTTTTTCTGTTCGTGCACTTCCCGGGAGCGGAGGGAAGAAGGGTTTAAGGGGCTTAAACGCTTAGCTATAGGTTTCATGCTCTCACTGATGACCCGCCCATTGTGCTGGCGGGAGGACAACAAGGGGACGTCAAACAACCGAATACGACCTGTCTGGCGTCTTCACTGGTCTCTGCGGGAGGGAAACAGACAGTCGCATGTTTGCTCACTAGAATAACGTTCTATTCTTTCCATATTTCATTCAGACAATTGGCGAGAAGGTATGCTCATTCGCAAACTGCATACAAACGTGGTTTGTTTCGTGCACTCCGTCGACTGCGTTTAGTTTCGCACGTCATCCGTCTTCACAGAATGCAAGGGCACTACTTTTTTTCTGCCTTTATTTTTTCTCCACCCTGGGTCCTGAGGATGGTTCACCGTTCCTCAAACAAAAGCACCGTTTCCGACCTGTCAGCAAGTATCTTGCGTACGACGACCCCTCGGGATGTGCTACACTCCACCAAGCTTTCTTGGCCTTTTACCGTCGAGTGGATGAGCGCTCGGTCTCCGCGGAGAAAGACGGCGAGTGAAGCTTCGCCAAAGCGCCTTTGCGGGAGATGCCCTCCACTATCAATATTAGCATACTGCGAGAGATGTTTGAGGGTGTTCACTTTGGCGCGCCCAGCCCTTGGAGGCGCTTCAGCCCGATATCTAATTTCCTGCCGGACGGAAACTGCTCTGGTCACTTGCCGTTTGGCTGTAGCTTAATGTTTGAAAAAATGCTTCTCTCCGTCTTTTTACTGGCCGCTCCCGCAACACGCCGTTGCGTTAGCAAGAACTTGGCTAAATGGTCTGAATACTGGGTATTTATATCCACCTGGTAGTGAATGAGGCAATAGGGTTCGAAGCAGAGTATCCAAGTCTGTTTATCACGGAATCAGTATTAAGTAGGAAAACTAAAAACGTTTTGTGGTCCACATAGATACTTTCGCTAGAGTAGTTAAGCTGCTTTTGGGTACAACCAAGAACTTTTGGCTACATTGGTGACACCATCCTTCGCTGCGGGTCGCCGGAAACCGTGAAGCATTTGTTGCTGGAATGTTCCACATTCATATACGCAAGGTGCAGTTTTATGCAGAACTAGAGCACCTCAGCATAGGACTAATGACCTTGAAAGTACTTCTTGTTCCATGGCCATCTCCCCCAGCTCAACGAGAAGTACTGGAGGAGTTGTTCGACTATCTCGACGAGATCGGCGTGATTTCAGTGATTTAGAGTTTAAAGACATACTTTTTAACCCCACTACTCACAAACCAAGCGTCATTTTTTTATTTGTCTGTATTATTTTGTTTCTTCTCGTTCTTCTTCTTTCTTCTGCCCTGTAATCTATGGGCCCTTTTCTTTCCCCCTCACTCTTCTCCCCGCCGATTAGCATGTAGGTGTCGCGATTCCGGCAAACATATCGGCTTTCCCTTCTAATAAAGAGCCTTCTCTCTCTCTCTCTCTCTCTCTCTCTCTCTCTCTCTCTCTCTCTCTCTCTCTCTCTCTCTCTCTCTCTCTCTCTCTCTCTCTCTCTCTCTCTCTCTCTCAGTCTCGAACGCCTATTGTTTAGTGGCTTCGTCAGAAATTGTGTGCGGGGATCCTTTTCCTCATTTTCAAGGGTGATGGGCGATTTGGTGTAAAACCAATCACTTCCATTGCATAATCATCTACCACATCATCTTCTTACCCGCCGCGGTGGCTCAGTGGCTAAGGCGTTGCGCTGCTGAGCACGAGGTCGCGGGCTCGATTCCCGGCCGTGGCGGCCGCTTTTCTGATGGACGCGAAAAGCAAAAACGCCTGTGTGTACGAGATTTCGGCGCACGTTAAAGATCCCCAAGTGGTCAAAATCAATCCGGAGCCCTCCACTACGGCGCGCCTCATCGCCGGCGTTGCGCCGGCGCGTTAAACCCTAAAATCAATCAATCAATCAATCAATCAATCAATCAATCAATCAATCAATCAATCAATCAATCAATCAATCAATCAATCAATCAATCAATCAATCAATCAATCAATCAATCAATCAATCAATCAATCAATCAATCAATCAATCAATCAATCAATCATCTTCTTGAGTTGCTGTTCGGACACGTTTTGATAGATTTATTTAAAAATGAAATCTTTAGAGCTGGTGCACTGCTTCCAAGTGCTTCATCTTAATCGGCTTTGGTCTGACCTGCCATCACTACAAAACGGAGCTTTAGTTTTGTCAATGATGGCGCCTGATATATGGGCAGTTAGTTCCCGGTGTTTCCCTGTGCCCATTGGGTCAGTGTGTCCGTCCAAATGAACCAAAAGTTATTTCTGACCTCATATTTGTGTTTCGCAAAGTTCTTTTTAGTTCATAAAAATAAAATGACCAATCTTAAGCAAAAATTTAAGTTTTGGGCATCAAAGGGTAACCCACTCCGCTCTTGCATCTGGATTCCCTACTTATCGCTTCATTCTTCCTTGCCAGGGGCTTGGTTTCACTATTGACCCTCTTCCCGGAGGATTTATTCCTCCTTGAAAGCGTTTGCTGAGCTTTTTTTTTCTGTCACTAAGATTGATGAGCATATTTGTGAGAAAGCATTGACCCGAGCTTTTCCTTCCTGCGGATAAATGATATTTTTCACATAACTAGTGGCCTAGACGACAGGCCCCACTCTGTAATTCATGAACAGTGCAGAAAAAGGAAGTCTAAAATTAAAATTCAAGCGCTTCTCAAAGTTTTCTTTTAAATCTACCGAAAATACACTGCCGTTGCGAAATGTGGGGACAAACTGTATCAAAGTAGTGGGTGAATTCCCCCGTTCCTAGCAGAAAACGAGGATCTTTCGTTCTCCACGGGGCTTGTGTCAACGGTATATGAGTTAATGCACATGTCACCAGATCGCGCAACAAGGGTTGCGTCATGGTCATATTTCACTGTGGAAAAAACGTGGATATCCACTATTTGAAAACGCGCGGTGGCTTTTCCTTTAATCTTTCGCTGAAGTTCATCCTCCGGCATCAACGCGTCCATGTCACCGCCTTAATCTGAGTGTCTGCGCCGCGACTAGAAGGGTCGGATCCGCAAGCCTCAGGTTTAACGGACGTCGGCGCTAATGCCGCAAACGTGTCCAGCTTGCGGGTTCAAAGGACTCTTTGCATGACTAATGTGCGAAGACTCGAGAGCAGGAAACAACTCATACGTCTTCACCGCTCACGCAATCCTTTAGGGTCGATGAATCCTCGAAAGGCAGATTTATTTTTCAGTCCCGCCGCTCTCACACAACGCACAAAGCCGTAATTTTATGTGCGCAGTAAACCTTGCCTTGTGTTTTTGTTGTTGTGGTCGTCGTCGTCCTGGCGCTGCTTTTCTTGACCCCTATTTCAGCTTACAGGGACTGTTCTGTTGGGAAAGTTGTTTTTTGCTTCATGAACACAAACTGTATATAACCGAGAATTTTTCAAACTGCAAACACCGGTGGCATGGTTTATACATGCGAACATTCTTCCCCACCCAGCATAGTAAACATTGGTTGTGTTTAAGGCGAAACGCAAATGCATCACCAATGCGAGCAGTGGTATTTTAATAACTATAAGAATTAGATCCGTGGTTACAAAAGTATGGTATCAGAGCGACTCCGGCATGTTGCAAAAAAAAAGCAAAAACCGACCACGCCTGCTACGGCACGTGAGGTGCGGCCCCACTGACTTGACCGGCGCGGTCGCGTTGTCGATGGATCCACCACGGCAGCACCGGTGGAAGATCCACCACCGCAGCACCGGTACTGTTTTCTTTTTGATGCTTTGCTTTCACGGTCCTGTTACATTGTCACATGACAGGCTGCCATGGCATTTTATTTTTATTCAAAAAAGATAAAATACTGATTCGACTAATTCAAATTATGTAAAGGTGCCTTGACGCACTTTTTCTTTCAGTTCTAATATGCTAATAAAGAGCAATACGACGTAATACTCCCTGGTGATTTGAAAAAGCCCTAATGTGAAACATAGAATTGCTTTCATTGAACTGTTGCTACTTCCACGAAAAAACTCTGCCTCTTGGTTTGAAAGTCTTTCACTGTAATACCCCTCAAGTTACTCGTACGTTTCTCTACTCGTGCATTTTACACGTTAGATATGTGGGATTTACTGCTTTCGTTATGGTCCGTGCACCAGCTTCGTATGCGAAGCTCCTACTGTGGTTCATATAAGTCAAGAATGATATTAATAAAGATTCACCTGAAACAAGAAGTTCCATCAATAACGATGGCAAGACTTTGTAGGTTGCGCAATGAAAATACATTAAATAAAGCTCGCCGAATTTTGACCTTGCTGTCGGGAGCTTATCGCGATGAGCGGAGACTTCGAAAGTTGTTAATATAACCCCGACTCGGTATTTCTTAATCTTTATCCATAGAAAGCACGTATGAGCTCGCCTGTCGTATTTTTATCCCACCTGCCTATTTTAATGCACTTTGGGAGTGCGCCTTGCGAAAACACGGCCCTGCAAAGGGTCTCCCCAAGTTTTCTCTGCTGTCATCCTGTGACTCCTGCTCGAGACTTTTTTTTTACTCGCGGTCCCCGGGGGTTTCCTTCCGAAACGCGGGGCGAGGCTTCATCTGAACACCGTGAACACCCGACACTGCGTTAAGTCGTCTCGCCATTAACGTTGTGCAGTGTATGCACAGTGCTCCTCGGAGGTATGCATGTTTTCATTGGTTCCTGAGTCGTGTGCAGCGCCGTTCGAGGAGCTGCGAGGGACTGAACGCATCATGTTCTGGATGTTCTTTTTAGATGTTTCTGAAAAGAAATATTCAAGAGAAACTGAACGATTGCAGAGGTAATAAAATAAAACAAAACAATTGAAAGTAAGAAAAACTTCCGGTTGCAGTGGGTGGGCTATGCATACCCTTCAAATGTTTACTTTGAGTTTATTTCAAGCAAGGCATTGAAAACAATTCACATGCGCTCTGTCTAACGACGACGATGGTGGAAAGACAAAGCTTTCTTGCGTTCAAAACGGAGATGGCAAAGTGGCAAAGGAAAACACGCAGCAAGCAATGTCCAAGCCTCAGCGATCAAAGTGAAAACTGCCTGAGAGTCGAAGTCCAAACTCAGACGATGGTAAACGAATCCCTTATGAGAAATCAGAGCCCCCCTCCATTGTCGTCGTTAAACTGAGGGTATTGAACTTTGCTTGAAGAGAGAATGCGCTAAAGGTGTAGTGTGGAGAGAAGTTTGCTTGCTAACGCCCGCGCAACGAACCCAAAAAGTGGGATGGGGGCGTAATCGGATAGAAGTGGGCTTCATAATGCGTTAGGGTGAGGTTTTATCCCGGCCACAGGAACCTTTTTTTTTGTTTTCACCATCATCACCATTATTGACACTAAAAACCCGCCCAAAGACGCAGCGCTCTAGTTTGTCACTTCTTCCGTCCTTCATTGCGCTGTTTTTAGTGTCAATGATGTGTACCCAAGTAGACCAACGTTAAGCCTTGGTACATCATCATCATCCGTTTGCATCCTCACAGTATATAAAGTTGGCTTTTTTGCAGTGTGTTTTGGTAACGAAAGCTTTATCAATGAGACCAAGACAGCTTCGCGTTAATAATTCATCGTCATGGTAAGAGCGGATGTCAGTGCCCCGAAACCATGGTCCATCTTGTAAATTACGAAATCGTAATTATCGGCAGTCGTGTTGTGAACACGAAGTCCCTTCCTTTATCACCCTCAACGAACGAGAAAGATTTCGAAACTGGCGCGGGGCAAAAGTGCGCGTCCCGCCCTCCGGCTTCACTCGCTTACAGCACTGCCACATTGCATTCCAAAAGAGCTTCGAGCAATGTTAGCGAACACAATTTATCTCGATCGTTTAAAAATTCTAGCGTTTAGCATAATTGTCTACTGATAATCATATATACCGATTTTGTCAATGCGGTACTCGTAGTTTTTCTAACCGTGGTTTTTCTTAATGTTCGGCACGAAAAGGTTTCACCACGATTACGTTTTGTATGTGTTGCATTTAAACCTACGTTCGGCTGAAAAGTACATGGAATTTGAATAAATAAAAAAAAACACCCAATTCAATAAAGTATTTGGGGTTGGGGTCCGGTGGTATAGACGTGAGGTGAGGAGAGGTGTCATATTTTGCTTATCATGATTCGCAGGTACATTTTATTGCCCCCGGTGAAGAAAGACCCGATGATCACGCTTCCCAAGAGGACTGGCGAGCTGTCTGCGCTGTGTCACTTGTCGTTCGCTCCATGCAAAGTCGAGCAATCCGATCACATTTGCACTTTATAAGCGACCCCAAACCTTCCACCGCCGGCGGCGGCGGCGGCGTCGGCGGCGCCGGCGTCCGCAGTCCTCCTCTCTATATAAAAAAAAAAACAGCATCCGGCGCCAGGTTTCGATCCGAGGACTTTGCGGCCGCAGCGCGACGCTCTACCGACTAAGCCACGGACGCGACGCTGATATCAGTGTTAGTAACGCGCCTTATATCTTTAACGCATTCAAACTACGTCGTCAGCGGCGTGCGTTGGCGACTCAGCGGCGTTATAGCGGCTTGATAACTGCGTGGTGTACACGTGATACTACAAACCCGATGGAAGAGATGGAAGAGAAGGCAGCGAGGCGGTGGGCTGCGGGGGCCGAGCGCAAGCGCCGCAAGCGGGCCGACAACCGTGCATTCGCACTTTCACATTCTCCCCCTCGGGGAAATGCGGGGGAATTTTTTTACTGTACATTATGGGAAACAACCGTAAATAGATTTCTCGTTATGGTCAACGAATTCGTGAGACGTCGGTCGTGGCGGAGATGGCAGTCAGGATGGCGTCGATATGTACGGACACCTTTTTACATCCTACACTGCGAAACTATCTTAGAAAGTGTATACACTGCATGTTTTGTATACTTCCAGTGTGCTCATAAACGTGAAGCGTTGTTGTGGTCAAATACGAATCTCAGCGCATAAACACTACTGGAGATGTCCTGCAATTCCTCCAAACACATTTCTCGCTCCCCAGCGTTTATACGTAGGGACACGAGTGACCAACATCACACATAAAATTACGAAAAAGCCCCTTGTGTTTGCTTGGAAATTCGTGCTTTTTGCGACTCATTTACTACCACATAAATGAACGAAAATAAATAACGGAGGTTTCACGACGTTCCCGTCACCGATTTGTTGGTCTTCCATCGCCGTCACCCACTGCCATTGCCGTGCCAGGTGAACAGATGTACTGGTGCCGTCAAGAGTAATTGGAACAAGGATTTGTGCATATCGCAAAATATTATTTTACTGTCTTTATAGCAGCCATGCCATTTTTGATTTTTTCAGGAAGCTTTCTCTATTAGGGAGGACTCATTTGAATGCCCACCAATGCAGCCAGGCAGTTTCCGGGAAAAGAAATTCCTGTAAATCTACAAGACCATGTTCTAATTACTTAGACGGCACCTGTACAACTTATCTTGTGCGCCATTCATACCCAAAACACACCGATCGTGTCTCACTCAAACATATTGCCGAGACGCCCACCTACCTGCGCTTTCCTTGTTTTATTATTCATCAAGCACACGCACCCAGAGTCCTTGGCATTCATACCGACCTACACAGAGAGCTGGTGATGTCTGATGTGAAGCCCCTGCTACACGAGACCTGCACGCGTCGGCGCCGTCACTATCCGATATCGAGCTCGTTTTGCTAACACCCAGACCGCTCCAGTGCGCTTGCCTTATCGTGACATGCGGGCGTCCCGACGGCGCCGAGAAGCAGCATCCAAGCAAGCGGCTGTCGGCTTCCCGCCACGGACAGTTGGACCCGGCCTGTTTCCGAGTTCGGGAAGTAAAAGACGAGGCCTGAACTCGTGTAGGGGCAGCAATACGCGGCTGTTCTGCGCTGACGGGTGTCCAGTTAGTTGTCGCTAATTTTAGATTTAAAGCTGACTCAAGGCGTATAGATTAGCTACAGTAGATTGCAAAATTGCTGCTAATTTTAAGGCGGAAACCTTAAGCTCCGATTTCTGTTAAAAATGGTCGTATTGATTACAAATGAATAGAAACTAAGTACTCAATACAAACCGAAAGCGTTCATTATAAACAATGAAATAACGTGGGGAGGCAAAAATCAAGTAGGCATATTTAATGTGCTAAGTATAGGCCCCATTTCTTCTGCTGGATTTATTCTTTTGAGCGAAGCATCTCGATGAGGTGAGCGCCAAATAACAAGTGATTTATTTCGGGTGAGCACAAAATATACATTCTAGAATTACATTTACAAAAAGAAGAATTAATCATGGAGAATAAAAACACATGCGGAACGAATACGAATGCTACCAAGCGTTCAATACATTAAGCTTACTTGTATCCCGGAAACTTGTCTCATAATAATAAACTGCACGTATTCATGAAGTACTCCCAAACATTTATTCCCGACAGCCGAACTGAATCCGGTATCGAACGCCCAAATGTTATTCAACTATTTCTCGAACTTAATTTGTATTATGACGCTTTATGTTCCTTTGCACACATTACTGAAAACGCTTACAACGCGCAAACAATCAAAGCAAACAGAAACGGCACACACGTACCCCGTTCCGAACGCGCAGCATGCGAGTACAAGGGGGATATGCTCAACATACAAAAAACGTTAGCAATCCTTCCCTCATTACTTTTCCCAACTCATAATGCCTAAAGTTCACTTTAATTAACCTTGAGCGGCACCCAAAATACAACCACGGCTAAAGCATGGACCGCACTCGCACTCACAACTTCCACTCGTAGTGTCTCTATGAAGCTGCCCTTTCGAGAACGAGAGCTCTATGACATCGTGTTGGCCCCACTCTGGGCTTGTGGTGACATCCCGCCCACGCTGCGGTGGTGCACACATGTGCCTTACGAAGGCCATTTTTGCCCTGTGTGCTAACTTTCTTCCCTACCATGACAGCGTCGGTAATGAATTGGCTCTGTCGTAGCGCGCTGATAATGAATGCGGTTCTGCAGCGAAGGTCGCTCGCCTATCGGCTTAATTACTCCGTATTGCACCACGCACTGGTTCCATCAATAAAGCGTGTGCTGATGCTGAACGCTGAATAAACACGCCACAGGAAACTGCACGCGAACGGAGATCTAAAAAGAGTTCTTGCTTGGGGTACTGGGGTCTGCGTCTCAGTCTCTGCATTGACGGTCCCCGATCTGTCTTCCGGTCCCGGTTAGTAAAAGTCCCTCAAAATACAGGACAGAAGGAGAGCGCCTAAAAGTTAGGTGTACCGTCATTCGCAGGAGTGGACCTCTAGAGGCAAGTCCAGCATACCAATATTTCCGTGCATTTATGGTCGCCTGTGGAGTACCTTTTGATACTGTACCTTTTTCATGATCAATAAGTCAATCGATTGGTTATCTTATCGATAGATATATCAGTATATATAAAGAACAGACAATGACTTTATTCGTTTTTATTTATTTATTTATTTATTTATTTATTTATTTATTTATTTATTTATTTATTTATTTATTTATTTATTTATTTATTTATTTATTTATTTCATGGTTTATGCTGAACCACCACAATTCCGTTAATAAAGTTTCGTCCTTCATTCGTTCATTTATTACTTCTTTTTGTCTTTATTTAAAAATATTTATGACAGATTTTCTATCCGATATTTCAATAATGTTGGCGTGGACGTAATAAAAAGGTCCCCTTCATCTCCAAGCGTAGGGCAAATGCTACATTGACATCAATACCTCAGAAAGTGTCGTATATTTGCCCAACCCGCCAGTTCGCCTAGTTTGTAAAGCATCGGAGGAGAAATTTGAGAAATCGGGAGTTTAAACCCAACCTTTGGCGTATCTTTTCCTCCCCTTTCTCTCCTATCATTAAAAAGACCGACTACCTTAATTTCAAATACCACTCACACTAGTTCCTCTATGCTTTTCCTATAGTTCTAGACTGCTTGGCGTTGCTTTCTGTATTCATTCAACCAGCCGTCAGCTCGTGTATGTATACAACTAGCAAAGACGGAAGACAGACAGGGGAAGACGCAGGAAACAGTAGCAAGGGTATTCAGAGAAAGAATGGAAGAGTAGGAGGAAGGGTTAGTAAGGGCGATGTCGGCGCTGGCGAGTGACTGGGAGACACCGGACCTCCTGGTGCGGTCATAAACAATGTCTTATATATGGACAGGAGCGGAGACGTGGGAACGAGGGTCGTTGGTGGACGCGCAGGAAGGTTTAGTGGGAGCTCAGTACGGCCACAGCTATAAAGAAAAAAAGAGTAAGTGGCATAAAGAAGGGCTTGCGTTTTGGAACGCCGAGAAGGACACCACGGTAGGGTTTAGTGCGGGCTAAAGATGAAAGCGCCCCCATGACTCACGGAGCAACGGGTGAGGATTTCGGGGTAACTTCCACGAAGAGCAGTCTGGGAACGCTCACATACTTCATTTGTAGATGCTTGCGCCATAAGCGGTGGTATAGGCCTGATATGGTTAGGTTTGTCCGAGCTCACTACTCTGTCCGGGAAAATCCGCTGCCGTGGTGTCCCGCATCCACTTTTATCTTTGCTTCTATATCGCAGTAAAATTCTCGCCCGTAGGGAATCTTCTGCACATTTGGGTGCATGTGGCTCTCAACGGGAATGTAGCATTTGATGCTCTGCTTTCAGTGACGACAGAATTCAGTCGTCATTTTGAGCTCTCGGATGACACTTGTTACTGATTTTAAAGCAATACTGAAGCGAATAGACACCCTTGGTTTTATGCATGATATAAACGTGGGTTGATTGTAAAGTGTTCTGATATTAACCGTGTGTAGCTAGACTGGTTTCATAACTTCGCAGGTGTTAAGTGGCTGTCAGCGAAAAGAAAAACGTCCTTTTAACAGATTGTCACGAGGTGTTGGGCTGTGTGCCATGGGGCGACCTCCCGGTTTGGGTATGTGCCATTCGGATGCGCCGAAAAGCAGTAGCATCTTGGCAGAAGAAGAGGACGACAACGCTCCGTCTCGGATGGGCTTTTGCGTGCTCCTGGACACTATGCCTTGACACTTACCTCTGCAACCTTGTAAATAGTTTTGTGAATAGAATATCTTCACCGTTACAATATTTATGCCCTCAGCGACAACTGTTTTTGGGTTCCTAAATACTGCGTATCACCATTGTGTGAGGGGATTATGGGAGGTCAATGCTGGAAAAGCAATGACTGCTAATGGGGTAGTTGTATTAAACCAGTAAGGGCAAAAAATCTTGTAGTAAACGTCTCCGAAATGGGACTGTGCATTCCTGCAGACTTCAATGTGCGTGTGTGCTTTCGTGCGGGCTTACGTGCATGAGTGTGGGCGTGTCTGGGCAAGTGAGTGGGAAGGTAGGTTGTGTGGGGGTGTGCGTGTTGGCGCGCGCGTTCATGTGTGCGTGTTTAAGATCCCACTGGCAGGATGACTTAAATTTACATTAGATATCCGCATATCTTTCCTGCGTTCATTGATCGATATTCAGTGCCCACTAGGAATCCACAGTTCCCGGGCCCTCAGCCGTGCTTCAGTGCCTTTCAGTCCATCAGCATGAATTATATCCGAGCAAATCTCTGGATCCCTAGAAGGAACAAAGTTTAATGTGTTACTGGTTTAGTATGGTATTGTTTATTGTGTTAGTATTGAAAATAAAAGGCAGTAATGACCCAATTTTTGTTAGAAGCTCAAGTGGCCACTCCGGATACAGGCGCATTCGTCACTCATAACCTGATTAAATTTGTTACAAATTACGCTATCAATATGCGGCACGCGATAAGAAACTAGCACACAGTAGTACGCATCGCATATATGTTCTCACTTCCCTCTTTTGTTGCTTTTTAAATTTCACTATCTGATCATAGGTCCAGTGTTTTTGTTTTGCTTTATAGGCGAGATAAGTTCGACGTTGTCATGGCTACACTCCCAGCATGCAACTAAAGCCGCGGTCTAATAACATGCCCGGCCACTGCTCTAAACGCTGACACACGCGCGTGCCTTCTTCCACCTCTTCCTGGGCGCGGCATACGTGTTTTCATCCCGCTGCAAATCGATTTGGCTTCCCGCGGTTTCGGCGCTAGCACGCGCGTGGCGACCACTGAACCTTTGGTGACGAGGTCTTGCTTTCTTCGTTGCGTGGTATCCTACGGCAAGCCCACTTTTCTTTATTTTCCTTCATTTCTGTTTATTCTGGTTTTTCTCTCTATATGTCTCTTTTGGACTAAAACCATGCATTTATTTCCTCTTTTCCTGGTCTTGCCTTTTCTTGTTCTTGTTTTACCAGGGGGTCGTTGCTGTGAACAGCGCTGAGCTTTGCTGCATAATGGCAGAATAAAAAATGCTTGGAAGAGGGAGGGGAGCGCCCGTCACAAACGCGGGTCGGCTAATTGGTAGTATTTACACGACCGAGGTGCCCTGCCGCTCACTTTCCCACTCGGCTGCTCAATTAGAGCAACCGTCGAAACCCGTGTGTGTGATGGTTGAATCAGTGAGTCATCAGTACGAGGACCTCACTGTTTGCGAGTTTACCAGGCCACTACTTTGGAGCGTCGACGCGTGAAAATTGACCAGTTTCTGATTGCACTCTCACGTTCATCGTCGCGATTGTGGAATTCGTGTATTTTAATAAATTCTGTTAAAATAAATTTTCACTCGCTCGCCCACTCATAACTAAGCGTTAATGTATAGCATCATTCGAGGCATAAGCTTTGTAAGAGGCGTGCGCGAGTGGTGGCCATAAACGAACGTTGACTTAGTCTTATAGTTTAGGATGGCCACTGGAACATATCTCGATGTCGCGAGTTTTAGTCGTGTTTGCTGCGGCTATAGTCTAAATGCAACCGATTTTAAGAAAGCAACTTTAGTATACGAATATTTTATGCGGAGTTTTGACTTCCAGCTTCTACACATTACGTCGCCGCTTTTTAAAACTTTATTAATACTATATCAAGTCCCTGATCGGTGTGTTGATACCAAATTTATTATGTAGCGTTCTAGGAATCCTCCATAGACATAACAAATTTTCAATCGAAGTAACGAAAGTTATCATTCACTCAGGTGCCGTCATCGCTGACATGACTATAATTGGGGTACACAGGTAACAGAAGCCAATGGTGCCAGCCCCAGCGGCGCTTGACGCCAAACGAGCTGGCCTGAAAGAGAACTGTCAGATTGGACGTAGGGAACAAACCAATAACGCCGTATATGACGCTTCCTCAGTGGTGGTACGTACGTGCTAAATGGGGCTTGCACTAATACATAGCGCGCCATTCGGGAAAGCACGCTGCAGGAATCGGGTATTTTCTGCCTCCGAGTGCCTCGCTGGGAAAGGTGCATCTCGTCGCCGGTTGGCCCGACCTTCGGCCACAGCCCACGAGTGATAGCGGGGCCACTTGGGCGGGAGTAGACAGTCCCCGTGACGCGCGCGATTTAATCAGGCCCGCACCCTTAATGGAAAGGCACCACCCAGCCACGAAAACTCCTAGCAAGTGCTTACGCGTCGCATTCCGAGCGCATTGTAACCGCTCATATCGCACGGGCTTTTCCGATTCTCTTAGCGTAGCCCCTTCTTATGCATTATCTGTGTCGTGGTGTGGGAAATACACGCTACTTGGCATATACTACAGTGCATTCGAAAAGACTTTAACCACGCTTCACAAGCTGCATTGCCGGTGCAAACGTGCCAGCCAGTTTTTGTTCACAGGCCTCGCAACGGTTGTTTAATAGGATGGCGGCAAAATCATGCTTCACAACCTTCAATGGCGTCGTGACTTCTACAAACAAACGCCTAATGAGGCCGGATAAGGTTGCCGTCATGCTAGAAAAAACTGATTCCACGTACGTTTTAATAGATGAAAACACGCAAGATCATCTAATAACCTGCGCCTGCTCCATGCGGGCACGCAAGAAAGCGGGGTAAATGAAAGGAGCCCTGTAGCTGGCCTTCAGCGTGCGATCAAGAACAAATGAGATGATAAGGTTACCGTTTCCTTGCAGCCTTGATCGCTTCGTCTGATAGGCCTTCTCGAGCTGCACCTTTGAGATTAATACCGAATGAGGTCAGTAGTCTTACCGGCATCACAGGCTGCGCAAACGGCTCTTCCTTCTGCCCCAATCAGAAACACGTACGTTCGGTAGAAACCACCATGATTCAGCGGGTTTATACCAGAACTTCTGAGAACAGCAGCCTAGGCGGAAATGTACCTTTTCTATAGGGGCCAAGTTCACCAAGGCGCACTCTTTGCATGGTCCCCCGTGTTCTGTGCAGCTAAAGTGACCTTACCGGACCGTTCACGCAGTGTGTTTGGAGCAACCAGTCATGAAAACAGTATGTGAAGACCGGGCTTCCTCCGTGCTCGAAGTGACCTGTGCAGGTCAATTGTCCTCTCCCGATGATTCTGTGGTAACTAAAAGTGTACTGAAAGGGACTGTCATGACCATTGAGACAGCACACTGCACCAGTTTCACATATGTACAGTCGGTAAAACGCTTGTCTATAACAGCGATTTCAACTTCAACCAGCTACATCCGAAAACTGCCGAAACATACTCGTTCCAAACATGTCGGAGGCAAAAGCGAAGGGCTAAGACTTCAGAATTCCGCAGTCGTTTTATTCAAATCCCGCTCCGTCGGGGCAGGATAGGGCTGAGAGTACGAAAGCTGTGTTATAGACAAGCCTTTTACTGGCTGTACGTCTGGCACAATATTGCTCCGGAGCTCAATTGGGAGCAGCTAGCATATTGCAGAGACAATAGAAGGTGGCGCTCCTAATGAATTACAATACATAACAAATACCGCGAATGGTCACCACCGCAGTCAGATGACCATTCTTGCGAAGCGATCCTAGTTGACAAATAGGCGTATGACCATAGCTGATCGCTTGGCCTAACGCGAGTTGGGGAGCACCGGAGAAAGGGCGTGTCCATAGCGGTGGCAGTCGAGAACATAGGTAAGGTTTAGGAGAACACTTTGTCGGGGCACGCAATCGGATGCGGTCGCTGCAGCTGACCCCTGTGGGAATGAGAGGGTGGGGGGGGAGGTTGACCGGTCAGAGCAGCCGGGTTGGTACGGAAATGTGCGAAGCCGGGCAGCTGTCACATGGAAGCACAGATGAAACTCGAGATGTTTTCTTCCGGGAACTGCCCGATCGATGTCGTGTGGAATGTGAAAAAAGAGTGCGGGCGAGAGGAAATTGGTTGGCAAACGAGTTTTCGTGAGCACGAACAAGGTTACGAGCGAGCAGTCATGGGTGACTTGCAGTTCATCTGTATGAAGGTGCCGTAGAGCACAGAACAGCCAGCACGCTCAGCACTAAGCTATGCAAATATCTGCCGACCGTGCACAAAATGCAAACGTGGGAGTTTTACTTTCAACGCAAATGGTCACCGTCATTATCGTCATCACTGGCTTTACGATGCACAGAACGCAGCGCAAGCCACGTAAACATAAACCACAGCCACAACAAACCCTCTCGACGGAGAAGGTAAACTTGAACTTTACTTGTACATAAAGCATTAATTAGTTCGCACTATATACAAAGTGTCTGCCTATTTGGCACTTTTATCCCATAACGCGATTTACTGACACCCAATACGACAAAAAAAAACGCCGTCTGCTCGCTTGACAACAACGCACATGAATGATCATCCTCAGCTATAAAAGAGCAAAACACACGAATCTATAAACCCAGCACATGCGTTTGCCCAAAAATGACTGGGTTGGCTGCGAAACTACGCAAAGCCAGAATGACTGCGGACCACTGGTACCGGTTGGTTAACCTTGAGGAGGAAAAACACCTGCTACGCAAGAACAAGAAGATGACGACAAGACGATGCTGAACTGTCCTGTCGTCACCTCCTTCATGTCTTCATGTAGCAGCTGTTTATTTTTAACCCAGAATGACTTTTTACGCTGGTATTTTACAAGGAAGGTTACTTGTCTGAGTAAAATTATATGCCGAAAGCAGTGTCTGCTCCTCTTGACATATCAACATCATTCGGGTGCATTGTGGTGAACCACACCTGAAAAAATTTTACTATTGCGTATTTATAGAACACGCAGGCTCACCTACCCTGGTTGCTTTTCAGCTTCGTGCGTAAGAGGAAATTTCGGCGTGTACTGCAGTGCTGACCTCAGGGGTTCCAGCTTGAAGATGACATCTGTCTGTTTATATATAGAAACCGTAGGGAAGGGACTGAAGGCGGCCATTAGGAGGTCTTCCTGCTCAGGAAACTGGGATTGCCAGGAGTTGGAGAAAACAGGTTTGGATAACAGCACAACATGATTTGGCGCACGTGGACAGCGCCTGGCGAACACGAGACATCAGGAGGAAGTCCAGCCTCGCCTTCGCTACCGGCGACAAGCTCGCATTGTGATGGGGCAGGGGCTTCTAAGGAGTGAGTCAGCTGAAATGCCTCCGGCACACTTGATTGCCGCTTGCGGAACCAGGCCATGCGGCTCTCCCCGCAAACCAGTCGTGGGACCCCAGAGCATCTTGATTGCATCGGGCGCTGATGTGTGGCTGCCTTCCCTTTGCTTTTATTGGCTGTGAAAGCTTCAGAACAGACGTTACGAGCTGTCCGCCCGGATGTCACCGGCTTGGTATTTTGTGCGTGAATTACCAGCACCTTGGCAGAAGAGAGCCGCAGGGGCTTCGCCCTTGCTTCGCGATTTTGGCCGCTCTAGGCTCGCATCGCTGCTCGTTGTGACGTAATCTGCGTGCATGCAACCCCGTCCTAGCCCGGTTGCTCGACTGTATAGTTTTTGCTGTATCTAGCTCTGCGGAAAAGGAAACGTTGTTACTAAAGAGACTTTTCAGGACTGGAAGAGCTTCTCGTTTCCACCAAGCGGGGTATAAAAATAGCGAATAAGATGGCGTAAATCCCTATTTTTGTGACGTCGACGCAAACTTTTTCATCGGTACGAATCAGAACCTTCTTAACAGCACCATACGGACTACGCACTTCTCGGGAAGATGGGCGTACGTTCTTCAAAAGTTTGGTTTATGGACTTTATTAACATTGTCACTGTGCCTGACATCCAATTGATGTATGCCTATAGTGCTTCTGTATTTTTTAGTGCGGAAAAAAATTAGCCGCTTTACATTGCTCTGTCCTACATTTTTACAGCAAAGCTGTCTATGGCTAGGATATAGCAGATCATCTTCGGTAACAGAGCGATGTAGACAACAATCGCTAGCGAGGGTAGCGCCTCGTTGCGGAGCCCACTCCGATCCCCGGCATCGTAAGAGTGCGCGCCACACCCCCGACGCATGGAAAAAATCATATCAAATTAAAAAAGGTCCTAGGGCGTTCATATTTTAATACAGGATGGCTTATATTTCCCTTTATAAAATGGCTGTTGATTACGATACTCCGTAATGCGATATTTCGGCGCAGCTGTTAGGGTGGCTCGTTTAGCAGCAGCGGCCGACGATGCAGCTGCACCAGTTGCGTCGCTCATTTCTCCGTAAGAACTGGCTGAGAGCGCGTGTGCGCATTCCACAACAGTCGCTGCAGATGTGCACGACCGGCTGCGTCACTCGCTGTTGAGCACTCACGCCTGATGGCTGGAGTGCGCTGGGACAGCACTCACTCATGGGTTCTCTCGACGGTGAGCCTCTGGGGCGGCGGCGGCGCGAAGTGCGTCTCAGGAAATGACCTCGAACTGCGTCCTAAAGGAGTACTGACACCAAATTTTGATGCCTAAAAAATGATATAATTGGCTTCAGTAGTTTGTACAGATGCCTCACAGACATTTTTGCAGCGATCCGAGGCCGCAATCACATCTAAAATCGAGTTTGATTGTCCCGGCCGCGAGCTTCCACAAATCGGCAGCACTAGCGAAATCGCTTTCGGCGTGACGAAACATCGTCCTGCGTGTCTGGCCGGTTCAGGGTGACGTCATATAGTCGTTTTCGGAACCTGAAACGATATCCTGCGCTGCTGTTGTCGGTGGTATTCGTTTGGGCAGGAGACGCGGGTGTAGCTGTGTGAGCAATGCTTGTAAACTTTGCGCACTTTGCGTGTTCGACGTCTTTGCTCTTCAGTTCGTGGCCGGCGCATGGTGTTGCCTTGCACTGGTTCCGAAAACTGCGCGGTGCCGGCACCGCGCGGTGCGCGATGTCGACGCGCACCGCGGCGACGCGGCGGTGCGCGTCGCCGAGCTCGCCCAAGTTGTCCTATGGCAAGCTCGCGGAATGCGAAGTACTGCTCGTGGAAGCCTCTCCGAGCAAATCGACGACGAAGCCAAGATAGATTATTTTCCACGCGACGACATGCAGCGCTAAACGTGGACTGAGTTCGTGCGTGGCGGCGGCCGCAAGAACTTTCGCCCAAGCCAGCGGGCTCGGCGTTGCTCGAGTCAGCTTGGGCATTGAAGGACTCTGGCTTGGGTGTTGGGAACTTTAGGCTTAGTATCGTGGCGAATATTTGATCGCCGGTATCTGTACAACTGCGAATGGCCATCCCTTACGCAATTTTTCAGTTCCCTATCATCCCCTTTTTCGCATATAGAGCTTTATTTTGGCGTTAATTCCCGTTTCAGCGATCGGTGATCAAGACATCTGCCGTGGCCTATTTTGATTCTAGCGCGCAGGTGGCGGCATCTTTCGGCCGCTTGCCGCACCGCGGTGCCGGCAGTGCTGGGTCAGAGCGCCGAACCTCCGCTGCCGTTCAGCGTAGGCTTACCATCGCGGCAAATATCTGAACGCCGCTTTGAAATTCAGCGCTAATAACAACCCCTAGCACAATTTTTCACCACAATAACATCTACTTTCTCGCATGTGGAACTTCTTTTTCGCGATCAGATTGATTATAAGAGTGGCGACAGGCTGTTGCTACCACGGTCTGCGCCGCTTCGAGCCGCAGTGATATTAAAAAACGGACGACGGTGAAGACATCGCCGGCCTAATCACCTGGCCAAATAAAGTTGTTCAGTCTATCGGGTGGCAGCGAATCATCCGAGTCTGACGATTCAGACGACATGTCGACTCCGCGGGCGAGTGCGGACCATGTGCAATCGCAGCAGACGATGCGGCAAACGTCCCTGACGTCACGGGTGAGATCGTGACGTAAGGCTGGCCCGCTTGCAGACTGGCCTTCGAACGGCCATTTTCCCGCGCGGCGACCGAATTTGAAACTGGTTGCAATAAACGTGATATAATTAATTCTGTGTAGGCGGCTGACGGCTTTCGGTTCGATTTTGATAATTACTGGGCCAATAGGTATTCTTTGCAGCATAATACCTGAAAGCGAGAAATTTCGTGTCAGTACTCCTTTAAGTCGGGATCAGACTGTTGTCGCAACTGTCGTAATATCTTTAAATAATGACGTCATTTGATGTCTCAGGAAATGTAACTACGGGAAAACGCCGTTTTTTACGTCCATAGCGCACGATACGGCTGTTACGGCGGTAGTATGAATTAACGTTTATATCTATAAACGTTGGTCTGAGCATAGCACTAAGCGAACGCACATCATTGTCACGCGAACGCCACCCTCACGTTTTCGCCAAGCGTCGAGCGCCTCGTGTGAGCACAGCATACTGCCCCTTCCCTTCCCCCACCGCACACTTTCGGAGAGCGCTGGCTCGCGCAGCCACGGAGAACCGCCCTCCCCTCCCAATTTCGCGACGTTCTCCTCCTTTGCTTTCTTTCACTCGTCGATCTTCCCACCGTTCGCTCGGTCATGACGACGCCGACACGGCTGAGCCCAGAGATGGGCGGCAAAGGGCTGCGCCATAAAATGTCTTGCCAGAAATTCATTCGTGTTAGGAGGTGAAGCAGACTTTAGGGGATCGTTAAAAGTTTGATCCTTGTAAGACGGTTTTCCCACATCTAATGTTGCACAGTGGATCACGTCAATCTTCGGAGGAAATACCATTACAGAAAGTAGCTCTAACGCTTGTTTCATTGAAACTATGCCGAAACAAGTTATATGACAATAAGCCGCTAAGATGACTCTAACATAATGTCGGGTTTTATATAGCTTTCAAAATTACATGGTTCATAGTGAAGTTGTAAATATTGTGGAATTCTCGTCCGCTGTCAATACATATGAGATGCTACGGGAGAGAAACGGACAGCCCCATGTTTTTCCACCGGAACAAAACTCTACTTCGTCAAGAGTTTATTCAGTTAATTAACCAAGAACTATGTTCAATCGCAATTTACAAACAAACGTGTTTTGCTTCGTGCACCCTTGGGACTACGACCCAGTCAAAGCTCACGTTTAGGCTCAGCACCGCAGCTTTGCTGGTCATCCTTCTTCACAGAGTGCAGGGGCACTAAATTTTTTGGGGGAAAACAATAACCCGGGTGAACCGTTTCTAACCACATAGTCAATTGGGACCATAAATTTTAACTCCGTGGCACCCGTTGGTTGCATCTTGATACACTTCCAGATAGAAGTGCAGCAAGAAAGAAATGTCACTACGACCGAAAGTAGCATAATATCGTAATGAAATTGTAGAAAAGCGCAAAGCTAACGCCCTGACATGAAAATAGCTCTCTCAATTTACGGTGATTACGTGTGTAAAGCTAACTTTAATCGATATCTAGAGGAAATAGCACAATGCCCTCACTGCGGATGTAACTACACCCTTATGCAGTGTTTTTGTACCTTGTTTTTCGCACCCGAAAACATATTCAACTACTCCTGAAAATCGGTTCTATTCGACCATTCAAACGATTTTTGCTACGTCGTTTCAGCCGCAAGAAAGGAAACATGGAAATGTTACCTATTTGTCTATACTTGTAACTTCATTTATTACTGTGGCTCGCCGCAATGTGAACACTGCTCGCCTCGCCAAGATAGGCACGCCTTCATTATGGTGTCTCATAAAACGCCTTAGGTGCCCCATAAAAAGCGAAAAGTGGCCGTAGTCGTAGTTCACGTAGTCGTCGTCGGCGTCAACACGAACGGTACCAAAATACCAAGTAGACTGATGTGTGCCCCGAGACCGGTGCACGGGGAAGCACGTGCATAGAAGTCTACAGGCGGAGGAGAGTACTGACCGTGGGAAGCAAGCTGCCGCATGAATTGCGGCCACTTTACCTGCCGGAGAAATTCGTTCCAAAAATACAAAAAAACGAAAGCAAAGAAAAAAAAATTGCCGCGTATCTGCTCCTTTTGTTGCAAATGTCGACAAAAGACGATAGTCTTTATCGAGTTTTGAAAAGTAAATACCCCCCTTCGCTTTCCCTCTCATCTCTAATGTTGTTCCTCTTGCGTAAAGACGCCAAAGGTTTGCTTAAATCATTTTAAATTTGCCGCGTTCCACTGCTACAGGCCGGGTGTCTCGATGCCAACGCTGCCGTACGGCCAAGACGCGCGTGAATCGAGGCGCCCTACTTCAACTTTAATAGAACCGCGTTTCCCTACTCCTCATGCGTTGCAAACAGAACGTGGAACCTATCTAGTGGAACCTTTCGTAACTGTTGCTGGTTGATTCCTTAAAATGCCGCAAGAAGCTATAGTGGCACGGGCGACAGCGGGCGACGGCGCAGTGAATTTTTTTTCTGCAGTTGATGGAGTATCACTGATGAACTGCAGTTTATGCAGTTGATGAATTTCGCAAAAATCAAGCATTTATGACTTTTTATATAAGAACACTGAAAATATCACTTCTGTAATAATTTTTTTGTCTTATATTTGCGTAATGTCTTGTTCTTCTTCAACAATGCTGACAAGTATGAACATTACACCGGACTTAGACGGGTAGATTTAGTTGTGACTATATAAGACTATTGCGCCGGCATTGTTTTACTTTAGACGGGTGGCTGAATCGAGTCACAGACAGACAGACAGACAGACAGACCAAAATTTCTGGGTTTAAGTAGCCCAAGAAAGACTATCGTCTTTAAAATGCGAACAGAATGTGGCTGTAAAAGAGGCTTTGATAATTGCGAGGCTTTTACCCTCAAAGCACGTGAGGTGACCATACTTTGAGAGGAATTTCTTTATCACACCCCCGCCACCTGTCAGGTTGATGAACCTCGGTGGTGCGAACTGCCTCCGGCCTGACGCGCTTTGTCGCGGCCAGCAACAATTGGACAATACGACCCCGAATGCCATTAAATCCAAGCTCGGCAAGAAATGGGAACGTTGAAAATTGCGGGGGGAATGGGCATCCACTGAAGATTGGACTTATTGTAAACACGTTCTGACAACTGTATCATCCTTTTAATGGCATCCTCGTATCTTTCTTTACGGCCCACTGAGCGGCTGAAATCCGTATGTACCCCTGAACTGGTATCTGAACATCAACAGGCAACTCACCCACATTTGCTTCTTTTTTAATGTATTCAATACAACCGATGGTGCGTGTCGCAAGCTTGGTAAAATTTGCGAGTCTGTTTTGCTTTGTCTTGGTACGGTGTTGGTTTGGTTTTTGCTCTATTTTTTTACCTAAAGTAGCGCGGGATATTAGTCAAGCCCAAACCTCTAAAAAAATACAAATGCAAAAAAAAAAAAAATTCCGAGAAGCTTGCACTCACGCGCAGGACTCGAATACCGAAGCTGTTGTAGGTGAGCATTGCCGGACCCATAGTTAAGTTTCAGTATCATTGTTTATTTGCATAGTTCTGAGGCTAGTAATCGTCGGCATATGCATCGAAGGCATCGACGTCTTCTTTGCGGTGAATAGTGGATGCAAAATGATGCAAAGCAGAGTTCAACGAGCTCTTCCTGATCGACTGGAGTCAGTGGTGGCGGGATCTGCGAGTAGTCTCGGGAAAGGTTGGCACACTCGTAGCTGTGTCTCCAATTATACACAATGGCTTCTAGAGAATGCGGGGGCCACGGTGACCTCTCCCATCACGGTGTCTTTCGATCTTTAACATTAGCCCCGGAGTTTTATTTTACATGCGTAATAGCGCTGGATAATTTTTTTTTTTTTTTTGCTAAAGCGACTGCGTGACCCGGGGACTCGGCGGCCGCCGCGAGCCACGCGCTCATGAGCGCTCACCATTTTCTCCCTGCTCGAGGTTTTGCAAGTTCTTTTTTGTTTTGGTAAAGCCACTGCGCGTGGCTAGGACCCTCGGTGGCCACCGCAAGGCACGTGCTCACGAACGCTTGGCATTTTCTTAGTATTTTTTCCTGCAACAGCCAACTTACGGCCTGTACAAAAGCTCCGCTGTTTAAAAAACTGCATTACCTTTTGGATAAGTCGTAAATGCCTACAATTTTACCCTTTTCTCTAGTACCATTCACTATCAAGCTGTCTGTTGCAATGAAACGGTTTTTCTACGAACCAACATTTATTTTTCCAAGTGTCTTGCAGATTGAGAACTTCCGAAGGAAGATCTTTGTTAAGTTTGGATTTTGTTTTTTCATGCAAACCTGATCTTCTCACCTTCCCACAGGTCTCCTGACGACGATGTCTCGGGCGGAATTTCTCTTATGGCACAATTGTTTGCGTCGCGTTTTGAAGCTGATTTCAGGAGACCGTACCGTTGCAAACAAACGAAACCAACAGCAAACAAACGAAACCAACAAAAAGGAATATTCCGCCCCGCAAAATATTCAAGTAAAATGGCATGTGGAAGCAACTTTCGCAAATACTAGGATTCAAGGCATAATTTCTAAACGCTAACATTGTCTGGCACACAGCAAACTTTTGGCGCACTCGATGCCATGCATTACCGAAGCTCACGTAATTTTGTTCAACAAGTACACTACGTTGGATTTTACGATTGCAAGGTATCCCGTCACAGAGAGGTTTACAATCATTAAGGAAAACGTCCGAGGTAACTATACAAAAAAAAAAAGAAACAGGTGGTCTCGTAGCTTGGGCTTTTGCTGCCCCACCAACTGTGTTGGTGTGTGGGGCGACTGGGAATAGGATATCCGGAGCTCTATATCGGGAATCCAACATCAAACAATGAACATGAAAGAGCCACACAAACTGCAGGGTTTTAAAGTTTAGTGCATTAAAAACAGATGAGCAAAGCAAGTTCACCGGTAAAATATCATTTGAATTCATCGCTTCAGCGGTGCTCCTTTTAATTATTGACCCAAACGCGATATGTGGACCAATTTTATATTTCGAAATACAACCGATTCCTTAGATTATGCCAAGTGCACGTGCTACAGTACTCTGAGACAGGTGACAATACGCTCGTTCCGCCGCTCTGCTGGTCATTTCTGAACACAAGTGATTTCCCGTGTATTGTGTATGCATTTTTCAAAACCCTTTGTATTTTCGCTTCAAACTCACACCTCTGTAGTAAAATAAGAGCCGCCGCCTTTCTCCCAATAAACAACTCGGTTTGTCTGTTTGGCCAGTGCGCCTGTAGCTTCTCTAGTGGGCGTTGTGTACATCCGTTAGCTAACTATAATTCGATTAGTAGAATGCTACATCTCGAAACTCAAACAGTTCATTCTGGGTTTCGCCGCGGGCTGAAACAAACCGAACGTCTGAGATTTGTTACGGGGAACTGGCTGACACGCGGATTGGGCTTCGTACGGTTCGTAGCACACGCTGAGACAGTGTTTCAAGCGGCAAGCGCTTGTAGGGTCGACACTGCTTTCCAGTGGTGCAATAGGCCAGCATCTTGTGTCGGAGTTGAACAGCATTGTTTGCAAAGAATCACCGGGCGTGCTCAGTGTCACGTTCGTAGGCTTGGCGAACAGATGTCGCTCAAAAACAATAACGCGTGAGGGTCTTGGAAGGGTATACAGGCGTGAAGACACGCAGTTTTATAGCCCCAAGCGAGGGTAAATAGGAGCGGGGTTACTCCTACGCCGGCGTCAATAAACATCCCGCACTAGCACCTAGAGGTGAAAGAGTATTAGGAACAATTGTCTGCTTTGTCGTGGCGGCGCAACAATGCAATTGGGATGTTAAACCCTGAACGAAATATTGTGTTAACCTGACACAAGATACTACTAAATTCTGTCTGGCTGCAGTTCGCACTTTCTAGTAAACTATTTTCTTTCACGCTTGTCGGTTTCATGTGTCATTTATGAGCACAGCCTTGGCGAACCTTGATAAGTTGGTTGGTGAGGTTGTTTCGGCCTCATTATTTTGGGGGGCCGATTTCAACCAATACGCATTTAAGCCTCTTAAATACTACTTCGGCCACAATAGTATTTGGGACCCAAACGTAAATATAGGATGTGAACCTAAATATAGTAGCATCCTTGGTGCGGTTCATAAATGCCCGCATTATTGAGCATGAGGAAGCCGTAAGCACATTTGAAGGGAAAAGATAAGTACAGAATGGAGGCTACATTGTTCACGTAGTCAAAAAAACACATTCCGTTTGTTTTAACGCAAACAGACATAAATATCAGATCTACGCAAAAGAATGCGTGCCAATCTACCCTGTGAAGGTGGTTGGAAAGCAAAGCTGTAAACGACACCCACAACTTAGTTTGATAAAAGCGCTAGGAAAGGACACAGAGGAGGCGACACGAGACTGGGCGCTGTCCTGTGTCCTGTGTCATGTCCTGGCGCTGTTATCAAGCGAAGTATGTACCAACAAGCCCGTATTAGCACATTTTTTCAGACACCCACAACGATTGCTTATGCGACATGACTTGAATTCACACACGTGTCTCTACAAAGAGAGAAGAAAGATACAAATAAATGCACTTATCCGAACCTTTTATT